>NC_060234.1:2340291-2679682 GCF_021155775.2 Neodiprion pinetum
AAAGAATTCATTAAAGTTTGTGGTAAATTCGAGATAAATGATACTTAGTTTGTTCGATAAAGATTGTGTTTTCATTTTTTTCATACTAATGAACGTCTGTTAGAAGACTGCTATCATCTCAGAGATAAAACTTGTTATTTCATGTTTTTTTTTATTGTTGAATTGCGCAAGTAATATATATATTAAATATCGTTTGTCAATATATGAGTTATCACACTCTGCAGAGATATAGGAGAACAGATAATTAAATCGCAGAGAGAGACAATGATATATCTTATATTAAAAATTCATGTATACGACTTTTATTCGATGATAAAAGTTGAAATGACTTTCAAGGTAGCAATGAATACATTGTTGTGAAACGTCCTTTTTTCAATCGCGAAAATGTAAATTCTAGAAGCAAAAAAACTTTTGCAGGTATCATTCGTTGTTCAATTTCTGTTCACAGCCGAATATGTACAGACTCATGCAATTGTCACAGACGACGATACCTGTAGCAGCGAGTTTTACACACCTTTTTTCACACTCCCGATCACATAATAGGGTCGAGTTCCTTACTGATTTTCCTGTTGGGGATGACGCGGAGGTGATTTCAAGCCTTCAGGTTCATCCACAGGGCTGGTGTGCTCTGTCGAGGAACGTCAGTACGGGCGAAAAGTCAGAGGTAGAGTATATCCAAGAAATCTTCGCCAAAGACTTGAATCTTCGTTTCACCGATATTTGTAAATTTTATTGCGAAGTAAACCTTTGACCCATTTCAACTCCTCTCTAGTGGACCTGCGTTCACGACATTCAGGAGACTGACGCAGCGGCGCAAATTGAGGAGCAGGTTAAAGACAACGAAGATTCGGCATCGCACTTCAACGATCTCTCCGTAGAAGAATACGAGGATGATCACCAGCCGCAGCCTTCGAGGTCAGGAACCACGTCGCCGTTCGTGATAGACAGCGTGAGCCGAGCTAGAATAGTGCAAGAAGTGACTGACATAATGACGAACTCGTTCGTATCGACGGACGCGACGCAGCCCATAAGACCGTCGCGAACTAGCAATTGGCAGGACATACCGAGGCGAAATTCGCGGTCTCAGTCCCGTTCCGGGGCGCTACCGCGACTGGAGAGAAACATAGTGAGGACGAATTTCGGTGTGGTAGAAGTTAGCTCGATAGAAAATTCCCTGGAGTCCAGACTTGGCTCGGGAAGTGAAGCTGAGGAGAGACGGCGGCAGGCGAACAGACTTCACGAGAGCGACAACGAGGGCGATAATTTACCAGGCGGCAACTCGTCTCCGGGAGATAATACCGAGGACTACAGACTGCCGCGTCAAAACTCCCAGCTCAGTGACCTGCGGCGAAGAAACGTGATCGATGGATTCGAACTTCACGTGAGCAGCACCGACGTCTGGGAGGCTCTCGTAGCGATAAGGGAAGCGAGACACAGACGAGAACGCGAGAGGGAATTCCACTCGTCCCCCGGCGAACGGAGGGACTGGCTGCCCAGGTCGAGCAGCGGCGTTAGCGTCAGCATGCCGCCGTCCCACACCGTTGTCATACTCGGCGACAGGGCGAGGGCGCAGGGCCAGAACAGGCAAGGCTCACAGACGATGTACGCGATACCGCGTAACCATAAAATCCACCAGAATACACCGAGGCTGACGCACTACATCGAGGAGCCGAATGTGGGTTCGGGCTACATCAAGGAGCTCTGCTTCTCCTCCGACGGCAGATTGATCTGCTCGCCCTTCGGCTACGGCGTTCGTCTATTAGCATTCTCCGGTGACTGTCAGGACCTTTCTAACTGCGTACCGCCGGGCAACGAGTCCGTTAAATTACACGAACTCGCCACCAACGTTAGTCACTCGGACATTGTTGTTAGCACGAAATTTTCACCGAAACACTGTTTACTCGTTTCCGGCTGTCTGAGCGGACAAATTACGTGGCATCAACCGGTGGTCTAGCTAATTAATTCCTTAATTATTATTCATTATTTTTTTTTAGTTCCTTTTTTTTATCGTTCTCATTTTCGAAATTTTTATTCGTGGTATTTATATTATTCGTATACCTATGTAACACACGCGAACGACAGTCGTTGATCTCTGTTTTGCAAAAACTTACGCAGGGAATAGTCTGTATTATGTAGCCTGCAATCTTGTAATAGTGAATTTAAATCAAATTTTTCCTGTGTAACACATAATATATATATATATATATATATATATACAATATACACATATGTTTACAACATGGTAGCAAAAATAAGAAAATAAATATCAAGATGATGGAAAAATAAAGTTGAAACCCGTAATTAAACAATAGAATAATTATTTAATAAATATACACGAATAAGAACGGGGAAAAATAAATGTGAACCAACGACGTTAGTTTCACCGCACGCATGCATATACGTATAGTATAATACATATATGCTACGTTTGTTGTATATTATTATTTTTGTACTATAGATGTGACTTAAAAGCAATAATTTTTTTTTTCTCGTTTTCGACGCGAATTTTTCCCTTCAGTATTTTCCCGGTATCGGTTATTATTATTATTATTATTATTATTATTATTATTATTGTTGTTGTTGTTATGTTATTGCAATTTTTTTTTTATCAAACGTTTGACGTTTTACTCGAATTGAGGTCGGACTGTCTGCACTGCTGTTGATCCGAGAAACAGCTTTTTTTCCTCTATTCTCGTAACGTAAGGGAGAAGAAGAGAAAGAAAAATATTGAAGCGTTGAAAATAATTCTGAAATAAAATTACCACGAAAGTTATCACGTATCGATCCAGATCGTTTGCTAATAATTTTTACATGTATACACCTTATAATTATGTAGCACTAGAAACTCTGCGAGTTTATCAACTTTGGTTTCGAAGAATAATTATCTCAGCGCAGTTTGAAACGTTCCTCAAGCCTTGTACATAAGTTAAATGTTAATATATACTTAGAACTTTTATTTATCATTTCATGAGTAAGACTCGAATTTTAGAGGGAGGAATGAAACAAAAATAAATCGATAATCAAAATGTATCAATTGCCACGTTAAAGTTATTTTATACTTGTAATATGCGGTTTTAAATACGACGTACAATGGGAGAAACATGAAAGAAAACAAAACCAAAAATTTTACTGTCGAGTATTACACAGGGCAGTTAAATTTATAATGATTATTTGAGCGGTAGATGTATACGTTTTGTATAATTAATATCCGAAGATATTAAAAGCGAGTAACTGATTTTTTCCTTCCTCGTTTTATGACGTGCGAATATTTCATCTCCCGATTGAAGAACCAGCTTAGCTTAGCAAATAGTTAACAGTAATCATCAAATCGAAGCATTCAATTCGATTTAAATCTCGGGTACCCGAATTTATTGCATTAATTGAAACGACATCAAATAACACGACTATACATACGCGTCTATACTCTTTGTACACAAATACGGAATATCACAATCATCCGGATACAGTCTTGTGAATCATCGATTCCTAATTTTTTGCGAGTCTATAATTACGCGCTGTATGCACACAACTTATATCTGTATTATTATACATACGAATAATGAAAACTTAAGATCCTAAAAGGTAGAAAGGAAATTGTGAATATTTACCTCCGATATTACATACTTGACAAGTATAAAAAAAGACGAAAAAGAAAACGAGAAAATAAAGAAAAAAAACAACTGTAAAGTACATATATATTATATATTGAACATTTGTAAATAATTTATTGTCTAGTTTATAATATATATATAGGTGTGTGTGTGTGTGTGTGTGTGTGTATAGGTATGTATAAATAATATACATGCATGGATATATCTCTCTATTTTTTCTTTTGTTTTTCAGTTGCTGATACTATACGATAAGAATTGCGTTTTCTATATATTTGCTATCCGCCGTGCTAAATTCTTCCGTCTTATTTTCAATCTATATCGTTCTTTCATTTCGTTTTTCACATTATCTTTTGCCGTCAAGCATGTGGATAATTTTATACTATAACGACGTGGTTTAACAAAAAATTGAAAACATTCGCCAATTTACAAGATTAAAAACGTTTTTGTGGTATTCACAAATTTTGTACAACTTTGAAATTTGAATTGTTAACTTGTTATTTATTTTTTTTTTTTTACGCACTGTCACGTCGAACTTTATGCCAAACTATTCTATAAGAGAAACAATTTGCCATAACGCAAGTCTATGGAATTAATACAAAAATATTAGAACAAAAATTCCATTTGCCATTCAGCACTGTTCACTTATAGTACAATCATTATTGTTATTATTATATTATTATTATTATTGTTATATTCGATTTTCCATTTGTTTTTGTTAGATCACGGTACACGTGGTTATCTCGCAAATAAACTTATTTCGCAATGTATGTCGATAGTCACTTGGGTTCGCGATGAGAAGAAGATAAAAGAAAAAAAGAAATAATGTAAGGAATAGATAAGAATGCTAATAATTCGTAAAATGATGAAAAATTATAAAAAGTACTTAAAATCGCAAACGCGTTATTTGCGATATTATCAATGAGTTATGCCATTCTCGTGCAATTTCTACAGATTAACTTCAAGCCGAACCATTATAAAAACTGTCATTATGTATATTGAAACAAATAAAGTGTGTTTGGCAGCTAATGATATGTGACGAAAACGTTTGTCTCGCTTTGATCATATCCTAAATATTGTACATGCATTTTTATGTATTGACATATGCGATATACTAAAAGGGATGAAATGCATGATGTTTATTCTCCTTAGCGATCGATATAAAAAACTGCAATTCATACGTATAAATCTCTGAAAAAAATATAAGTAACAAAATTAATAGCAAGGGTCGTTCAATAATATGACATGTAATATGATGAGGATAGATAAATAAACGATGGTTTTAGCTTCCTTTTCTATTGGTTTATCTCATTATATAACTGTACTAATACGCGATCAATAAAATATAACAATTATCTAGACTATTTCTGGTTCGAAAATCATTTAATCGGTAATTTCAAACCTTCGATAATAAAAAGAGAGGAAACAATTTAGGGTGAGGATATTTCTTTACAGAGATGATTTTTGATTTCGGTCGAACTATTTTTGAATTATTGGGAAGCCCAACTTTATACTCGTTTTTTCAGCAATTTTATCGTCTTCGCGTGATCTATTTGCTCATATTTTCTAGAAAACGAACCTTTTTCAATGAGAGAATAATCATGTCGCGTGATTTACGGGTATACGTAAAAATCGGAAGAAAATTTTATCGGACTTTGAGTAATTAGAACAGTGCAACGGATCGCAATGATTAATCTGAGACCGTAAAACGCCGGATAAGGTTGGATGATCGACAAAGCAAAAATTGTTGAAAAACAGTTGAAAATCATAATTTCAAATGCACGCAACTCGCTATCGGTTCAAAAAAGAATACATCATGCTAGAAATGTAAACGTCAAAGCTAGACGTAAAAATTGTAAACAGCAATAAAACTTGACGGGTAAATTAACTGCGCGTTTGAACAATATTAACTCGCTGATCCAACGATTCTCCTGCAGTTTCACGTTTCATCTCGACAGCGTAACATCGGAACGCAATCGCGTCTTGGGCCGAGTCTCCGTCTCCGGCCTCGACGCTCTTTGAACAAGGAGAAAATGGCTTCCAGTTGGATCCTGCTCATGACCATCGGTCTCCAACTCTTTACCGGGTCAATCTGCACCGTCTCTGATGAGCCCGCCTTCTGCAGCGCTGAATTTGTGTAAGAATTCATCAACTGTTTGCTCAAATTTGCGAATTAGCACCGTAGTTTGTGATACCTACAGGTCCTTGAATTCAAATTCAATGATGACCACCATAATGAGAAATTCGTTGTGACGCGGGAAAGTATGAACTGATCTACGTAGACATAAATTTTATCAGTACCTAATCCGATCAAGACATGTATAATTCATAGACGCGCATAGATCTAATCAGATATAAATATCAGATGGACAAAATTTGGATGTAATTAGAGCTATTCATTTTTCTTCGTGAAAGGTTTCCATTCGTGATCCATGGTTGAAAAAAAAAAAAAAAAAAAAGAAACGATAAGGAAACGCGGCAAATTCGATTTTCCAGGCTGAAGCACATCTTCCTGCTGGTCCCATCGCGGGACGAGCTGCCCCACCTGACTAGATACTTGAGCTTGATCCGGTCGGTGACGATAGCGAGAAACCCGGACGATGATAGTCTGGTGCACGTGATGAGCGACCCGGAGGACAGGGAGGCCATATATCGACACACGATTGAGCGCAACGTGTACGTGTCGCACACGCCGTACTGCGTGCCGAAGACGGAGTTCTCGGCACTGCAGGAACAGCGAGCAAACCGAACGCTGTTGGAAAAGCTGCGAGGAAGCAACGTGCCGGGGAACCTGATAGACCGGGAACCAGCGACGGACGACGAGCGGACGGCGACGAAGGAGCAGAACGGGGCGATGATGCGGTTGCTGAAAAACGGTCGTCTGCCGAGTTTCTCCCGACGGTTTATCAGGGCGGCCGACGCGACGCCGCTTGGAAAACAGTCGAACGCGGCTGAGCCCAGTTCGGGTCACGTGATGGCAGCAGCGACTAATGGGATAGCGGCTCGCGTGGCGCGTTATCAGATGAGGGCGAGCGCGGAGAGCGCGCCGCACTCGCGGTTGGTGAAACGTCAAGACGACGACGTTGTTACGACCCCCGTCACGACGACGGTGGACGTCACAGCGACGGAGGGCGCAGGGCCCACACTAACGCCACCACCCCCGCCACCACCGCCGCCGCCGCTACCGAACAGATCGAACCAAAATCAGGGAAAGGGAAAATGGCAAGGCGGGAAGCGGGACGGCGTTAGGAACCCCCAATCTGCGGTGAAATCGCAGAAGTCGCATGTCCACGGTAATCAAAAACGCACTACACCTTTACCCGAATCGCTGAAGGCCAGGGGAAAGGTTTCCAACCGAAAGTCGCCGAACAGGGAAGAGGGAAAGGGCAGGGGAATTGGCCACAAACAAGGAGCCCAGGGAAAGCATGTCGTACCGCCTTCCGACGAGGACGATGCAAATCGCTCGGCCGACGAACTCGTGAACGATATCGGCTTGTCGACCGATGCGGCCCCGTGGTTGATTCAGTGCATCGCGGAGGCACCCGATACTAATCACAATCTGTCTGATCATCTTTATAAAATGTTCAGGTATGCCAAGAGAATGGAAAATCAAAAGAGAAAGGGGTAACCGTATTCCTATGATGTCTCGCTTCTGTTTATTGTATGACAATTAATTTACGTTTTATTAATATCGTATAAAATATATATATATATATATACATATATATATATATATATATATATATATATATATATATATATATATATATATATATGTATGTATGTACAACTATATCTGCAAACTTAACAATTCTCGTTTATATATACGTATAATGAATCGAGAAGAAATATAATTTATATACGTTAGTTTTTTTGCACATCTTGTACCTTACAGTCGCTTTTGAACGCGGTCGGATTTGTAGTCAGCGTGTAACGAGACAATCGCTGACTCTTATTGCAGAGCTGCCGAAATCATGCTGAGCGTCCGAATTGGTCGAAATTTTTTATCTTCTCCGGTTATATATCTCGTCGTCTTCTTATAGGTAGAATTGCTAGATAGTAACGGTGGATTAGTAACAATACGGGCATCTGCGATTAATGCGCGGCCTTCGTCCGAGTCGCCTAGAAAAAGTATGAAAAATAAAAAAATACACACGAACAAATAATATATAATGCGTATAGTACAATTAATGATAACTACGATTATGAATATGTGTGTATTAAAATGTATAACTTCAGTTCTCAGATTCACTTAACTAATGATTAACACTAAACCTTATATCGTATCAATAACATTCTGCGATACTACACTGCTATACTTGACGGGATCCTATACTACATGTCTTGTATCCTTGGGATAAATGGTACACATAAAAATATACTCCCGATTTAACATTTGAATTACTGAAACACAACGCGCAGCGACAATTTATGGATCCGAGATTAGTTTACTGATCGTAAGTCGTTGTGACATGAAGAGTGAAGCACCGAAGTTAATTCTTCAAAATTATTAAAACGATCATGTTCTTCGAATACTTTCTCAGTAAAAAATTTCAGAACTTGACTCACTTCAATACTGACGAAAGTGACGAGACCAAGAGAATGTATGTCAAAAATGTAAACGGAACTGCAGGTGCAAATTTTGCGAACCCTGGGGGAAAATAAACATGGCTACCATTGATTCCATTCAGTTGGAATTTTATTTTAGCGATGCAATCTTTCCCCGTGATCTACGATATGGAGTCCTTTTTTTGGACAGACGAAACGATGGCAAGATTTGAGTAGTTATGATTTCGAATACCAACGGCAGTAGAAAAATTGAGAATTTAGCCTGTAGAATTCACTACAAATGGCGCAACGATATTCATCTTATACCATCATTATTTTTTGAGCGTAATAGATGACCGATCTCCACCCTTGGAAAGAGAAAATAAATTAAATGACAAAGTATAGAACAACCGTGAGCACTATGTATTCGATATTGGCCATAACCAACTCGCCGGCACTCGGTGAGGGTTCGCGCGCATGGTCATGGTCTGCATGATCCATGGAATCCGTGTGATTGTGATAATGATTGTGATGGTCATGCTGATCGTCAAGCTGGGAGTGATCGTGATACTGTTGATTGGTGGGGGTAACCTCAGCGTTAGTAACAAGACTGGAATTCATGTTTTGAGTATCATCATCCTCATTGTGGCCCGGTACGTGGTGGGGAGCCCTCTTCGATCGTTGGACGAGAGTGAGTCTCGTGTTTCCGTTTCCCGGGTTCTTCCGTCCTGCTCGGTCGGTGTTCTGCAACTGCGGAATAGCGTCGGGCCTGAAGTTGCCCGGAATGGGAGGCGGCAGTTCTCCCCTGAAGCTTCCGTACTGCGGGGTCTTGCTGAGAACATCGGACGACAACCTTACTCGACCGGGGCGCTCGTTGACCTTCGGAATCGAGCGCGCAAGTTTCGCGTCCAGTACCTGAGTCCCGTCGGCTGTGATCAGGGCCCCGTCAACGGGGGCCTGACTCTCAGGTCTTCGCGATGATTGGCGGGGGGCAGAAGGGGGCAGATAGTAGGCCTCGGGGCTGTCGGCAGCCGGCTGCGTGTCCTCCTCAGCCTCTCGCCGCTTGTTTCGCTGGGCCTTCTTCTTGAGCTTCTTGCTCTGGTTCCCATCCGGCGGCGAGGGCACGAACATCGGCTCGAAGCTGTCGAGGGGGGCGTATTCCCTGCTGTCGAGGATCGCGTCGTCCGACTCGTCGACGTTCAGGCGACGGTCCTCGGCGTAGTCAGTGACTTCTGTGACCCTGAGGATGGGCTTGAAGCCACCCTCGACGACGACTGACTCCGGCTTGAACCCGGTGTTCTTGGCGCGTTGGGCGACACCCTCGACCTGGGACATCTTCGCCTCGATGGTGTTCTGGTTGAAATCGGTTTTCGTTAGCTTTGTTATCTGCGCGTTGAACCGGGGTTCGTTCGTCGCTGATGCAGGGAGGCTGTGATGGGATGGGGATGATGATGATGATGGCTGGGTTGGACGGTAAATGGATTTCTTCCTATCCTGCAGGATCAAGTGTTGGGATGCTCTTTGCTGCGACAGCGATACCGGGTTAGGGATCAGGGAGTGCGAAGGCCTGCGCGACTGCACCGGCCTCCGCTGCACAACCACTAGCTGAGGCTCGGCGTGCACCGATGCGGATGGTCTTGAGAAGGTCGGCACCCCCTGGGCGTAAGCCAGTTTCATTACCCCGAAGTTGGTCATTACTGGGCCCCGGTTTCGCTTCGCGACATCTGCAATTAGTTTTTGTTTCAAATTAGGATCCCGCTCACGTTCGCGTTCCCTCACTTCGTATCTCCCGTTCATCATCGCGACCTGCTTCATCGGTCCCTGATAGCCTTGATCAGCCTTCAAGTTGTTGTTGTTGTTGTTATTCGCGCCAAGCGTGTGTTTATATCCGTTCTTGTTCATGTTATAATGCAAGCCTGATGCGGATGGGCTGACCTGTTTTAACTGATGCAGCTGATGATGGTTATGACTGAAATGATGATTGTGATGGTGGTGATGATGGTCCTCGAATGATTGCAGTAAGCTTTCGTACGGTATTTGGAACGTGGGATTCCTGCTCTTAAGCCTTATTAATTGAGTGCTAGTAAACGATGATTGATCGTCGTCTTTTACAACGGGGAGGTTGTTAGCGATGATTGATGGATTACGAATGTATTCCCGATGTTCCTGGAAGAATTCTGGCCTTGGCGTTACCTTGCTCGATACACGAATGCTCTCCCCTCCGACGAGCTGGTCCGTTTCTCCGGCGTTCAACTGCCTTCCCGGTAACTCAGCGTAGACCTCGCGCACTTCGCTTGCCGATCCCTGAATACCACCTTCGTCACATTCGTCGTGGACGTTGATCTTCCATCCAAGATGACGGTGAGTAAAGCACTGAAAAAAGATCATTGCAACCATACAGACACCTTTCGCGCCACTTCTCCTAGTGGAGAACAACACTGTTGGGTTCGTCTTTTACAACTCACCTGATAGTAGACAGTATCCGGAGTGTCAGCGTCTGGAGTCCATTCGACGATTCCCGGTTCTCCATGATCGCACTCCAGTGTCAGAGTGCGCTGATAGGCACCGAACGACGAAAACTCGTCGGCGAGAGGCTGCGACTGGTCAGGAACCCAGTTGCAGAGTCGACCGACTCCGGTGAGCTTCATGGTACCGCGGATGCGTTTAACTCCAGCGAATATTCTCACGTTCTAGGAAGTATACGGAGATAGTGTGTAAGACTCATCGGTTATGACGCACAAACCATTCAAGGACCAAATCGCGATTCGCACCCACCTCCTTTTCCTCCGGTGTTTTGTGCTGATAACCGCCGATGGGGTCGTCCGTTATGTAGAATGGATGATAGCGGGCCGGTACTTCCGGGTCCGAACCACCCTCGACGACGAAGGTGTACTTCTTGCCTCTGACCACGTTGATCTCGGGGATAAGCAGCCCGTTTATGTACCAGGATATCCCCCAGCCAACGTGTCCTGAAATATAACACAGAACCGCAAGTTCGAGCCACTCTCGCTGGAGATAAAAATATTTGAAAAACCGTCAAGTCGATTTCACCTGTGATCGCGGGGTATCCGTGCTTTCCTCCGGTCGGTCCCATCTGGGCGTAAAAAACTCCGTCAGCAGGTTCGCTGCAATGGATCGGTGGTATTTCCCACGGGTCGTTCTTCGGCGCTGCTGCTGGTGGCGGTGGAACGCGCTGCGGTCTTCTGGTCGTCACTTCCGTCTGGGGATGAAAGATTTTCGTTAGTTCTATCGATCGGTTTCTATATAAAAAAAAGCGGTACCTGCAGACTCGTGGAGTCCTTGTCCTTGTCCGTGAGGGCCGGATGACGATCCTGCTCCTGGTTATCTGGCATCGGGCAATTCCACCGGGGTGGTCTGCCGAATTCAATCAATTGATCCTTCCTCAGATAGTTGCTGTGAAAGCTGACCTCTTTCCTCTCGTTCAGGGGCCCGATAGCCCAGATAATCGCTTGGCTCCCGTTCGTCGTTATTGGCACGTCAAGTTCGTCACTGGCCTTGAGCGGACGCTGGTAAGTCACGATACTGTAGCCGTTCACCATCGCCGCGTTCAATAAACGCACCGAGTTTGAGTTGTCCTAAGCATAAAAGGTGGAAGATCATTTTCGCGCTCCCTTCAAAGGATAATATATAAAAAATTCAACATCAGTTTGTTGTCTATTTGTTGTCACTTTATCAGCCGGAGTCACAAAAATTGTTCCACAGTAGTCCATGTCGAAAAATTTTCTACACAACGCGTTGTTTACAGTGAGAGAAGGAGGAAGGAGGTACCTGGATCCTGGTGTCCGGACAGCTGCCTCGCTGACCCGAACACTGCGATTTCGCGTCCAAAAAGTAGTCGACGGCATAACCCTGGAGGGTTTCCTTGTCCACCCATGCGACCACCACATCTCCACCGACCATGATGCTCTTCTTGGGGTCCGGAGACAGGCCGAAGGACATGTACTGTCCGGCGTCTGAGGACAGGAATCAATAAGAAATCAATAAAGCAGAGGGCTTCAGGCATTATTAATTCTCTAAAGAGATATTTTCGACAAGAGTTGCGGCCCTGGTTCGATACTCGTTGCTAACGCGGTTTGCCTTTCTCTTGACATTTTGAAATCTCAATTATATTCCATCAATGGCATCGTTAGCCGACGGGCATATTCTGACTTATTATACAGTGTGTGTATCTAAGTGTGAGTTTGAACATGCTTGAGTATAGTTATGATTGTAAAAGTGAAATTATATGACGGGATATACGATGTAAAAAGGTATAATAATATCCGGGTAAACATGGTGTTGACATAGAAGTTTTTCAAGACTCTTACCGAGTTTTGCGACGAGCTGAACGACGACACTGTCACCAGCAACAGCCCAACGGACTTCGAAGGCGAGATCGTCTTGGAGAACTTCGCAGTTTAATTTCGACTGAAAACCGAAACGATAATTTAATCACGTTGTTGTAATTTCTATCCTCTCTTAGTTTCCAGGAAGAGAAAATATATATATATATATAAATCGAAGCGCATAAGCTATAGTTTTTATTAAAAAATATATTTATTATAAAAATACTTGAAAGTATACGCATCATGTACAAAAAAAGAAGGTAAATAAAAAAGTATAAAATTGTGATATTCGAATAAAGACGTGAAGTATAAAAAATACATATTTTCCTAAATGTATAATACGTTATCACTATTATTATTATCATTATTATTACTATGATACTTTTTTAAACTGGCTCGTTACTGAGGAGTGACTGATATGTGACGTATTAAACAGGTATATCGTACTCACGTTGCGGTTTGCAAAAATCCTTATAAGTTTATAACGATAAATTTTCATCCGTTACTTGCACACGACATATAGTTTATATTTATATATGTATAGGTATTTATGTAATAAAAAAGAAGATCTGTTTATAATGTATCACAGTTCAGAAGGTGGTGTATATACAGGTATACACAATATAAATGTTGGTAAATAGTGGTGAAGGTATAAATTTTCCACTAATCGTATAGATTGAAAAATTGCAAGAGAAATGAGTATTCGTAAAGCGAAAAATCGCAAACGCGCAATTACATTAAAATGCTGCTGCAACATAATGCACGAGTTTCGACGTTGCTACGGAGATATGAAGGTATATGAATAGCGTGTAACGTACATGTATATATAATAGTAGAATCATGCGGCCTATAATTTCGCAATGAATTATTTCGTTGGTTAATTCCAAGCAATGCAACCTCTAAACAATTCTCACCCGATAAATATGCCATATTTAATAATATATAGTGTAAAAAAACAAATCACGCTTATGTATAATACTTATAAGCTGCGCCCAGCTACCGGTAGATTTATTTATTTATTTATTCATATCATAATATTTAGTCCTATTTCACGCGGTAGAATGTTAAATAAATAAAACGGTATTTCAATTGGTGGAAAAAATATCACTCGCCGAGCGTTCGACTAATGGCAAGCAAGCCACGTGGAGGAAGAGAATTGGAAAAACAAAAGTACAAACTAAGTGGATAAATGGGAGAAAGGGTCAGGAATAAAAGATGTAAGGAACCAGACAGAACGCGATGGAGATAGAATTTTTTCGGTTGAAAAAACTCGGGAACTTTTCGTCCAAATTTCACCCGTCGCGAACCGGTAATTTTGTGCTCGTTATCTTTTCCGTCGGTTGAGATTATTCTTAAATTACAACAGCTTTTCCTATTTCACTGGTAGTTACTGGGTGGACGTTAAATCGAAGCACGTTTTTTCACGGGATCCAGAAATGGGCAATGAACGAAATTATCAATATCGTCAAAACAATTGCTCAGCTGAGAAGTTTTGATTAAAAATTGGATATTCTACTTATATTATCAGACTGACGAAGAAAAGATCTATTCAGTATCCATTTTTCGACACGATAGTCAAGTTACCGCACAGAGAGTATTACAGGTGATTGGATACGTTAAAACGTCATTTGGACTAACTCGAAGCTTTGCGAGTTCATTCGAATTGTTCGCGAGACGTCAGTGTCAGTTTCAAACGGCAAGATGTGATGTGAAAATTAATTTTCAACCGTAGGAAGTAACTCGAAAACGAGATTTTGTCATCACGGGGAAGAAAAACCATCCAAATATGATTACAAGACTCAAAAATAAGAAAATAAAAAAATAATAATACACCAAACGACAAAGTTTCGAAACGATTATTATCGAAGGTCGTCGCGTCCTCGAGGTTCGATTTGCGGGTTCGATTCGAACGATGATCAAGGAAGTTTTTCCAAGAATCGCCCTAGTACTGAACGTAAGAGTTGACACTCTGGTCTCCAGGATACCGTAGGAACCTCGCGTACGATCCTTGCTGCTGGTTCTGGTATCGGTGTTGATCACCGAAATTTCTGAACCGATTGTCATGCTGAGGCTGAGAATATTCGAGCTGATGGTGAGAGGGGGGCTGGGAAAACTGTTGCGAATAAGGGTTGAACGCTGGCTGGACGTTGGCGAGCTGCTGGAGGCGCGAAAGCGACTGTTGAATGTCGTTTTGGCTTCCGTGTCCGAGGAGGAACTCGCGTCTGGTGATCGGGAGGGAGTGAGGAGCCTGCTGGATGGGCTCCTGGAGGTGGAGGCTTTTCGGAATCCGGTAGTCGACCGACTGGAGCAGCTGGACCTGGTCATTGCGCCTCAGGGTCGGCCGGTAGGTGGTGACGCGTTGGTCCTGACTGGAGGACGAGGACAGGATCGAGGGAAAGGCCGCCGGGGTCGAGGGCTCTTTCGCTAACCCCAACTGTCCCTGTCCTCCGCGCATATTCTGCAACACAAGGACAGAGACAGTGGTTATTTTGTGATTTCAACACCGGCTTCCGCAATAGTTCGAAAGCTTTGCTTTCCGCTCGCGTGGAAAGCCGTGGTTCGATTCCAAGTGCAAACGCCTGGACGACGCGACGCGACGCGACGCTTCGAATTCACTGCCGAAAGCTTGCAAATATTGACCATCGCTTGGCTGACGCGCGTTTGAACGCACGCGGACGGCGAGTGTGTCACTGGCGTACAAAACTTGCGTTACCTTCGGTTTGGATTCGGAGCGACAAAAGGGTAGTGAAATGTGGGCTACAAGGGGTTCGATTCTGACTTCTGCGGACAGCAGTTACACCTCGACACTCAAGCTCGTCTTACGATATATCAGCAAAGCTGGACTTCGTTCCGTCACTTGGGTGGACAGTGCAACAGTCTGCACTTGACAACGACAGAGTCACCTGAATTCAGGTTAATGAACTGTCCACTGTCCACTGTCCGTGACCATACGCGAGCTCGGTCAAGCGGAAAGGGGTTCAATCAAGGCCATTGAGGTCCGGGAGTCAAGTTCCAACACTAACCGGACCTTGATCTTCGAACTCATTTCACAAGACTTGGAGGACCCTTCGGTGTTTCTTTTTTTTTCCAGAATAAAACAACCCGGGAGTGATTTTGAAATCGTCTGTACCTGATACCTCCGGTCAAGCACGTGACAAAAAGTGAAAGAAGAAAGGCGCCTCGCGCTGCCAACCAGAGCGTGGTCGATGTTGCAAGAGATAGACAGAATGACAGAGGAAAGGGGAAAGCCTGACGACGGATTGACCGCGGCTAATCGTGAAATTGGAGTAGCCACTCACCTGGGGAGAAACGCCGAGCATCTTTAGAGACGGGGGAACGTTCAGGCCCTGGGGTATCTTGACGTGTCCAAAGTCGACGGTGAAGGCCTCGCACCAAACACCGAAGTGTCCGAGCTCGTGGACCGTCAGGTCACCAGGCAGGGTGAGGACGATGGTCTTGTGGTCGTACTTACGGAGCGGATTCTCCTTTCCGTTTTCGTCAGGAATCCGGATGCCTTGGGGCGTCGGATTCGGTCCTGGTCCAGCCCAGAATTTCGCATCTGAAACAGAGTTCGAAGTGACGGTTAAGTTCCCCGTTTTCCTCGCGGAAACGAGCCCGGAGAAAAGAGAACACTAAGACATGGTGTCCAGTAAAGAGTATGTAACAAATTCAAGGACAATTCAAGGACATTCTCAAGTTATTCAAGAACATCAAGTTGAATATTTTCAGGACACAAGAAAAATTCGAGGATAGTTTCCAGGACTTTCGAAGGACAAACAAAATTCAAGGACATTTCCAGGACCATCGGACACCATGTAAAAGTAACACTCGGACTACCCCTTTGCAACACGATGATCATTCCGATTCTACAGAATTTTCTAAACAGTGTAATACGATTGATCCTCGTACTGAAACGGCGAATCGTTCTGTCAATGTACCATTTGTGAATATACCCCCAGTAGCGTTGCCTTGGGTTGGAATAATTTGAGAAGACTGCGGGAAATGTTTCAACAAAGTCAATACAGAATTTTTCCTAACAGGGACTTTTGCCACCTGACAACAGACTCATGCAAGATTTTGAGCAATGCAAATTCTGATATCAGACCTACGGTCAAATGTGGAAGTGGACGGGTCGTGTCTCAAGCTGGAGTCTGCGGGCAGACTTACCTTGGAACGCTACTAGGAGTGGTACCCTTTTATCGACGAAGCCACCTCGGCTCCTGAATTTTGTAATGACTCACCTGGCGCTTCTCCGTCGTAGCTAAATCCGGGTATAAGAAGAGTCTGAGCGTCGACGATGACAACCGGTTCCGAACTTACTCCGTGGATGCCGTTTAGGGTTCCAAGCTTCTTGGGTCGCGGATACTCGAACCCTCGCGGTATCCTGACGTCGCCGAAGTTTACCTTGAGAATCGAAATAGCAGGAAGGAATTAGATGAGCTTTCTTCTCGGTGGGCAGGGAAATTGCCGGGAATCGCACTTTTCCCTCTTAGAGAGCTCGCAGCTCGATCGATGCCTGGTCTCATTTCTGCGGCCAGCCTTGGCGACCGTTCGAGCGTTTCTTCACGCCGCGGTAATTTTTCAATATAAGGGCAGTGTGCGGGGGGAAGGAAGGGGGAGACAGACCAAGGCCGAAGGCCACACCGACGGCCGTTATGAAAGGTGGGTACTCACTGAAAAATCGTCGCACCATATCGCGAACCATCTTATATTGTTCAGGGTCTTTCCCTCGGGCAGTGTCAGAGTGATGTCCTCCTTTCTGTACCTCCTCAGAAGGTCGTACCTGTAATTTGTTCGAACACAAAACCGAGTCATGAATGGTATTGATGACGACGCGATGAGTAAACGAGGACGTTCAACGATCCGATTTGTCGGTGCAGAGGATTCGAAGGTTGGAAATTAATTGGGAGGTTGATGTCGGTAACGTTACTGTAACGATCCGTGTTTAGGAAAAATCATTGCTTGACCCTTTTGACGGGCACATTGTTTTTTAATGAAAAAATTTCCGACAGTCATACGTGGTCCATAAGTTTTCGGGGTAGCTGATTACGATTCTGAAGTCGGAATTACGAAATTCAAAATTGCGGTAATTTTCCGAAGTTTCCAAAATTTTTTGGGATAAAACTAACGAACGGAAAATTCTGACAAAAATATATATATTATAAAACTGTGTGTGGAGAATATGTAGAAGATAAAAAAAAAAATTTTAAGTTTCAGCTGTCTACGTTACAAAAACTCGATTATTTTTGTTGAAAAAAATGAGTTTTTTCACGTTTACTGCTTATAATAAACACACAAATAACCAAATTATTGCAATTTTGAAAGAAGTTTTGATGACTTAGGCATCCAAGAGTCTAAAAAGAAAAAATATATTAGAAATATGACAAAAAAACTGAGACTAAACTGCCTCTCAAAGGGTTAATTCGCTCCTTCAGGATTGTCTCAGATTTGGTATGAAGTGCGGCTAATAGAACTCCTTGGAAGTGATTTTAAACTTGCACAATAACGATTTTTCGTTCAACTTTCATCACGTTAAACGTTACCATCAACTTCAGTATCGCGAAGTGTTTATTAATTGAATTCACTTCGGGCTTCTGTTTTGAAAATCAATTTTTTCTTTCTACTCACGTTCCCCTCTCGTCCGGGACTCTGAATCCATTGTCGATCGGTGTCTTGGAATTGCCGGCGTAAAAGTAGGCGGCTGAAAGTAGATTAGTTCACGAAGATTAGTCAACCTTGATGCTTGATATCTGATTTATTTATTCGTTAAAAATTCTTCCCGTTTCTCTTGTCCTCACTATTATTCCGTCTCCCTCTTTTTCACGGCTCAACGAATGAACGAACGTCATTTTCACCGGGGAATTGAGGAAAGCGACCAGCGCAGGTTTCCTTTTTCGGGTAAATGCTAATTCGCATTATCGGCGATTCGCGACGCGTGGGAAGGCTAATTTAAATTCAAACGTCAAAAAGCCCGCGAATTTCGGAGAAATCGTTGCGGGGTGTGAGTGAGAGAAAAAAAAAAATTGTCCGAATCGGTGAAATTAGGTGGTTTCAATCTTGACTCGACTCAACCTTGACCTATCGTCACGTGCTTAATAAAAATTGCGGGGATGCAGTGATTCCGTTTAAAGCGCGTATCGTACTGCGATTAATGGACGAAGCCAGTTCACAGCCACAAGGCGACTTTCGATTGTTGTCAAGTGAGTGTAAAAGTACATGGAAAAGAAAATAAAAAGACTGGCAAATGGACTCGACTCAACCACACGAGCACACATTCACATGTTCACAGACTGAGCACAGCGTCAGAAATAGAAAGAGGAAAAACCGACTTTTGCCGATAGTTATTTACTCCACGGATCTGCCGTACCCGTTTTGTGCGGTAATTTTCTCTTTCTCTCTTGTAAACTTTTGAAGAAAGTTCTTTTCGAAAGTACATTCGTGCGGCAAATTTATGCGAGTGGCGTCGAAACTCTTTGAAATGCTCCATTTGGCTGGGCATAAAGCTCCGCGATTTGTCGGTGTGTCAAAAATTTTCCTTCGTACAGCCAGGTTGAGAAAGTTGGTCAAGTTCAAACAGAGGCTTTGCAGAGTCTCGTTCGAGCGAATCTATTCACATCGAGACGTAAAATAATGTTCGATTTTGACAGGATAAATTGTATGACCGCGAGTTAATTTTAGACTCTCGATTACGTCGCTCGATCAATTTATCGATCAATCGCAAAACCGGTTCCTTGATAATCATAAACAAACTAATTCTTCTCGGTTTCTCTCTCTCTCTTCACATTCTCTTTGAAAACTAATCTTTCAAATCCACGTTTCGAAGAATCAAAAATATCGTCTAACATCGTTTTGTCAAGCTTACCCGGACCCTCGCCATCGTAGGTCAAGTCCTTGATGTACAAAGTGCGTCCATCTACGGCGAAGACTTCACCGGAAACACCGTGATGAAGCTGAGACAATTTTCCCAGGGGTTTTCCGTAGCTTGCTGCACTGCATGACTCTGGAACAGAATAAAATTTGTGAAAAAACGGGATTGATATAATATTTTAAGGTAGCTATTCAAAAAGTTTTCCAAGCTTTCGTAAGTTGGATATTTATCTTTCGCTATAATTATCTGCAAAGCCATTGTTACGAAACTAATTTTTCTTAAAAAAAAAAAAAATAAAATTCGTCGTTCGTTCGTTCTTCCTCAATTTATCCGACGTTGTTCGCAAAATGACTTTGTGAAATTTTTAACCGCAAAACTCGGTACGTCGTATTATTTGACACTATTTTTCATTTTCTTTTCAAACTTCATCGGCCTCTTACTTCGTCATCTCCCTAATTGCCTTCCACTTATTTTCCTGTCATGAGTTTCCTTTTCTTCTTCTTCCTCGGGTTTGAGAAAGGCGTTGACGGCCCGAAGGTTGAGGATTCTGAGCTTGAGATGGAAGTCGATAAACACGCAAGATGCGCTGACGGGTCGGTCAGTGAGCAAGGAATGCGGTTTAACAACGTCGAAGTACCGCGCTTACTTCTACGTATAACACACACACACACACACACACACATTTCTAAGACACGCGTTCAACGATTCCTGATTACACGACATAACATCGAGTTAGCATAATGGATATTTATAATGAGCTTGCTCGACAAACGGTCAACGTCTCAAGATCATCGAATCTAGTTCAATCCCCGGACGTTATTTCGTCTTTTCATCTCCCTCGAGAAAAAAATTCTCTAATTTCTAACAATCGAGCAAAACAAAATGTGCGAGAGCAAAACTCGCGACGTTCTCTTTTTCGATTTTAATTAATTTTCCAGCATCGACCTGTAAAACGTGCCTGGACCATGACGCAAACCATTTTTACACCACCAATCGTGAGTTTATCTACACTTTTTCCTTTTCGTAAAAATTTCAAGTCTCGTATCGAGTTCGCGATCAATTTTCATCCCAGTTTCGTGCATCGAAGCGCGGATGATGATTGCATCGATAAAATTATAATCAATCTAACGGCACCGGCTGAGAGTTAATTGGAAAAAGAGAAGTAAACGAAGTAAAATGTAGTTCGCAAATGGCGAACGAAGGCGAGAAAATGAAGAAGAGGACGAAGACGAGACTCTTGAATAAGCTTCTTCTCCGCAACGAGATCGTACAGTTTGCCGCTGCGCCTCACGGTTTAATATCGACGGATTTTGGAGAGAGGCGAGCACTCGCTAATCGTTCTCTGTTGCAACATTATGCCGGCCTACTTATCCCTACGGTCCGCTGTATCTTGTATAACCAGGTCGGTAAACTCGCGGTTAGGCATTTCCCTCGTTAAATTCATCATCGGTACCGAAGCGTCAATTTTTTTTCTCTTCTTATACGATTTGTTTTTCCCGTATTAAATCCACGTTAATCAATCTCGATCGTTGTTTTTCAACTTGAAAATGTTTTTCGGAATTTATTCTTTGTGATAATCGATTTCTGAAAATCGAAAATATGACGGCTTGAATCGTCGAAGAAAATCGATCGAAAATATAAAAAAATCGGATCTTCATTTGACTGATTATTTAACCTTGATAAATTCTCACGGATCGATCGATCGCCGTTTTACAGTTCGGTGTAACGATTAATATTCCTGCATATTTTTCATAATGAACGTAATAATGACAACAACAACAACAAAAATGATAACGATAATTTTCTCGATCGAGGTGTACGAATGTAGTCTCTTACCGAGTTTCGAATTATCAAATTATATCGAACCGAATTGAAGAGCATGGCGAAATCGCGGATGGTTTACATTACATGCGTACCGTGTATATACATACAAGAAAATCTGTATGAAATTATTAGACTACATGTACGATGACGATGACGATAATGATGATGAGGTGTCACTGACCCAGACCGACCTTTCGACGATCGAGAGAAAGCAAGAGGAAGTATAGCATGAGGTGTAGCTGGCATAGTTATAATAACGTGTTTTATGTAGACGACTTTGAAATAATAATATGTGTAAATACATACGTGAAATATCGATGTTTTGCTGGAATCGGGAGAGTAAAAACGGTCTTTAGAATACAAGAAGAAGAAAGTGAAGGAGGAAATTTTTTGTCTAATTTAGTGGACTGTAAACTGTTACATCCACAAAACTGAAGGGGAGCAGTGTTGTTGAGAAATTTTTAATCCCGATTTGTGTGTCAAAAGTTGATCGTTGATCGGATGAATTTTTGCGTAATAAGACAAATTTAGCTTCCGCGACTTCCGGTTGCAAAATGCTGGCTACTCGATATTTTTAAATACCTCCTTAACGATTCGCCGTGAAACTCAGGAACGAAACGATCTTTCAAAACATCGTGTCAGAGTCGTTTTTCAAAATATCAACCGATTTTTCAAGATATAGGAAAAGAGGGATTTTTTTATAACATCTTTTTTTTCTACAACTTCCTTCACGATTCGTCGTGAAATTCGGGAATCGACCGATTTTTCCAAATGATTTCTGTCCCATGTTTTTAAAAATCGGCCGATTCCCGAGTTTCACGACGAATCGTAAAGAAAGTTTACAGCCGACATTTCGTTCTGCATGTTTGCATAATTTCCTATCGATAGGTTCTAGAACATGCGTGTCGATTTTTCTACTTTATAGATGATGATTAACGAAAGGATATCTCCTCCTCTTGAGCCCGGCGATACCGATTGAAATTTCGTAATTATAATAACAAACCTGGCGTTGTTGGCTCGTAATAGGTAAAAGTTTCCTCTGCATGGCTTGAACACCGGCTGCATAGGCGTTACACGTTCACATGCATATAAATATAATGTGTATCCGTGCATTGAGCAACTTTTCAAACCGATCGTGAGTCCCGATCCGCCAAAGGCTCTTTAATAAATTCATTAATATGATAGCTGTACGTTACATGGTCATGAATACACGCTCGTATTCCGATACGCCTATAATAAACCTCCTACCTCCGTCTAAACGCGGGATTCACGCGTTTCGATCGCGGTCGATCGCTTAGAGCGATCGGTTTTCGGGCTCGGATTCTGGAAGATCGTTTCGCCGATTTTCAACGTGTGATTACAAGAACTCCATCGCCTTTACGAACACGAAAATTTTCACTCCGGATCGGCGCGGCTCGATTCGTAAACCGATCGGGGAAATGGAGCAGAAAACTACCGGACCAAATATCAGCCAATTATGCCGAGGCACGTGGCCTACGATTCAAGTGAATGTCCACGACGTGGTCTACATGTTTTTTTCAACATAACACTGGAACTCTACCAACGATCGGCCCTCGGCAACCGGTTGCCGATTTTTCACCGATTTTAAGCTTAATTCATGGTGTTTTGCTTGTAGAAAAAGAGGATTAACTCGTACGATTCAGGACAACAAAACCGATCTCTTGGAAATGGAAAAATTTGCAAAATCGATTCAATTTCAGTCGTAATTTCGACTCTGAAGAAGAATCTACGAATGAATTCGGCTTAGAACACTCTAGCTAGGAAGCCTGGTTTTACCGATTTCTTATAACCATTATGCTTAAGAATTTATGTAATACATAAAGCGAGGAATCGCCGTGGCTGTATAATGCGATGAATATAATGATGGAACGCGGTACGCTTTACCTGCCGGGCATGTAACGCCGGCTACAAGCATTTGCAAGTGAAAACCGAGCAGGTGAAAGGTAACGGCTAGTTATATTACATATATATTTAACGCACGATTTACACTGCGCGCATAACATTATACCAGTAACTCGTATTATACGTAAATCATTCTAGTAGTTAGAAGAATTTCAATCTGTATAAAGGGATACAGACAAAAAAAAAATTTCTTTTACCTATTTACTGGATTTGATTAAAGATCGGCAAATAAAAGACGTTGAAAAAAAATATGGTCATCGGTCACAGCGATGTCAAAATTTTCTACAGACATTTATCTAGATACGAGTATTATTATTACCCTTGTTGTTCAGGATGATCAATTCAGGATTTCGCGCATTGTGGAACAACCAGTTCTTGAATTTGCAAACACTGGAATTAACGATACAGGACAATTGTTTTTTCTTTCTCGCAAAAATTATAAGCAGTATTCAAATTCTCTGAAGCAATCATCAGTTTAATATCTACAACCTCAAATTTCCAGTGAAAGCGGAGAAACCGGTACGAAAAATCGTTGTTCCCGAGATCCAGGAATTGGGTATCCATTCGGGTGACTTGAGGGAAAATAATTATAAAGGCATTAAAAAACGATCATAAAACACGAAAAGAAGCCGCTTGACTCGATCGTTCTATTTTAGAAATCGTTAGGACCGTTAGCAATCGTTAGTATTTGAAAATCGGTAGCACCGATCACTACAGGTTAAATATCGATGTGAAAAAAGGATTTCTCAAGGGTTTAACATTGCAAGTAAATATTAAAATCCATAATTCTTAAACCACAATAAGTATTTTGATACATCTGTAACATTTACGATAATGATCGGAGAATCGTCAACAAAAAACAAAGAATCGTCGGTTTGAAATTGACTCTTGATCGAAAGATCGTTGAAAAATTGACGAGTAAAAGAAAAAAAAAAAAAAACACAAATTTGCAATCGGTTGTGATCGGTTTTGACTGTAGAAGCCGGCCGAGAAATCGGTGAAAGAAATCTTCGAGTCAAGGATCGTTGAGATCGGATGGATCCTTGACAATTTTGACGGGCTAAGTAAAATCTTGATTCGTTGCGATGGCCGGGCGAATAATCGCGCAAATTCGAACGAGAAATCGGCACGAGAAATCGGCTTCCCGCGGAAAAATTAGACGACGAAGAGCGTGAAAAAAATGCGTAAAAAATTGGCAGAAGCGGAAAACTCACGTAGGCAGGAGGCGAGGAGAATCCCGATGGCAGCGAAGCTCAGGATCGGTCGACGCGAGCTTGAGGCACTGAAGCACGAGGCCAGGGGTTGTGCCGGTCGCGCCATGGTGCAGGCTACTTGATTACTGGCTTGGAAAGTGGCTGCCAGTTGACCACCTAGCTTCGCCGGTCCCACCACGATCCTCCTCCTCAGGATCAGAGCCTCTCCCCGAGCCTCGAGAGAGGGTAAGAGAGACGAGGAGAGACGGTAGGAGGCTTCATTTATCCACATTGGATTATGCGCAAGTTGTTTTGCACCTTTATTGCAAACATCGGGTCTTGGCCTAAGAAGGAATTTCGAGTCTTATCGCTCTTCCTCTTTTTTTTCCACGACATCTCGCGTCCGTCTGTTCGTTTTAGGATGACGAAGGCGTAGCTTGTACGGTTTGTTAGTTAAAAAAAAACCAAAAAAAAAAAAATTAACAAATAAAAAGAAATCCACTAACAGCAACGACGAAAAAAGTGTTCAGAGACTATTCAAGAATTTTAATTAATGCTCACTGCAGAGAATCGTACTCTGGCTTTATGGAATATTCAATTTTCAACAACATTCGAGAGCTGCAAGTCACTCAGTGATTCGACAACGTTCATTTTTTTTTTTCGTTTTTTTTTTTCCATCAAAATCAGAAAATTACACCGTTCTGCCGATTTTTTTCAACACAATCGACTCGATGATCGTGAATAAAGTTTTTTGAAAATCTCGAAGAAGATACATGTATGGTTTCTTTTTTTGTAAAGTCAAATTTCGTATAATCGTTCCAACCAATAAGCAATAAAGTTACGATTTATTAGCATTATAAAAATAATAATAACAAAATATGCTGTTATTCAAAATCTATGATGTTACAAATAAAAAACTTCAATTCGATTCGACCGACTGGAAATTGAACTTTTGAATACGATCGTTGAATTTTTTGTTTCTGGTCTTTTTTCGTTTCGTGACAGTTCAAATAAACTTTAATTTTTTAATTCTACTTCTCATGATATGTATTATGTACGTATACAATGTACTTTATTACATACTCTTAGAGTTATTGTCGGATAAAACTTTACGGGAAGAGAAATTTTTTAATCGACATATTTGGAGTTTTGAGAAAGAAAAATTTTTTCCTCATGATTCGTAGGATTGGCGACAAGGAAATACGACGAGTGTGCCGAATTTTGAACCACAAGCGAGGCGCAGAAGCGAAAAGACAACGAGACAAACATAGGTAGACGAAAAAAAGGAAACGACACGTAGGTGAAAATAGATAGACGCACGATATTGTATGTAATACATGTTCAACGCGTAGCGGTTCTCCGCCTCTCCCGCGATATCAAAGGACCAGTTTTTCACCGGCATTCAATATATACATAATATACATACACGTGTATAAAAACACACGTATTATACACGACGCGCGTTGTGTTAGAGCTTTCGCCGGCAAAGTTGAATAAGAAATAATCGATGTGATTCTGGGAGGAGGAAAGAAAAAAATCTACAGGTTATAATAAACAAACAAAATAATAGGTGAAAGAAAGCAGGAAAGAGTTGCAAAAAAATTCGTCGTTCGTCTGACGTTTATTTACCTACTCAATCGACGCCCTCTAAAACCGCTCGTTCGATTCGCTCTTTGTCTAACTATGTTGGCGTTCATGCAAATTCCGGATTAAAGGCAGATTTATCCACTCCAAGCTCACTCGCGTGCAGCGGTGAAATACAAGTTCTATGTCGCATTGCTAATTAACTTGACTGGCTTCTCGTCAACGTCCCGTTAGCTCGGGTATACAAAGCGTGGATTGTTTTTTTTTTTTTTTTTCTTTTTTTTTTCATTCTCTCTTCGTCTACTTTCGATATTATTAATTTTCAACGGTGTGAAAAATTTTCAAAACTAGTGCGGAAAATTCGTTGCGGTGAAAATCGCTCGTGTACGATTGTGGAAAATTATAACTGATATTATACGGAATAATTCATACGTTAGAAGCGTGATGCAGGTGTTCAAGATCTCGTGAACGGCGCGGCGGGCAATGAAATCTTGATTACTCTCTATTTTGTCATGGCTCGAATGGCATGCGGGACGAACAACAGCAACGCGTGTTCTTACGCTCTTTTTATTCTCGGTTGGGGGGGACAACCTACAAACTCAACAACTTCGACAACGATCTATTCTGGAGAAGGAACGCGAGTTGTTATTACAATAACGATTAAAACGCTTGCGGAATTCTCGCAATTGCGTATATTCTTGCGAAAATTTTGGAAAGAATTTAAATCGTTAAACAACAACACAATACGTGGTGATAAATAAAACAAAGCCATCGATCGTAGAGAATTTCTAAATACAATTTTGCTACTACGTTGTTAAGGTACGTTGCTCGAAACATGCCGATTAAAAATTTAGAACTGTATATTTTACGGATGATTAATATTATTACGTTTTAAAAATTTCTTTCTTTTACAAAATAAATTCCATTAATTTTGAAAATTTTACATCAGACCTGCGAACAGGTAACTAACGATAAGTGTACAACAAGTTTTCCATGGGTTTGCATTTTTATCCATGTTTTTGACAACGTAAACAATCTGACGAATAAATAAATAAATAAATCGTGAAAACGGTGAAATTTTCCTCTCCGGAAAAACTTGAACGCGATGTTATTTCCGTTCGATTCTACGCTGGGGTGAAAGAATGATGTGTGAAATTTTTTCTTTTCAACAGTCGCACGATAAATCGCGAATTGTAACATGTAACTCGATTTGCAAATACGACAATGGGATGTCGAAGGATGATGACGTCGGCACGTGTGAGTCTCGTGCGGAGTGATTTTTTTCCCTCCGTCTTTCCTTTTCTTTTTCTTCTTCTTCTTTTTTTTTTTTTTCATTTTTTTCTCTCCCTTCTCCTCCCCTCTTCCGCACGTACGTTTTTCTCCATTTTTCATCGTGTCTGTGAGTCGGCATCTCGTATTCATGCCTTCTTCGCACGGACGTTCACTTGCGATTGTGTGCGGGTCAAGGAGTTCAAGTGAAAGTATTAAATATCAGTGGCCTCTGCATCGCGCGGCTAATATGTAGGTAGGTACACACATACGTACGTACGGTGAATCCGCACACGGCAATATAACGGACGACGTCTGGATATATTATTCAGCCGTGTCGCGTTATTATTACGCGTCATGCTCCGTGTGTTGGGAAAAATCGGCCTAGGAGAGAGAAAAATAAAATTATTAATTATGGTAATACAATTTTCGCCGTTTTCCTGCCACCTAAATTAATCTAGTCATTGAAACGTTGAAGGATTTGTTCAAAAAAAAAAAAGAAGAAACAATTATATCACTCATTTTATCGGACGATATTCATTCCGTGTTATTCAACTCGGCAATTTTACTTCGCTTCCAGTTAGTTGTTTCGTTACTTTTGTTCCTTTATTGGAATTTCGTATACGAAATATAGCTATATATAGGTGGTTAAATTTCGCTGTCGAGAATTATTGTCTTATGTAGAAATTTGCCAAAATTGTCTAATAAAAATGTAGGTAAATTATATCTGTAACCGTGTAGGTATAATATGTAAAAAAAAATAATATTGTGTGTCGGGTTATGCAACGTTTGAGTACAATTTTTATGTCGAAACGAGTATACCGTACAAATTACTGTACGTAATACATATTATATTGCAATTGCACAAAAGTTGAGGTACGCAAACCCTCGCGGTGTTGTGAACAAAACAAGTCAAGGTTATCAACTTTTATTACCTACACCTATACATCTAGATATGAAAAACCTTTGCAACTTTGTACAAATACAAACATATAATAACGTGCATAACATAAATTTGTTTATCTGACGTGTAAATATTTATTTAATTTTTTTCCTTGTTCAGAACCTGTCACTCGTTTAAATTAATATTTATTAATACTTGGAACCTTTTCTTCGCATTCTCTTTCGCATTTTAATCTGTTTTATTTTTAAGGAATAGCTAAGAAAAACAAAATTCTGGCCAAAAATTGTTGTTGCATTCCTCGCATTTATCGCCAAGTTTTCAAAGTTATGAGGTATTCGTTCATCGTTGAAGTTTAACAACCGTGCGGCGAAAAAAAGAAAAAGTAGAATCAAAAAGCGAGTATGTACTCCAAAATTACCGGGGAGCGGAAAATTTATGTTGGCAGATTTCTGCGCGAATTTTCGGGCGTCCGTTTTACGGAATAATGGGGGGGATGAAAAATTCGTAAATCAGCGATACGTGAGGGGGTAGTATGGATGCAAATTACCATTAGTTTCGCGACTAACACGGTTTTGTCAAGCACGAATGGCCGGTTCTTGCGCCACAGTCTCGAGCCGTCATCTGTTGGATATTTGCTAGCGTTTACAGCAACGACACGTTGTAACAAGTGGCAGCAACAAAACCGCCCAGTGACATAATATAACCACCGGATCGTAGCGAGGAGCTTTTGTATTTATGCAAAATTCATGCATTCATGCCTAATTTATGCCGCTCGGGATGTTATTCCAACGGTAATTAACCACAGGGTCTGAATCATTTTTTTTTTATCGCTGTTCAGTGACAGGTTTTCGGTAAAATAAAAAAAAGGTGGAATCACGCGCCTGAAAGAAACCTGCGTTTGTCAGTTGCCCGTATTTTTCAGACACCGGGTATATTGAGATCACATGAAATAACGATTAAACGCTGGTGTTCCGTTGATCGGATTTAATTTCTATTCTCGATCCATTTACACGCGCGTTAACGGGATTCAAAATATCCAGAGGCGCCGTCTGGTGGCGGAAAATCGAATCAAGGTGACTCGTATTTAATTAAAAACCTCGACTTTCAGCGTATATTTCAGCCTGCATCGATTCAACGCAACGAAACAAACGTCCGACAGCTTGCACGAGTTTCATCGTGTCTTCGTGTCAGCGCAATTCGCGCGAAACGATCAGCTGTTCGCTCGTCGCGACGCCATCTTGCCGGCGCTTCGAATACCGCTTGATTCTAACGTCGATGTTCGGTGATAATTCGAATTCACATCACAGGACTGATTGGTTAGAAAATTCATTTAAAAGGAATAACAAACCCGATCTTTCGATTTCGCTTCCGATCGGGATTTACGCGTAACGGATCGAGAGGCGATTAATCCGTTTCGAGCGGACAATCCAGTCGTATGCAAATGCCCGCCTGCGGTGCCGAAATTTCTCTTACACAGTGCGGCTGTTGAATCGTCAAATCGGCGTGGGACGTCTCAAAAATAAAAAGTCACTTTCGATTCTTCCCCGCTGGATTTCGTCCTGCAAGTTGTTCGGGTCAACGTCCATTTTTCACTCCGCTCGGTGCATCAGTCTTCCCGTTCCCCTGCCGAAAATGTTCATCCGTCAAATCGTGCAACGTTTCGAAATAATTCGGCGTGTAATTTATCCCACGACTTTTATTTTCTGAATTCGACAAAATGTACAATAAATTAAAAAAGCGCGAATCATCGTACGCGAATTTTCATCCATCGCATCTGACGATTCGCACTTTTGTAATTTGTTACACACCTTGTCGAACTTGAAAAATAAAAACCGTGCAACACGTGCAAATTACACGCCGAATTCTTTCGAAACATTTTATGATTTGACACGTGAACATTTTCACCAACGTCAATTCTTCTCGCGTTTTACGATATTTCGCATTCGATTTTATTCAACTCTCCGAGACTTTTACCCAACGACGTGTAACGGGCGACCGTTAACGAAAGCAGACGATAATTAGACCTTTGATTAAACAATGCTCCGCAACCGTTCTTGTAATCCGCAACTCCGTCGAGCTGATGCGGTTTACGGAGAATAAGGTTTCGGAACACTCGGTTGCGTTACAACTCTGCAAGTCTGATGCTCCGTGCTTGAGTCACGATAATGGAGCAACTCTCGAGTTCTTGTATTGTCGCAATTCTCTCCGCAACTCTGCGTTATACGGTTTAGACTCGATCTTGGCAACTCTGAGTGACGGCGAAAAAATACTCGATTTTCGAGTAAAATCGATTAATTTTCCACACGATCGGTTGTTGTTTGAAAAAAGCACTATCATTTTACGCCATTAACCTTTCGATTGTTGTTCAATGTTTGAATAAGCGAAGAATAAACGAACATATTTTACCCAATGGTGAAAATTATTTTCAATCAAACTACAGATTAGCGAAAAAACTTTCCCACAATTAAGATCACGCAAGAAAATTACGAAACAATCGGTTAATCGATCAATTCTCACCGATTCAATCGAGTCGTGTTCGATTATTTTTGGCCGAATGGCAATCTTTATTGGGAAGAATAATAACAGGGTGGTCACTAAATCTCCATCACGAATTTCCCTGAGCTTTTCAAATTTTCCAGTCAAAAAGAAAAAAATATTACAATTTTCCCCGATCAATTCGCAGCGAATTGAAAAAATATACACATTTCCTTCTTACGAATAAGAATAAGAAGATGCCGATTCGAATTGTCAGATTCTCGTAATATTCCCGTTTCCTCGACGGCTGATCTTTCTCCGGTTCATCTCTTCATCCCCGATACGTACTTCGATTTGAAAATAACGTCGCCAATCGTCGTACAAGGTATTGTCAAAGTGAAAGAAATCCGCTGATTTCGCTAGACGTTCAGAGTAACGGGGGGAAAAGGTCCGATAATTGGAGTTGTAAAATTGCGGCTTGATAGTCAAGTCGAAGCCTTGAGGCTTTGTGGTTGATTCGAGTGGTCACCTTCATTACGGCCAAGACCAAGCGATTATCTGTGAGGTCAAACAGCTCCGGCGGAATTTTAAACTCCCCGGCGAGAGCCCGCTAAAGAAAGATACGGATAGAAAATCGTTTAACGTATCGGTATAAAATTTATAAAATACCGATCACTCGACTAATGTCGGGTGTGTAAAAACTAATGATTCTGCAGCACATATCCCGTATTGTGCAACGGTTGTTAATTCGAATACGAGAGAGTATTTCGACCCGGATGTCTGTTAGGTGAGTTTAATTTGGACTTTTTCACAAATCGTAAAAAAGAAACGCCTGAAATACTGAATTCGAATTCAAAGCGATTTCGAGTATTTAATTATTATTAATACCATCGATGCTTCTTCTTCAAAATCGTCGTGTATATAATTTTTTATAAACTGGTCAAAATTATCGATTCAAAAGTTATTCGATCGACGATGTTTAGAAATTTATTCTCGCCGTTGGCCAGACGGGGGCGGAGTTCAGACTCTGTCCGATACAATAATTATTGCGAAATAAAATGATTGGCATCCGTTGTACGATTTATTATTATACATAAGTGCGCGAGGATTGAGTTTACGATTAATATTAAACAGTCTGATCTCAGCCTCGCTCTCTCCTCGTCGCCTCTAATCGAATTTGCATGACAAAGCTGTATTTTTCATTATCCTTATTTCCAAATTTCATTTCATTATATCTAGATCTCAACCTTCTCCAATTATCATCGCGTATATTATACGTACGGAAATTGCAGAGTTTCCGTGATTCAGTTTCGAGTGACGAATTCGCGAAATCGTTGTTCGGATACTAATAAAAGAGTCTTTGAAAGAGAATGGAAGAGAAAATAAATAAAAAATTAAACGACGGCGAAAACTGTACAAGAAATAATAAAACGCAAACAAGTTTTTGAATCCATTTTGTTTTCCGAGATCGATAGATCGTAAAATTTCTTTTCAAACGAACCAGCGGTTCAACCTCGACACGATTCGTGGGTGAAAATTTGCCTGTCGTAAAAATCGAAAATCAATCCGAAAAATTTTGTTTTTTGCAAGAGAAAAAAGAAAAAAACAACATTCTCATTTCCCTGGTCAATTATTTTCAAAAATTAAACTCCCTTTTTCCTTTGCACAAATTTTTGATCTCTACGCTTATTGATCTGATTAAAATTGATGCGATTATTTGTATTTCTCATAGTTAAAAAAAAAAAAAAAAATGAAATTTCTCTGATCAATTATTTTCAAAAATCCAACTCAACCCGGCAATGAATCCGAATCCATTTTTGTTCTCTCCGCTCGTTGATCCGACTAAAATTGATGCGATTATTAAATTCTCGAGGTCTTTGAAAAAAAAAAAAAAAAAAAACACCGTGATTCCGAAAAATCGATACTCGGCAAAATCGGCGCGCAGCGTTCGGGGTTTTTGAGTCGGCGGTAAGAACCTGAACAATTTGCGGTGTCGGCCTGGCCGGGAGAAACGTGAAAGTGAGAGTAGCCCTCGTGCATGAATCGCGGTGTGTTTTGCCAGCCGAGCGATTCACCGTGTATAATCGTCTCTGCGTGTCGCATACGTGGGCGAACGAATAATCGTGTGGGTGTTATAACGGCGTACGTAGAAATATCGAAACGAGTTTACCGAGCAGGGAATCACGCTTCAAACACATCGGCGAGTCGTCGATTGCTCGGCAATCGGCTGTGTATTCGTCAATTATAGGACCCCTTATAATCACTTCGCGAAAGTCGATGAAACCGATCTGCAGTTTCTTCGTGTTAGCACCTTTCCCGCTACCGGAATTCGATTTTTGGATCGTATGATCGGGCAAAAGTTTGTCGTGTAGAAAAGATGACCGTTTTACGTTCGGTTGATTTTTCAAGTTTTTTTTTTTTTTTTTTTTTTTTTACTCATGAAAAAAACCCGTTGCAGCACTTGAATTATTATTTCATTCCCGATATTTACCCGCAACTCTATATCAACCGGGAATCCGATTCTCCAAAATTAAAAGTTCTTATTAAATTGTAACAATTTTACCTAATTTAATTTATAATGAAAATGTTGTCAGTTAAACTTCTCGAACATCAACCGGAGACTTAATATTACAAGTGTGACGTAAATTGATGTCGGATTGACGTAAGCGATGGAAGAAAAATTTCATTCACGATACTTGATAAACTTAAAAAAAAATTTATAACAGTGAAACAAACTTTACAGAGGCTTCCATGGTGGAATCTCGCAAATTGATTTTTCAAAAATCACGATAGAAATTCACTGACTTTCACGAACCAAAAATCATCGATTCGTCTCATTTGACATTCGATTTTTCTCCCGCGTCGGTTGTTGAACAAGCAAAAAAATTGGAAATTACCGATTTCAAAGAATATTAATTTCGACTTTGACAATTTCAAAAAAAAAAAAAAAACTATCACGACGGTTTCTTCCTTGATACGGATACGTTGGTAAACGAGAGTTTCCGAGGTGAAATTTTTTTTTTTTTTTGCGTCCGGATTCGTAAACCGCAGATCGAAAGGCGGCGGATTTATCCGGGCCTGGATGACGTCACAGACCTCCGCAGACGCCTCGTGTGTACCTACCACCTTCACCGACTGTGAATATATGTGCCGGCAGTGAAAGTGAAATGCCGCGTTGCCAAATTACGACCACCCGAAACGAGAACGAAAATTAGAAGCAATCGTTGATTCGCACGCGGTTGCGATTCTCGATGATCGGAACTCGTCGGGTCCGGTCAGCGTTTTCATCTTATCAAAGTTCTCGGCTCGAAAGGATAAGACGAAACGAAGAAAAGGAGGGGGAGAATAACGAATATAAGCCGCTGATCGATTTGCAAAAACTTTTAAAATGCCTCTATCGGACCAATTTTTGCACATTTGAAGATCTTGTTTCGCAATTCGTTCGATATTAGGGCGAGAAGTGGAGGATTTGTTTTTTTTTTTTTTCTCGACGAGAAAAAAGAGACACGACGATTGCTGTACTTCATGATTACTTGAATTTTATGGAGCGATTTTACGAGAGATTAATCGACAAATAATATTATTTTGACTGTAGGTGATTTCTCACGATTTCCAAGATTTCACATACGATTTATTTATATTACCAAGAGATATCTGCGCTTCGAAATGATTTCTCAACTACCACCTACGATTGCTAACGTAGAATTTTACTTCGACATTACCGATTTCAGTGTGATTATCGAGAATATGGGAAATCGTTATAAATGATACGAAAAAAGAGATGCGATGATTGCTATGATGTTTCATGATTACTTGAATTTTATAGTGATTTTACGAGATTACATGACAGATAATTTTACTCTGATTTTTTACGATTTAAAAATGATTTCTCATTACTACCAACGATTACTAACGTAGAATTCTATTTCAAGATTACTGATTTCAGCGCGATTTAGGATACTAGGAAATCGTTTTTGCTTATGCTCAATTGACAGAAACAACCCTCGCGAATAATGGCTTTTCGATTCGAATCATGCAATTTTGCAATAGAAATTTGAAGAAGATAAAAATAAAATAACGAAGAATTACCTTTTTTCATCTCGATTATGATGAAATGAAATGAAATTCTTGGAAATGAAGGTCATGATACGACAATTCAATCGTTTACCTCGTAACGGATGTATTATATAACATCTGTCTTATTATACAAAACTGGAACAAAATAAACAAAAGAAAAAAAAAAATATATAAAACTAATGGAACAGGTATATATATTATCGATGATGTTTAATTAATTTATGTGAAATGTGTAATTCGAAACCCCAAGAATTAAGATTCACCTCCTTTACAATTAAAAACTTGGGTTACGCGGTGACAAAATGGCGGATTCTTCGTCCAATACGCGCGGATTGATCGTATAAAATAATAATAATAATAATAATAGATTTTCGTAACCGGCTGACAACGGTGGTAAATTTTCCGTGAGGAAATTCCGCGCGTAAAATTCGGGGCCGGAGATTTGGGGATTAGAAAAATCGTCAGGGATATTCTCCAGAGCGGGAGACGAAAGGTAACTTTTGAGGTGGTTTTGGGGGACGCTAGTCGTCCGGGAGCTGGCTGATCCGAATTATGATTTTAACCCGCTCAGAAGATCCAAGTTTGAGAGGGTCGGATATGTATTACGGCCCTGGATGAAGCGAGCAGCGTCGAGGGATATAATATGCGGTATATTCGTTCGCCTTGAGGTAAACTTGACGGGATTTCGTCGTATTAGCGAATTAGAAATATTTCACCCGGGAGGTTGAATTCCGACTCGAAAATCGTCCGTCCAGCGACGGAAGATTGGCCCGGAAAAGCTGGTTGAAGATAAAAAAAAAAAAAAAAACAAAGCGAAAAGAAATTAGCAAAATTTCGTTCAACGTCGACGGTTAAAATTTTTTTAATTCGCAAGTTTCTTCGACGTCGGTTATCGAGCGGAGATTCTTTTCTAACGACGAAATTTCAACGCCGATAACGGATCTCTGCGAATTTTGCGAATTTACCGAGTTAAGGAAATTCCTGTTTGTTAAAGATTTTTCAGGAAATATTCTCAAAAGGGAAGTGTTAAATTTTATTCAAGTTAACGGGGAAGTTCGGTCTTAGAACGGAGCCGCGTTTCCTTTGTAGAATCAAGACGAGCGTCTCACTTTTCATCCCTTACATACCGAGAAGGAAAAGCTCGGGCTTTTCCTCTTGGAAAATTTATCCAGGTGGTACAAACAGCTCGAAAATAATTTCAGAATTCTCTTCGAAACACCCTTTTCAAATTTTCTTCATAATTTTTCTTTTCCCATTTTTTCCGTGGCTCATTTTTTCGTCGACGGTCTTGCAAAACGGTTGTATTAAACAACATTTTGGTCTGTTCGACATCGGGATGAAAATAATTCATGCAACAAAACGAGGAAGGAGTGGAACGGAGATTGTTGGAAAAAAATCGCGTTATTTATCAGCCTGCAGTGTCGACTCTTCGTTCGAAATCTCGAGCGCACGAATCGCGGCGAGAATATTAGAAACGCGTGCATATAATACGAAAGGCCCGTCACGCACTCGGCTTGTCTATTTTTCTCTTCCCAGGGGTGATGTATGTACGGCTGGTACACGGATCTCCACTTACTTAGGTCCGTTTCCGACTCGATCCCCTGCATCCCACCCCCATCCCCTTTTTTCCCATGACGTCGCGTAGAGAGAAGCGAAAAATTCTCCTACGACTCTCGCATTTTTACCGGAATCATTATACGAATGGACGAATATTCTCAGATCTTCTTTATTCCTTCCTTTTGTTAGTCCTTGTTTTTACAAATAAAACGTGACAAACATTTGCGGTGAAATATTTTTAAGAGTATTATAATTTGTATCGGATCAACGAAATCAAATTTACACGACGATCGATCGGTGTCGAATGTTTTCGTTCCGAATGAAGTGAAATTTCTGATAAACGTATCGTTGTTCTTGTTCGTATTTAACTTCTCACCGTAATTCACAATTAAAACTGCATGATATGTTATAACACGAAGGAACGGACGTTTGTTTTTTTTATTTGACGAATGTATTTCAGAGAAATGATTTATTTGGTATCGAGCATCGGCGATGTCAAGGTTTTTGCTAATCTGGGCCAAGATCACATTGTCTCTGTAAATAATCGATATGACTTTTGTTTTTATTATTCGTTTATCCAATTGCCAACGGATCGGAATTCATTATTCATACAAGCCTGTCAATTCAGCACTGCGTTTTATTTTCATGCAAATATCTTATGCGCGCAGTCGTGAGTGTATAATAAAATAAACTTGATCCTTTTACGATAAATTGCTTGACGATCGCTTTTCATTTTTATTACTCGACCAAGTGACAGGTAAATAAAATTGCGATAAAAAAAAATATATCAATTATTTCCGTGTGATATTGAAAAAGCGAAACCAACAAATTAAATATCTTATTGAAAACATTAATCGACCTCGTAGCAATTTACGATATTAAATATCCTAAGTTACCCAAAAATTTTCATATTAAAAATATTATCATTTTTATTGGGTAATTTAATTTGTCTCGCTTCACGTATAAAAATCGAGTCAAAACGGCGACGACCGCAATGTTATTTAACCGAAAGTCGATCGGAGCAAGTAATTTATTTTTTCTCCTCACCACCTTCGTATTTATTTAAATTTTTTTTCTCCACTCTATCTTCGTCATTCGAAGCAGAGAAATAAAAGCTTGCATAACTAATAATCTCGAAGTGTTCTGTATTCTTTTTTCTTCCTTACCATTTTTTTTTTTTTTTTATTTCTTTGCCAAAGAGTTATCTTCTTGTTCTTTTATCCGGTTGAACGAAACTCTCGAGGCGGTAGTAACGCGAGTTTAAATGGGCTTTGCCTACTCCTCGTAACCTGCAGGTGGTAATTATAACCTCGACACTTTGAGCCTCCGGCATTCTGTCCGCGCTGCAGGGAATTCGGAGGAAATAATTTAATTTCCGGTTCGCTGTTTGATGCAGGATTCGTTTCGACGGTTTCTTTAAAGGATTTCTACCCAACCCTTGCCAACGTAATTTCGTATGCAAGACGGCGGCCGATCAGCGTCTAGATCATGTTTTTGGATTGGGGAAGTTTTTGCATTTTTCGGCACGCTAATTTATTCGTTTGTTTATAATCTGTCGTTGGTATCACCGAGTGTTTTTTTTTTTTTTTTTGCACCGGAAATTTCATTCGTCAGGTCGGAGGTTTGACTGTCAAGTATCATCGTAGAAATTTCGCGTAATTTTAGATTGGCAACCCTGTTCACTTTTGACAGATTTGCAAATATTGCGTTCGATTAACTTTCAACTTTTTCGAGTAATTAGAAGTTGGCGAATTCATTCCGTTTCACTATTTCTATACGAATTCGCAAGCTTTTTTATCTTCAATACTTGGAGAAAAAAATATCCACGCAATTTGCAAGTCTGTAAATATACGTTAAAAAGAAATTTCATCCCACTTTTTAGCGATAAAAATTTTTCATTTAGCGAATGATTTTTAAAACTTTATGTAAAAAATCTTGACTATCGCAGTAATCCTGAATTTTTGAAATTTCACGCTATTTCTCATCGTTACAAAAACGACACCCCAAATTATTAAACTTCCCCGTGAAGATAGGATTTCCCATGAGGATTCTTGAAAACCCCATAAAAATTCTTGAAACCCCATAAGAATTACGGAAACCCCATAACAAATCGAAGACCCCCGAAGTGACCCGATAGAAATGGTGGCTAACGATTCTAGAAATCCTATACGATGACCCAAAAACCCCGTGGAATTTTCATCTCTCGAAAGATTCCGATCTCGAAAGATTCCGTGACAATGAAACGAAGAAATTTCTCTCCGACGTTTACAATTTTATCCGAATTTCAAGAAATTTCTTTCCTCTCGAAACTGGATCAAGGAAGAACTGAAACCCGCGTCCCGGATGCGATTAACGAATGCAAAACGCACGGAGTTATCGATACCGAGCGATTCCGCGAAGCGTCGAGAGTCGCGGTCTCTTATTGATGAAGACGGTGAGATGCAGATCGAGCGATCACTTTGCCGGAGGAATTCGCATACGATTACAGCTACCAAGAAGACGGTCAAACCGTGCAAGTAAGGACGGAAACTCGGCGAGCGTTTCAATCCGGACAGAAGTTTACTCACGATCAGGTAGCAAAAGCGGTTAACGTTGGCATAGACGGATTTATGGACCGCACCCGATTCGATCGGCACGAGGATCGGAATTCTTGCAAATGTCAGGAGGATTAGTGTCAGCCAGACATTTACGTCCAGAGGGCTGCGGAATAACGGGAAACGTGCGCGGAAATTTTTCTCCAACGTTTATCCGCGGATCCGTTTGCCTGTCCGCAATTTTTTTATTCTTTTTTTTTCAACGCTTCTCACCTTCGTCCCTTTCCACGGAATTCGATCGTACGAACTTGCAGGGAAGTCGTTTGAAAATATCGCTTTGTTAACGTTTTTAGTCGTTCGATACTTTTTGTCGATTAGTTTTGTTCGTTTCTATTTTCCCGCGCTAGTTTATCGATCTCAGCGACATCTCTGTCGGTCCAAGGTTCGCTCATCGCCTTTCGCTCATCGGCACAGTCGACGCCAACTTCAGGTTGAAGATTTCGATTCGCTCCGCGTTCGATAAAGAAGAAACCTGCAGAATTATAATGTGAAAATTCGTAGGACTTGTTATTCCGCGATATCCTAACGGTTTGCAATCTCAATTATCCGCACACATTTTTAGGAGTTCAGTTTGCACGAGGCTATTTTGCAAAATTGCAAGTGTAAAATGTAACTTTTTTTTTTTTTGTCCGACTCACGATATAAATTTACTGACATTGTTTTTTTTTTTACACCTTCTTTCAAGCTTTCAGGAAATTAAACACTGAATATTACAATACGAAGTACGATGTTTTTTTTAAATCAATTTTACTTCCAATATCATACAGAAGCAATGATTTTGCAACACGGTTTTCTAATTCGTCTATATTCATCGATCGAGTAAATAAACAGATAAATTTTGCTACTTTTTTTTTTTATTCCAGTCGAATTTCAATATTAAAATATACTTCGTTAAACGAAGAATTTACTATCGGAACAGCGAAAGCCACTCTGCGCAAGGTAAAATCTCCTAAATTTGTGGTAAAAAATACAGATGCCTTTGTCTTTTTTTTTTTTTTCTTCTTTCCATCACCAAAAACCCCGAGGCGTCCGTATTTTCCTGCAGCTTCGAGTAAAATCGTTTGTGTTTTTCTTCTCTCCGCGGGTGAAATCATAGAATTCGGCGTTAAACGGTGCGTGTGAATAATCCTTAGTTGGATTTAGCGATCTTGGTCGTATTTTTGAAGGTGCAGGCTGCAAGGCTTAGGGTGAAATAAAGGTTGCGTAAAACTTTTCCGTCCTTAATTACATTCCGGGAGTAGCAGCGGGAGCAGAAGCAACCATCCAAGAAGGTTGCGTTGCGTTGAGGGGGACGAAGAGGGATGAATGGAGGAAAAAGGGGGGGGGAAAGGAGGGAAAGGAGGGAAAGGAGGCACCAGCTGACACAAATCCGAGTTACATTGGAGTCCGCCTCGTTTTCGGCGGAAGTAGGTAGGCTGGTAAAAGTGGCTACACCGAGTTCTTACCCGGCGAACGGTCCAACTTTTAGGGGCGCGTCGCGTCCGCAGCGTAAAATAAATTAACCTTGGAAGCGGCCCCAAGCCCTAAGCCCGAAAACCCCTCGACACGCGTCGACTCAGGGACGAAGGGTTTCCCGCTCCCCTTTTCGTCGCTTTTTTTCCCTCCCACGGCATCCAGATGCTGCGGTATACCTTTCCCGATCGAACAAACAACCTTTAATCAATATACCCCACCTTGCGAGCCTTTGTATTTCCCCCTGTGTCGGATTGGTTTTAATTTTTCTTTTCTTCTCGTCACAATCCCGGTGCGATAAAGTTTGAAGCGCGAATTTTGACTGTCAGGGGAAAATTTTCACCCGGATACTTTTACCTTCGCGGCAAACATAGTATTGGGGGTTACACCTGTTCTCGGCCTAAAATCGTGCCGTCCAAAAATAAATATTCACATAAATCTCATTCACGAATACTGTCTAAAACAATGTTGATAATTCACCACGTTTTCATCCCATTTTTAGGGATTCTTTTTAGTTTTAATAAATTCTTTACATCAGATTCGCATTCAGCGTCGAAAAATAGATAGAAAACGTATAATTGCACTTTCGTGCCAAGAGAAAACAAAAAGTTGAAAACCGATTTATGAAATCGAAATATAAAAATAAAGAATAATATGGAACTAATGAAACCAGTTTTTACCCAAGAATTAGAAGAGAAAGGAAAAGAAGAGGTTGAAGAACTGAGTTGCTGCAATTGAGACTCAAACTTTTTTGTTTATCGGTGAATCAATTCGCTTGGTTGCTTCCGCAGTTTTAAAAAAATTTTTTTTACTGCTTTTCTAATTCGTTAAGGCGTTTGGATTTTTTTTTAAATCTTACCCAACGCTAGTAAAGTACAAGAATGGTAAGATTTTGAAACTAATCGCATTGAAAATGTATCGTTTATCAACAAATTTTCGTATTAACTATTGACCGAAACTTTTAACTGTGAACCAAGTGATTTGTTATTTACGTTATCCAATTAACCGGTATTCATAAACGATAAACATTCGATTTAACTGGTAGTAGCTGCAAAACAAAAACTATACACGATCGTACCAAAATAAATACAGTTTTATAAAGAGGGTAGATTATAGATATTTGAAAATTAGCAAGCGCCTTCCTTGTCGCTAAACTTTTGTATACCAGTGTTAGTCTCATTTCTCCCGCAACGGTTATGACTATTTATCAACGGAGTTTCGAGATCTCTGGTCAAAGTTAAATTCTGAACAATAGTTGTATTCCGTCGAGGGTGGGGAAGGGAAAAGAGAGACAGAGAGAGAGAGAGAGAGAGAGAGAGGGGAAAACGGTACCGTTTTAAGCCAGAGACAAGGGTGCGACAGCCCGCAGAGTGGGTGAAATGGTCGATTCAAGTCGCGATACGAAACGTAGAAAATTCCGCAATGGTCAGACGCGCGATGCGTCTGACCGAAGCGTTGAGCTGATTCACTGAGCGCGGGATTAAAACGGGTGCGAAATATTTTGACCGGTGTAATTTTCGACCCGAGGTCGGTTTTCGGTTCAAATTTCGGGCAATGTAATCTAGACATTTCTTCTGACCTACGTGATTTTAGCAGCGATAAAAGTTTCGTTAATTTCGATTAAAAAAGAAATTGCAACATCGTGTCGGTGAAAGGTTTGAAGGCCACCGATGGAATCGAATGAGTTGGAAAAATTATTGAATTGTAATTTTGATAATGTCGTTGATTGTAATCGAACGTTTTATCCTCCGAATCGTCGTTGAAGATAAGAGTTGTCCGGATAAAAGTCATTTTTCATTTTTACCGGAGCATCCTCAGAATACGAATTCCGAGGAACGATTCTTTCGCCGTTTTATTTCATTCCATGTAACATTATCATACATCAGAGGATTCCTCAAGAAGGTCATTAAATCCCAAGTCATGATTTTCGTATTATATCGTATATGTTCCTTCGCGAAGGATCCCGAAGGACGAAACTATGTCAAAGTGCTTCGTGCAGCCTCGGCAACTTTTGGCGGTTCCCTAATTTCGTATGACTGTGTGTTTGGAATACGAAATCTGCGCTGCGGCTTGTGGGTTTATTAAAAATTTAAGTACGGTTAAAAATCCGTTCGAAGTTCCGAATATGAAAAGTTCCGGAAGCGCCGAATTCCCAATTATTTGGTGGGCGAAACTTGAAGTGAAGAAATCTAACTTTGGAGGAACAACGATGTTTCGAATCGCCGGAAAAACCGACGGCTCAAAGTTCCGAAATCCAAGCTTCCGAAAATTCAAGTTTCGATAGAGCTAAATTCCGAAAATTAAAGTATACTCACAGAGCGTAGCTTACTCGATGAGTGGGTGTGAAAAATTAGAAAAACCGTGAATCGGAATGACCAGGATTGAAAGACGTAAAAATATCGAGAATCCGAAACAAAAAAAGCGGTGAAATTTCACCAAGCCGGAAATTCACAGATCCGAAAATCTTGGATCATTCGAAATTTCGGTGTTTCAGATTTTTTCGTTTCCGCAATTTCGGAACTTTGAGCTTCGGGTGTCGGAGCATGCGAACCTTCGACGTTTCGTCAAAGTTCGACTTCTCGACTCCACGTTTCGCCGGCAAAAAATTCCGAATCAGTCGCTTCCGGGAGTTTTGAAATTCGGAATTCGAAGGCCGCTCCGAGCACGAGATCAGCGCGAATTCGAGGATCCGCAGGATCGGTTTCAGCTCGACGCCCGCATCATCTTTGGGCGAATCCCTCCCCCCTTTCACCCTCTTCTCTTCATCCAGGAGCGGGCGTAGAAGCTGGAGGGTCATTTTTTGCTGACTTCAATCGTTAATCACCCGCGCTACTACCTCGGGATGTTTTTGTCACCGTCCCTCGGCAGCCGTGACGTCGTTCTTGGTACGCCTGAGCCCAGGATCCCGCTTTGAAGGGACGACGCTCGGCGTCCCGGCGCCCCTTTGTCGACGACGGGACGTCCGACGCACCTGCAGGTCGACTGCTGATAACAGATTCGTCAAATCCCAGATAAGACGAGGCCGCCCGCAACCCAAACCCGAGTTCAGAAACCAGGCCTCTCAGTTTCGGAAGAGCTTTCGTTTCGCTTGGTATTTTTTTTTCTTTTCTCTTTTTATTTTTGTTTTTGTTTTTTTTTTTTTTGTTTTTTTTTTTTTGTTTGTTTTCCGGGGATTTTTCGGTTTCACCGCGAGCTTCTTTTTTCTCATTAACGCTTCTATTGCAATCTGCAACGCGCCACTTTCCTTGAAATTGTTTATAGAAATTTGTAAATTTTTAAGAAATGGGTTGATAAACCTTAGATTTTATAATAAGAAATTTATCACGTCTTCCTTCTACGAAGTGTTAGACAAGACTGACGAACTGAGGCGCTGAACGAGAATCACTGGACACGTAAGAGCGTAATGCACCTAAACATCAACAGTTTAGGTTAGAAATAGCGTCCTTGTACACAAGAGAGATTAGTTTTTGTACATACACCATTGTATGTACATTAAATCAAAATTTTTCAGTCATTTCACGTGTAGACGAAGGGTTTGTGAATTAATGAGAATTCCCTGAATTAATGCAAAATAACTGAATTAATGAGAATTAATGAGAAAATTAACTGAAACATTTGGAATTAACTGAGAAGTAACGGAATTATGGAAAATTAGGTCAAGTTGATTTGAATTAGTTTGGATTCGTGACATAATTACCTGTTTACGGAGAAGAAAAATTTAATTTAAATAAGAAATCGAGTTGAATTAAAAAAAAGAAAATAAGAAATTGAAGTAGCAGGAAACACAAAATAATGAATTGAAATTCATGAATTGAAATGAATTAAGTTGAACTAAAGAAATTCACCTGAAATAAAAGAAATTAAATTGAAGTAACAAAAATTAATTTTAATTGCATGAATTTTTTAAAATTAATTTAATTCAAACAAATTATCGTGCCACTCAAATCTCGAGTTATTTACCCCTCGCGTGTAGATACGAAACTTTACGATTTTATTAATTTTTTAGTGTTTTCAGCGTTAGATGCAAGCGGTTTACTAAAGCCTGTCCGAACGAGGGAAGAAACGAAAAGAGAAGAGGAGGTTAAAACAGAAAAAAGAGCGGAAGTAGAAGTTTTATCGAACTCGAATATCCTCCACTACGATCTATGCAACAAATTTATTAACGACGAGTGAAGTTGTACGATACGAATAATCAAGCCGTAGTTACACAAGGTGTAACATATATTAAGTAAATGATCGATCAGAAAATAAATAATATTTTCAGAATCTTTAAACTTTTCATAACAAATCCTCGTATTTTATTGTACAACAGCTGTGCCTATAAACAATGAAAGATTCAATTTCATTTCCTTGCATATCGTCCATGTTTTATTCTAAGCAGAACAAGCTTCACTTCACTTATTGTTAATTAGAATTTTAATGATTTCACTTAAAATTTAGAACGTGAGGAATTAATTAAAGATTTTTTTACACGTGAAAGTTTGCGTACTGAAATTTCACGTATTTCGTGTGAAAACGTACGATAATAATAATAATTATTATTATTATTATTTCTGATCAACGGAGTGCGACATTTAAGCGTCTATAGTGTCAAGGATGACTTAAAAATTCAAAACCATTTCCAGGATGCGGCAGGTCAAATTTTTTGGAGCATATTTCATGTACTCGGATTTATTTTTCGAATATTGTTGGAAAAATTTAACTAAACATAATATCCCAGCAGGTCTATTTTATAATTGTGTTATTTGTTGCATTTCTCTTAGTAAATATGATAATAATTATGGTCATTATAACATTTAAATTGTCATATCAACATTCAATTTGTACTTTGTACTATTTTTTTTCATTTATAGTATATACATTAAAAAATGGTTAAATCGATCAAAAAATTTTAGTACACCTCCTGGGACGATTTTTTTTAACCGTGTACAAATGTCTGTATTACTGATTTATTACATTATTGCAAGAGTAACAGGAGTGTCAATATGCAATTAATTACACTTTCCACGTATAAGATCCTTCTTCAATTCGATTTAACATGGCGTGATAATTTTTCTTAGCTGAGCCTGACATATTATCACTTGAAAGTTATCACTCTCGATAATTTCATCCAAGTAATCTAAATTTGAATCATATCTCGCGCTATTAAACGTTATTTCGACATGCATTTGTTTCAAACAGTCACCATGACATATTTTCATTTAAAAATTATCAACTCTTGATAATTTCATCCAAGTAATATAAATTTGAATCACATCTCGCGCTATCAAACGTTAGTGCGATATGCGTTTGTTTCAAACAACGATCACGTGACCGCGCCGCCATATTGATAAAGTTCGTACGTCCGACTCACCCCGGTCACGTCGATGCTTCGCGTCCTGATAATTTGTCGTAATTGTCTTTGTTACAAGATGAATTGCCTCTCGATTCTTCGCAGAAAAGGTAAGCATCTTTAAGGCTTGCATGTAGACCACGTCGAAATCGTAGGGAGCAAAGAAAACGCAGTCAACTTCAGACGAATACTTTTTTCAGCACGCGACGAGGCAGCAGCGAAGGCCGTTGTCGATCTGCAACAAAGAAATTATCTCAGAGTCTCGGTTAACCCTTTGCCCAGCAACCACGCGTGAGCTGACTCGTGCTACGTCATCGATCGGGATAAACATGTGGAACAAAAGTGAGTGCCGACGTATTTACACTTGATACCGACCTTGTTGTTGATTACGTGCCCGTGCGATCGGACAGTTTATGTAGAATCGAATTCAGTTGCCGAGTTCGTACGGCAGGACAAACGACGCTCTGTTGTCTCGCCATTTTGAAATCGCGTTCGTGCCTGTCGGTCGCGTCGCGAGTCTTCGTCCGACTAAATCGTCTTTTTTAATGCGTTGCTCGTCGATTCCGCTCGGAAAAAGTGCGTGGAAAGTAAAAAGCAGTCTCTGCTGTACGAGTGGACGGAGTGAAGTCTGATCAGGGTGTTGCGCCATCGTGAAAATTCTCGTGTAATTTTACGTCGTGTCCGGAGTCTTGCAAATCTGCGTCTAGGTTCATGAAAATTTGATCGAATCTCGAAAGTTGTCGTTAAAACTCTGGATCAGTGAATAAATTGTAAATTTGATGTGAAAAGCCAGGTATTCTCATCGAATTACGTTCGTACGACGGAACAAACGACGCTCGAAACAAACGACGCTCTGTTGTCTCGCCATTTTGAAATCGCGTTCGTGCCAGTCGGTCCCGTCGCGAGTCTTCGTCCGACAAAATCGTCTTTTTTAATGCGTTGCTCGTCGATTCCGCTCGGAAACAGTGCGTGGAAAGTAAAAAGCAGTCTCTGCTGTACGAGTGGACGGAGTGAAGTCTGATCAGGGTGTTGCGCCATCGTGAAAATTCTCGTGTAATTTTACGTCGTGTCCGGAGTCTTGCAAATCTGCGTCTAGGTTCATGAAAATTTGATCGAATCTCGAAAGTTGTCGTTAAAACTCTGGATCAGTGAATAAATTGTAAATTTGATGTGGAAAGCCAGGTATTCTCATCGAATTACGTTCGTACGACGGAACAAACGACGCTCGAAACAAACGACGCTCTGTTGTCTCGCCATTTTGAAATCGCGTTCGTGCCAGTCGGTCTCGTCGCGAGTCTTCGTCCGACAAAATCGTCTTTTTTAATGCGTTGCTCGTCGATTCCGCTCGGAAACAGTGCGTGGAAAGTAAAAAGCAATCTCTGCTCTGCGAGTGGACGGAGTGAAATCTGATCAAGATGTTGTGTTGTGGAATCGGGAGTCAGAGCTTGTTTTCAGGTATTTGGTATTTTAGTATTCAGTGTTTATCAATGCTCGTTACAATGTTCGACAACTGGCTTTCATCAGTGTCAAACTAGTTGATCAAATTACGTACAAAGACGAAAAAATCTGAAAAAAGTAGAAAGCTAAAAATACTACACTACAAATCGGAAACGAAACAAAACGATCAAAAACTTTAATCTAATCGAAAGTACGAGAAACAGAAAAACAATAAACGCGAGTGTAGCGATACCGAAATAAAAGTGCAAAGCAGTAAAGTAAAGTATATATAATAGATATAAAAGTTGGGTTACGTAAAATAAAATTACAAATAAATATAAAAATAAAAATAACTATGCAAATTGAAATTTGGCTATGGATTTCTTGGTGAAGCGAAAAAACAGTCGTGTTATTTGAAATAGTAAGCTAAAGTGATTCTGCGATCATTAACGACGTCGTCGCGAGCCGTAGAAACTACTCGTCCGATTCGGTCGTGAAAAGGACGCCGTGGAAGAAAATCGGCACGCTGCTGCGCCGCCATTTTGTTATCGCGCTCGTCTCGAGAAAATTTCTACAACTAAGAATTTTTACAGAAATTGGAACATTTCGTATAATTTCTTTAAAAAATTGTAAATATGTATAGTTTTTCGTAAAGAATTATTAATTTTCTTTAAAAATTAACGTTGTTGTATCTTATACATTTTTTAATGAAAACATAGTTTTTATGATAAACCAGGCATATTTACAATTTTTTACGAAAACAATTTTCTTGTACAAAATGTCAAAATTTTTCTAAAAATTCGTAGAAAAATCGTAGAAATCATTTCATCGTCTTTGATTAAATCCGTTGCTCGTCGTTGTATTTCGTTGAAAAAAAGTGCGTGAAAAGTGGAAGAAAGTGAGGTGGCTCCGTGGTTCAGTGATTCATTTAGTGACATGTGCGGGAGTGAATTCGAGTCAAATTCGGGATTCACACAAAAATTCGGTTACCCGCTTGCTGTGTATATTATGTATGTATATACATATATGTATATAGTATATATTTTTAATCGTGAAAAGTGGTGTTTAAAATAGTGAAAAAAATCGGTCAGTCGCGTTAAGCGTTTAAAGTTTGTGTCCAGTTTCGTCGGGTACAGGTGTTTGCTGCAACTACATTACCGACTGTTTATCGTTCTTTGGCCGTCGACGATATATATGTATATATATATATATTCTGCCGTACGCAAGCTGATAACACGACAGCCGATCAGACTGCAAGGTGAGTTGTTGCTGCACGCTGTATCCGCTTATGCTTATCATCATTATTTCATGTGACACTATTTTTCTGACAAAGAAGAACTTTATGTCGCGTGAAGTGGCGATACCGTTGCAATTGTTATTTATACCTATGCGACGTACGTACGTGGAATATTGTTTTACTTGCGTATAACAATGCACTGAAAAGAAAAAAGTCGTTGAATCGACCATGTGAATATTTATTTGTCTCGATTCGAGATCTGTTGGTCTAACAAAATGCTTAGTTGGATTGTTTGAATCGAGTAAACATTATTTTTAGATCAATAGATCTTGAATCGGCACAAGTAAATATTCATTTAGACGATTCAACGAGTTTTTTTTTTCTCCGAATGTATTCGCGCAGTCTTTTTACTCGGGATTTGAAATATGTATGAAGTTTTTCTGTTTCATTTCGTCACGGGTTTTTATGTCGTGCAATTATTTCACTACCGCATTGATGACGAGATTTCAGCAATGATGAATTACATACGAGTGGAATGAAAAGGATTAACTAATTAAAATCACGTAGGGTATAATTAAAGAAAAAGAGTTGAGCATTTTTTATGCTCTTCTTTGAAAATCAGTACAAGTTTTTATTTTATTATTTTCTCAGCAAATCTACGCGATGGAATTCATTAAACATTTTTTTTTATAGATTCGTACGAAATGCTTACGAAAATTATTGTTCAGTTTTGTGGGGGGAAAACTATCGCAGGCTTGTGTAATCAAAGAATAAATCAATTATCGCATGCCTACATCAGCTATTGTTGCAATAACGATGATTATAGTAATAATAACCACAGATCATCAGGTCGATTTTTTTATAGTAGCACAACATATTACCATAATTATATGGATCACAGCGTTATGTTTTACAGTGAGAGTTGCAACAATTTTAATAATTGAAGAGTTGAAACGAATATTCATGAATTCGTATTTCAATCTCACCACTAAATCCATGTACTTAAATCGTACAGAGTAATTGTTTTCTCTTCGGTTGAAATTTTCAGAAATTTCCACATTTCTTTGGGTTTTCTTTTGTTTTTCTCTTCGTTATCAGACTTTCAAACTTTTCTTCACAATCAGGTTCTCGAAGCTTAAAATTATCGGAGAAACGTTGTTTGGTTTTTAAATCTGCCAAAAAAAAAAAAAAGAAAGAAAGAAAGTCGTATCGAAAATTTCATAATCCAAAGATCGTACAAAATTTTTATTTCCGGTTACCGCTCGGTCCTTGACTATTTTCATTTTTTACCAGAATCGAAAAATATAGTTCTAGGTAGAAAATGAAAATTAGTTTTCTAGCCGATACCGGAAAGTCTAGTATCCGTTACTGTTCTTTCTCATTACGATCGCTGTTGCTAGATTTTCTCGTAACTGTTGGAAAAATTTAATGCTCGTGCAAGAATAAATTGACGTCAAAGCCTCGTTTAACTAAAAAAGCAGAGTAAACCTCAGAAACTTATTTTGCGTGGCAATAACCAAAAAAGGATCTACGATAGCGCAATTCCAACGATATTCAAACAGTTTTTTTAACGATACCTGTTTTGCCAAATTTTTCTCAATGCGGGGTTTCGGGGTGAATCAGTAATCGCGTCCCTCGCGCCCACTTTTTACGTCCCTGAACCTCGGTGGCGGCGCGGCGCACAACATCCCCTTGGATCGATGCGCGGAAGGGACGTCGCGACGCCACCGGCGTCGTTGGTGGGAGCCGAGTCGGCGCCACGGCCAAATTACGCTCGGCGTTCTCTGCAGTCAGACCTCGCGTTCACTCAGTCCAGGACAGCAGCCACGAGCCCTCGTCCTTCCGCTCCACCTCCGGTTTTATTCCTGCCGATTAAAACGCACCGCAGACGGACGGACGGCTTCTTACGGCGGAATTCTTCGGTTTCGAAAGACTAGCTTCGACGTCGCTGATCGACGACGTTGGACGTCGACGTCAACGACCACGACGACCGCGACGACGACGACTTCTTGAGGTCAGTTATTGCCCGTCTACCTTTTGTTATTACTTCTCTGCTCACCTTTCACTCTCCTGGAAAGAGCTCCCGGCTCGACCCTGTATTTTCTGGCTCGATACAACCCCGCAACCTGGTTAGGGTCAGGTTAGACTCCAACATCGATTTCAACGGCTCCTGCTCCGTGCACTGCACCTCGCTCAGGTGTTTTCTTCTCCGTACCGTCGGACTCTTCCCGCTTCTTCCGTACACCTTGGCAAGACCAACCGAACACCCTTATTCGTCAGGCTTCCATACTTCAGGATCATATCGTACCGATTCCAAAGTTTCGAGTCTTGAATAGCTAGAGCTTTTGAAAATACTCACTTCAAACACTGCCAAAGTCTACTTCGGGTACTCCCAGGGTACCTTTATCAGAACGATTGCGTCGTCACGAATATACGCACATTTCGCAGTAATTACTCGTCGTTCCAGCAGAGTTGGAAAAACTCTTGGTTTATGTTCTTAACGTTCTTCAAACACGAGTAGGTTCCACGTCTTGATTGGTCTCAATTTACGGAAGGTTCTGCTTTCGTTGTTTCTTTTTTTTTTTTCTTTCTGTCACTACGGTTGAACCTAGACTTCCGATACACAAACGGTTGTACCGTTCTTGGTATTTGTCTTACGACTTCACCGAAGTTCGTTACTCTCGTAGGCACTCGTGGGTCAGTTGTTAACTTTTATGTTCAACCGGTAACTAAAGTTTCCGATCGGTGTCAGTTTACGGAGAATGCGGCTGTTGAACCGAGACTTTTGACCCAAATGGTGCAGTTCCTGACCTCGTTAGACCGCGAATCAATCTCTCTGGGCTTTTCATTCTATTTTCATGTTTCGCATCGTTTATTCACGCTGTTTGAACATTGGTTAGATATCGTTTGGTGTAAATTTATACGGAGAGTTTTACCGGTTTGAGAGAATTGAAATGACGGTTATGTACCAAGTGACACGGTTACTGACCTCATTAGACGTTCGGATCAATCTTTGATAGTTCTTCTCTGCACCCCGATGTCGCGTATCGGCTGCTCATCTCAATTATCAACATTGTTGGTATGAATTTTATGGAAAAGGATAGTATTGGAGGGGTTGAAACGCGGCTTTTGATCCAAACGACACCGTCCCGATGTTATTTATCCTTTTGTCGACGCATTTTGTTACTCCAAATCAGTCGTTGACACTGTTAAATCGTGAGTCGAACATCGTTCGATGAAAATTTATGGAGAATAGTTGCTTTTTTTCTATTTAAACCGAAGTTTTTGATACGAATGATATCGTTCCCGTTAAATTTCAAGCACTCGAGGCACCGTTCGGTGATAGATCGTGTGATGATTCATTTGCATTAAAATGTTTTCCTCTTCATTACCTTCGACACCCGATTTTCAATAACGATAAAATATTAGAAGAAATAAACAAAGAAACAACGATGGACAAAATAGAACAAGGTTGAAGTAAGTGAGGTTAACGTCACGAAACATCAGGAAGATATTTATTATTTTAACATTTTAGAATTTTAAACTTTTGAGGAGTCCGATTTTTAAAAATATCGATATGCTTGGTTCAGAATGATTTATTAAATTTCTTTTCGGACAATTCTAATGCTGCGAAGTAAACTTTTCGAACATTGGCATTATTACAGTAATGTTACTAACATCAATCACATAAAATGGTGAGTTTGCTTAAGGATGTACATGCGTACAGTCTCAAACAAAAGTGAGTCTTGTCGACAATATTGAATACTTTATGATGACATAAAAATCGGGAAAAAATTAAACACAATAAGGACGATACGAAAATTTAATTTGAATAATAATAATAATGCTGAAAATGATCCAAAAATTGTTTAAGCAGAACATTGCTTGGCAAATTTTCTAAGGGAACGTTTTTTTTTCGTGTGAAATGAATTCGTTGATTTTTCTGAATACACATGAATTTTCATAAAATTGTTTCATTGTTTTCAAATTTCCGTTGATGAAAGACTTCAAATTTTGAAAAATTTGAAAAATGGAGGAAAAATCGTGATGTTCGGATAGATTGTTGTAAAAACGTTTTACATTACAATCAAGAAGTTTCTGGGGCATTGAACGAATTGTTTCGTAAATACAGCCTTGATAAATTTTCAGAAATTTCAAAATACTGAGAAAATTTTTCAAAAACTCACGTGTATTAAAAAAAATCAACGGATCCGTTTAACATGACAAAAAAAAAAAAAAAAACATTTCTCGAAAACTAGTTAAACAATGTTTATTTTAAACAATTTACTCATCAATTTTGGGCATTATTATTATTATCATTATTGAAATTTAATCTTCTTATCGTCTTTATTGTCCTCGATTTTATTTTTGATCCCATTTTTATCTTATCACAAAGTATTAAATATCGTCGATCGGACTCATTTTCGGTTGAGAATGTATAAACCAGTAGATCCTCAACCTTGAGGAAAATTTTTCTGATCGTCTGACCTTCGAGAAAAAGGAGTAAAATGAAGATGGGGTAGTTTCGATTTTTGCGAAGACGAAGTGGATCTCGCGAAGCGAATTCGGTTGACGGTATAAAGTCCTCAGGCAGGGATGACGGAGGAGAAGAAGAAGCCATCAAACGCTGCTTAGAGGAGGAGGCATGCCATGAGCGCGAGCTTTTCTGCATGATCCTAATTAATTGACCCGACCTGACGCGAGAGCTTATCTCTCTTTCTCTTTGTTTCTCTCTCTCTCACTCTCTTTGTTCGCGGTGAGACCGCGAGTAACTTCCTCGTGCTTGGACGAGCAGCGAAGGCATCGTCGTAGGTATTATTTCCTTTTCATCATCCTAGTCTGTGGTTGGCGGAAATATTTTTTCGCTTCAGTTTTTTTTTTATTTTCCTCGTGCTTTTTCAATGATTCGGTATAGTTGAGATAGAAATAAGATTCGTTTTTTATCAACGACTTTTCGAACGAAGATTTCACTTAGCCTGGATCCTTCTCCGAGGGATCTTTCTTAATTGAAAACGAAATTTCTTCGTCCAGCATCTCGACTCGTTACCAACGACACGTGTCAAACGAATTTTCGAGCTTCAGAGGAGCGAAATTTGAATCTTGTAAGCTCGAAGGATGAATTTAATTTACTGAATCTTTTAACCGGGAAAAAAACGTTTAATTGACGTAAAATGTATAATTATTGTCGATAGGTTCTCAGATCGAGGGTGTAAGGGTATTGAGTTTTATTCTCGTTGGGTAACGATGTCGAATTTCGAAATGCAAGTTCCGTATAACAAGTGATAACATTGCATCGTTCGAAAGAAAAGGAAGAGGGAGGAAAAATATACTCAACTGTAAAATATGACTAGGATGAAAAAGTATGGAAAATATGATGAAAGAAAGATTGTGTCACGAGATTCAATTTTGATTGTTAATTGGCCGGATTCGTTGAATTTCGAGATTAGGGCTTGATTCCAAATTTTTTGATCGCTTGCTGGGAGATGCGTGTAAATTATTTTACCGATAATCTGGAAAGCGATTATTTTCATTTTCATTTGAATTTTTTTCATAAATAATCGATCACAGAATTCGTTTCTATACTGAAAATGACCAGGTGTTAAATTATAAAACGATGAGACTGAAATTTACTTGTAATTTTATTAAACGATTTATTTTGTGAACTCGATAAAATATATGTAAAAAAAAATAAATAATCTTACGATTCCTACTTTTGTGACTGATTATGTGATTTTTTTTTAATGTATTTGATCGAACTCACAAAACAAAATCACGCAATAAAATTCCTAGTAAATTTCAGTCACAACGTTTTACACTTCAACGCATCATAAATTTTTAGTAGGCTTCGCAGGAAAAAATAGAAAAAAAAAAATGACAATAATAATAAGAATAATAAAAATGAAAGAACCGATAAATTAAAAACAAAGAAAAGACTGACGAACATTTTGCGCACGCGCGCGTATATTGTTTGTGTGTTTTGGCGGAGAATTTATCGGAACGGCGAGTCGAGGCGCATCTAGCGCAGAGTGGGTACGGTTGACTAAAGAGTTAGCAAACCGGAAGCAGCGGTCGGTAGATCCCGAATGCGGCGAGGTTAGCGTGGTCTGTAAACCCGAGAGGACGAAGCGGGAAACTTGTAGTTTGTGGATTCGCCTCGATTTTCCTCGATTTTCCTCGATTTTCCTCGATTTTCCTTGATTTTCCGCGCCACCATTTATCGTATACCGATACGCATATATATATTGTTGAATTCTACGAGTCAGATATACGAAGGGCTGAAAGTCTCACCCTTTCGGAGTTTTGGACGAGCCGATGTACAGGAAATTATAATATTGTTACGAACTTGGCGTTGAGAAATAAACTCGGGTTCCTTGAGGGGCTAAGATTAAGTGGGCGAAATGGGCGGATATTAAAGGATGGGGAAGGATGATTTTATTAACGACACGTGCCTACAAGGATGGTTGTTGTATGCACTGTGAAAAATTTCATTCGTTACAGTAACTAGAAAAATTGAGTAAAACGGGTATCGTTGAACAAAAACTGTTTGAATATCGTTGGAGTTACGAAAAACGAGGTACGCCTAACCGTCGATCCTTTTTTGGTTATTGCAGCGCAAAATCAGGTTCTGAGGTCTACTCTACTTTTTTAGTTAAACAAGGCTTTAACGTCAATTTATTCTTGCACGAGCGTTAAATTTTCGCAAGAGTTGCAAGAAAATCTAGCAACAACGATCGTAACGAGAAAGAACAGCAACGGATAATAGACTTTCCGGTAACGGCTAGAAAACTAATTATCATTTTCTACCTAGAACTATATTTTTCGATTGTGGTTAAAAATGAAAATAGTCAAGGTCTGAGCGGCAACCGGAACTTATGATATACCGATTTATAAAAAAAATATAGTAAATAACTCTAAAACAAAAATATCTCGAAAACTATACGAGTTGGGAAGCTGGTTTTGGTTTCATTTCACTATTTCATCTCATCCGTGTTCGAACCTGTTACAAATAATGTCACGTGGTAGTTACGACATTTTTTAAATAACATACGATTATCTACAAAATGAAACGAAAAATAGCTTTTCAACTTTTATGGATTTTGTGATATTTCGTGAGAGTGAAAAATTCAAACCGGACGAGAGTCAACTTTTAGAATTTTCCTACCGAGTTTCGGTTTCTCGAAGCTTCGTTTGAGGCTGGGAACTCACTTTTCTAAGGTTACGTGTAAGAAGAAAAGAAAGCAAAAAGAAAGTAAAGAAAAGGCGACCCTAACCTAGACTTAAAAAACTAAAATATGGAAAACAGGAAGTACGCTTTCTTGCTTCAAACATCATACACCTTACGTAGTAGAAGATCGAATCAAAGGAATGAAAATGATTTGAATAAAAATAAAAAAAAAAAAAAACAAAACGCGCACTCACACATTAATCCGGGCCATATACGTTGAATTTTTTTTTTATCCATCCACGCTAAACGGAGATAAGAGTGTACGCGGCACATGGCCGAGATTAAATCTGTTTTGTTTAATCCTCCACCAAGAGTTAAACCGGTAGGTATTACACGCGTACCCAACTTGGTGGGCGTAACAGAAATATTCAAAGCTTTCCCGGCATAACCTGCGGAGGAAAAGTTCCTCCAACTCTCTCGATCCACGTGTCTCTGCAGGCAGATACCCTACGCACCTACACACCTACACACCTACTCACCTACAGATCGCTCTCTCAAACACTCGTCGGCATCCGATGCTTCTCGCTGATACAAGGCAGGGCTGAACCTCCCCTTGTGTGATACTGAACTAACCGACGCGACGCTGATATCAGCCAACCTTGCAGGATAAATTTTCCCGGCAATAACCAACGCTCGTTAAACGGTAGGGCTAATTATCCATATTTCCTTACTCGGTGTAACGGTTGGCTTGGGAATCGCGTCTTACAATCATTCCTCGATCGTCGGACGGTTCGAATCTTTGAACCGATACGACGACGTGTCTTTTTACCGGATGTGGGAAAACGGTTGCAGAATTTATTCACCAGCTTCGGCTTTCGGTTTGCCAATTCCTTGAGGTCCTTTCTTTGGAGTCTGGATTTGAGCGATTGAACGGAATCTTGTTTCTTTTTTTTTTCTTCTTCTAATCCTTCCGAGTCGTAGTGGTAAAAGTATTCTTACCACCTATTTTGTGATCCATTTTTTTTTTTTTTGTTGGTTACTTAGTGGATCTTGAAAATATATTTATTTGAGGTTTTTTGCCATTTCTGACAATATGCTTAATAGGTTTTCAGTACTCGAGAGTAATCGTTGCGATATAATGTATGTTGTTATTGTTCGTGGAATCAAATAGGATTGATAAAAAAATTTGGTCGAGGATGTGTATGTCGAGTAATCCTTAAGAGTGTGGCGTGAAGTTTGATGCGCGTAGTAGGTATACCTATAATACGTGTAGCAAACCTATGAGGATATTTTATCTCCGCGTACGTATACGTATACGTGTGATACAACGTGATGTAAGGCCGAGGTAATGCCAGCCAGAATCAATACTCAGGTGTGTGCCGTGCCAGCGGTTTGACGTGAAATTGCGAGTCTCGATTTCGGTCTCTCCTTTGAATACCTGATAGCCGAATGAGAATGACACCGTCGGAAAGGTCGAGCGTTGAAGGATATGACGGAAGAAAGAAGGAAAGAAAATGTTACAGAGGAAAAAAAAGGTCACGATGTAAGGAGAGAAAAAAGAAAGAAAGAAAGAAGAAGAAAAAGAAGTAGAAATCGTCTCTGACAGAGAAGTCACATCCGGGGGAAATAGGAAAAGACGGGAAAAATTATGTCCCGTCATACTTTTGCGAGCCTCGCGTGCCGTCAGATTACGTCGCTCGAAGTTTCACTTTCGTTGCGAGCGTTGCGTTTTCTTTTTTTTTCTTTTTTTTTTTTTTTTTTCTCATCAGCCGACAGGGACCACTCTACGAATATCCTTTTTGCATTTAAATTTTTCACGCGAGTATTCTCGCCGGCTACGTTCTTCGGGATGAGGAGAGAGAGAGAGAGAGAGAGAGAGAAAAAAGAGGAAGAAAACACGAACGAAGATACGGAAAAGCTCGATTGAATTAGGCGGGGGTGAAAAAAATTTTTTTAAAAGAAGAAGCTTTTCCCCCAACCCTGTCCTCCACTTTTTGGCGGATCGATATTGCACGCTTTTTCGACTATACCGTTCGTTGACGCGACGCGTTCACCCGGCCGCGAATCGTCTCGTTTTTTCTTTTCACGCGAGGGAAGAAGGGGATGAAAATAAAGCAGGGACACGGAGATACGTAAGGAGACCCGTCGCTGGCTCAACCCTGTTGACCGATAATCATACCCGACCTTGTCTCACCCACTTGACCGTTCTCGTTGCAGGATCGAAAAGAGGAGAGAGAGAGAGAGAGAAAAATGGAGGGGGAGAAATCGATGAGAGATATTTTAGACTCGAGCGGTCACGAAAATTGCCGACTAATCCAGTTTAGTGTGGGAGATTAATTTTTAAGTATGGAAAATTTTGTGAAATTTTGTTACTTCCGAAGACTACGGTATAAGGAAAATACAATCGCATACAAAAGTAATTTTTTTTTAAAGAATAATCGGAAACAAAAAAAAAAAAAACAAATTTTGAGCAATCAGAAATTCGGTAGTTTGAATGTATAAACTGGGGAGGATACGATTGTTTGTTTAGAAAAAGTAATGGCGATTCATTGAAATTGGTGAAAACAATCGAAAGTCGAATAAGATTTTTACCACGAAATATTAGATTTTGAAAGCTTGTACGATTTGAGGTGAAAATTTGTGTCCGAATGTTTTTCTCCAAACTTTTCTTAAAGTTTAACGTTTTCGGAAAATTCCTTGTTTCTCTTTTTTTTTTTCTTCTTTTCTGTGAGTAGGGTTGATCATGTTCTCGGTTAAAAAGTTGATTGTTGAAAAATTGCGTCGAATCAAACCTTAGATTGTAAACAAATAACGAAGAGTATCGAGAGAGTTAATTCTCCGTACAATTTTGTAGGGTTGAAAATTGAAGATTCTCTAAATTTTGGGTATGAAAAATTAAAGATCAACGAATCTTTTCAATTATACAGTTGGAACGTATTCATTGTATGTTGAAATTTTTTCAAACTATCAATTTCATCGCGATCAGCTTTAATTTTACGGTTGAAAAATTGATTCCACGACTAAGTGAAGAGAAGTAAAAAGGAGTGAGCAAAAAAAAAAAAAAAAGAAAAAGCACCCACTCCAATCAGCGTAACAAAAAAGCTCATTTCTTTTCGAGCCAAACACGTAGACCGAGTTCCGAGGGGAGAATTATGGGCGAAAAAATTTCACTCTTATCTGCTATTAGGATCGGGTCTGGTGATCCTTGTAAAATACAGACTTTTGAATAGATCCGCAACGACTTATGACCGACGCCATTATACTTTATACCTCCGGGCCCTCGGTATTTCATGATTCTTAAGCCCTCTCCCTCTCTCACGACGTTCCTTGCCTTCCTCGCCGTCGCGTTCTCAGGAAAATATTATCCTTCATCGTACAGGTATATAGAACAATGTATACATACGCACGTGCAATTTGGAGCGTTTAATTTCTTAGCTGTTTTTTATTTTTTTTTTAAGAAGAATTTGTGACAAATATTTGAAAAAAAAAGAAAAGAAAATCGTCGTAATACCCGGAGGAAATGGGAAAATATTTAGAGGTCGATATCAATTATTGTTGTAACATTTTTTGTTTATTTTCATGTTTACACCTTACGGACTCTTACTTGTTTTAGTTTTTTTTTTTTTTAATAAAAAAAAATAATAATTTTGCTTTCAACTAGCCTTGTTTTCGTAACACCATTTTGAAAATTTTCGAGGGTGTCCAGAGAAGTTCCACATTTGAGATAAAAAAAAAAAATGAAACTTTGAGCCAAATCCGCGAGTATCTTGAGGATGCGATCGGCTCGACGTTCAGAAACGGATGTTCCTGACTGGCGCCTCGGCGTTAAAACGACGTCCGTATTCTGCTGCGTTAGGCCGACGTGGCGGCCTCGTTTCTCCAAAAGCCGGATTATCGCGCGTCGAACAAAGTCGCGAAATATTGTACCCGACATCGCTGGGCTGGGCGCGTAAAGAGTTGAAAAAGACGTTGAAGGAAAGTGGGAAAAGGAAAAAGAAGAAGTAAATTGACGAACGAGGGACGAAAGGGGGATTAGAAATTTGGCATTTAAGTGGGTTTTTGGAAATTTGAATGTCTGAAATCTTGGAGTAGGAAGTTCGAAATGATTTGTGGAAGAATTGACAGGATTTGGAAACGGAATTATTGATCTGACGTTGGAAAATCTGAGAATTTTATAGACAGTGATTTTTGAAATTTATTTACTTATTAAACCAAAAAAGATTTATATAACAATAAAATTACCGATCTATCAAGTCATCACAGAAACTTAATAACCGTAATGATAAAGAATCCTAGAATTGCGATTAAATTGAATATATACTTCAAGATAAGTCAACGTCCTTACGATTATGTTTATCACATTGTAGTTTGTTGAGATAATAATATAACAATTTAACAACGGCCGATTGTTTAACTTAATTTTCATTCAACTCTTATTATTCACGGTTTCCAGTTCGATTGGAAGTCTATTGTAATCACATATTGCTCTTATATTATCGTAAGGATTGTAGATTCAGGAATTGTTTGACGGAGAATCACGGTAAAGTGAAAATGGGGCAAGTTGTCGGTAAAATTATTGTCACATGTAACAACCGGCGATTTTTTTTAAAAAACGTGCTTATCTTGCTCACTCGTTATTCAAATTTCAAAACACACATGTGCGTATATCAAACGAAAGCGACAGCGATCACCTTTCGATTACATTGCTGCGAAACATTCCAATGTAGCCAATAAAATGGGAAATACATATTTAGTAGATGAAAAATAATCACTTGTTAGGTCCAATTTCAGTTTTTCAATCGCTGCTAGGCCGCATATTATGCGATATTCTAGTCAACAACATTCGTTTCCTTCAAACATCGAATGTGATTCCACACTGGAGTAATAATGTAAAAAACCAGCTGATTTAAGAAACGTGCAAAATCCTGACAATATTTCGGTTGTCTTTGACAGTGAACGGGAATAAGGAAAAGGACGGTTGACGATCTCGTTAGTGAAAATAGGAAATTGTACGACGGAGGAAATCAACTCCTCCTCCCCTCCTGTTTCTTTTTCGTTTTTTGTTTTTTTTTTTTGTATGTTTTTTGTTCTCAACTCTCAGACCCGCGGAGGTGGGTCAGCGATTATTTTTACCTTTTGACTAAATTTATAGGCAATTAAGAGGCCAGCCCTGCGTCTGAGTTGCAAAGTATATATACGTATATAATATGTATATAAGTATATACGTAGGTACATGTATATATATATACATATATATGTAAACAGGTAGTTAAAAGACTCTCTTGGCTGCTTTGAGAAATCGGGAAATAGTACATGAAGATGGAGGTGGAAGTTGCGGAAGTGGAAGTTGGAATCGATTTTCGAATCGTTTTTTTTTTTTTTTTTTATCTCTTAGGTACGAGTTTAAAAACAAAGATATTATTTATCCACGATTGAAGGGATGGGAAATAACGTGTTTGTGGTTTACGTTTTATTCTAACGACAATTCTCGTAGTTTTTGAATCGCTCGAGATTCTTTCGCCGATGTCGCAAAATAAAAACTCCGAAATTGGATGTTAGAGTATGGAAAATTTTTAGATGTTTTTTTTCTTCCACTTCGGTTACGATGAAAATTCTACAAAGATCGCCAAGATATTTTTCCCCACCTAGGGATTAATTGTTGGGATAAGTAAGAAAATAGAATAAATGATAAAGTTTGAATTTGTTTATCGTAAAGAATTTATGAATTGGAGAGGAGAAAATTAATTTCACCAGTTTGCAGGTGAATGCAATTTTTAACTTTATTGGATACGATTTTTGTACTTTTGATTCTTCTTTTGAAAATAGGAGGAAAAGATTAAATAATAGAGTTTCAATTTGTTTACGGTGAAGAATTTGTAAATTATAGAAGAGAAAATTTATTCAAGTTTCCGAAAATGATCAGACAAAGTAACGAGTAACGTTTGATAAAAAAAAAAACCGTAAACCCTTGTTAATCTAATCGTAAAAAATCGCGTACTGGATTTAATGAATTTCGAAAAACTCGCGCAGGGCGAGATGACAGATTAAAAAAATAAAAATAAAGTAAAAAATAATAAAAAAAGCCAAAGACGAAAGAGGGTGAATTGTTTCTCTATTTTTTTTTCTTCCGCTTTCTTTTTCAACCTGCTCGAAACGATTCGCACAGAGTGAAGCTGCGTTGCTCAGGGGTAAAGCAGGGGTGGAAATCCCCCAGGTTTCGTGGTTATTATTCCCGTAAAGTGTCGCCGTCTCGCGTCAAAATACCGTACCTGGATCCCCAGACGTTTCAATCCACTTCTGAACGCGTCAAACTGCCCACTGAAAATTAAACCGAAACTGTAGTGACGGAGATTAAGAAAACAAAAATTTAAAAATAAAAAAAAAAACGAAAACATACATGTGAGGATAAAAATACGGAAAGGTAGCAAAAAAGGAAAATTCTAAAGCGAAGATTATTTTCTTTCACGCCTATCTTGCCGCGATATTTATTTTATAACATCGTTACTGTGTACCTAATCTATATGTGTCGGAAAGAAATGGGGGACAAATGACGAGAAAGAACTTTCTACGTCGTAATATAATCGTAACGGTTGATTGGTTCGAGGGTATAAGGAGCGGGGCTTCGTGTGTATCAAGACGTTTTATCTTGGAATAATGTTGCTACATCGCAGTAAGTTAGAGGGGATGAAAATCAAGATTTCAGACGCTCGCGTGCTCCTAGACATTTGTACCTTGCTCGCGAGGGTTATTCGATTATCCAAAAAATTTTCATCCAACCTTATCGCTATTTTTTTCCAGTGCTAGAATTAAGACATATTTTTCTATTTCTGAACGAGATCCTGAGAGCTTAAAAAAAAAAAATTATTGTTAGATGTTTTAAGCTGCGTGATAAAAAAAATTACACCACACGACGCAATTTCTTTCTCTCTTTTTTTTTTTTTTTTTTTAGTTTCGTATCATCAATTCGTTGTCTCGATAGGTACATGGATTTATTTATACGCACGTATCGTGTAATTTATTTTATAATAATTACAGAATCTGATAAAAGGAATAGAATTATTCTAACTACACTGTTGAAATTTTTATTTCAATAAGATAACGCAGAAAATAGAAGCAACGACGAATATATGTACCGATAAAACTAATCGCGAGTTTAAAGATTATTCAAATTTCAGGTGGCAATTCGAGTTTCCTTCGCTTTTTAATCCGTAGTTTGAAAACTTATAATTATCGAAGTTTGAAGAGGATCGATCCATTTTCTTGAATCGTTTTGAGGAAAAATGAAATATTGACGAGGAAAATAAGGATTCCGATGAAAAGCGAGCGACCGGCTTTCGCTGCGAATCTTAGGTTTACTGCGGACGATGAATGTCGCGCAGTTGGCGATTATCGAGTCGAGTTAACTTCGCGTCTAGCCGGTTAATTGCCGATAAAATCCAACTTGTTAGGCGAAAACGCTGTCCTTTCCTTCCTTCCTTCCTTCCTCCTTTACTCGTCCAGGAGGATAAGGAAGGTCTAGCTAGCGATTAACGATCCGCTTCCCAGAGTAATTGAAATATTATACGGTACCTCGTAATTTCCACTCCTGGAGCCGGCCAAATTTCAAACTATATTATACAAGGTATTTCGAAATTTCGGTAACGAAAATCGTCTCAAATTGCAGCGGAAAATATCAACGATAATCGGGAGTCCGTATATTGTGTAATGCTGGTGTTAAATTCAAAATTGTTTCGTTTTATTTTTCAGTCGTGTTAGAGGAATTCTTGGAATTCAGGGGAAAAGGTTAGGTAAGAGAGAAAAAGAGAAGGAACGGTACGAATGAAATGTAAAATAATAATACGATAAAAAAAAGAACGAGAGAAATCAAAGTCGTAACGATTCAAAATTGAACTTTTAAGTATTTTCTATGCAAATTAGTGATCCGATTTTCTTTTCATTGAAACGTTGATTCGGTTTTTGAAAAAATCAGGTATAGCCTGTATTGGAAATATTCAATACAAGTGAAACATTATCCTTGTGAGTTTAAGATTTGTTGACAAATAATCCACAATTTTAACGATTTTATAATTTGTAAGTTTTACAAAGTTACTCGAATTTCTAAAATTACAAATTTCGGAAAATCCTGAGAGTACCGCGAAGTTTGTTAAATTTCTAAGACTAAAGAATTTTTAGATTAATCAACTTTCTTAAGCAGGATTTTTTCAACTTCCAGGTTTGTCCAAATTTTGGTTAGGTATAAAATTTTATTTCTCAATTTTTCAAATTTTCAAAATTACAAATTACGTAACGCTGAAAAAATTCTACGGCTTATCCAGTTTTCATATTTTTTCTAACAATAAGAGAAAACTTTCAACATTTGCGAAACTCGAACGAAAACGAGACGGTAGGTAGACAGAGAGGAAAACTAAAGAAACAGAAAACATAATTGGAAATCAACTTTTAATCTGACCGAAAAATTAATGTAAGAAAAAAAAAAAAAGAATCTATGCAACAGATTTAAAATTTGTTCGTAATTCGTTCGCCGTTGTTAAGTCCGAAGATGAGATCCATCCCTTATTTTAAAGCGGTGTCACGTAACATGCGAAACACGATGAAAATTGCGTCACCCTGTATACAGATTGTGCTGTTGTTTTTAGTATATATATATATATATATATATATATATGTATATATATGGTACGGAATAAGGAAACGGGACAGGATTTTCGGGGCTGCGTCGTTGTTGGTTGTGACAAGGAGAAAGGAGAACAGGATAAGGACGAAGTAGGAAGATGGAAGAGGGAAGAGGAAAAAGGGAGGAGAGAAGAGAGATGGGTTGACAATTTCCTGGCTGTCAGATTCACTTAGTCCCTTATTCGTTGTCAGCTGCTGACCGCAGCTCCAAGTAATAGATTCCAGTCTACTTTATTCCTTATCTCAGGATAGCTTTTCTTCTTCTTCTTCTTCTTCTTCTTCTTTTGTTTTTTATACTTCTTTACCAGAGAGTAACAAAAAAACATGCCAAAAACGGAAAACAGAAGAAAAAAAAAAATTAAGAGACGACAGGAGAGGACAAGGCGGAAAAACAGTTTTTTCGCGATGATCTCGAAAACGGGAGAGTGAAAAATTTGAAACTGATTTTAAACTGACCGACGGACCGAAATTATTCTAATAACCTGTTTTTCGAATTGGAATTCTGAGGGTTTGAAAACTTGTAACGAAACGAAAGAAACAAAACTTGAAGAAGGTATGAAAAATGAAATAGAAGAGAAAATTAATAATCAAGGAAGTAATTTATCCGTAGGAGTGAAGAAATATATTTAAAAAAGAGGAAATCTAAACGCGGTTTGAGATTCGATTGTCGGCCGTTTCGCACGAATTTGCGGTCCGTTAATTAGTAATAAATCAGTCAATACCGTCAGACAATGTTTGCGCAAATGTTTGGACGATTTTCAAATGAGCATCAACGTCACCGCCGCCGAGTTGACACCCGTCATATTATTCATGCATAATTCAATTCGATTCAATTTTCAACACACATTTAACCATATTCGCAGAGCGGTTTGTAGCTATCTCGCGCTGTGCGATCATTCAGGGCTCATTTCATTCGCGACGTATCGTCGATTTATTACCCTACGTTGCATCGGGGGTATCTATCGATTCCCGACGAGAATTCGAAACTCATTGAAACGGAGGGAGGGTGGAATCGAAACGTTTTTCTCTCTCTTTTACTTTGACCGGATGAAAAATTTAACAGATAAAACAAAGGAACGAGGGGTGGGCGGAAATAAGGAAATAGCACGATGGAAAAAAAATTTAAGATCCCTGACAAGGAGAATTCAAATAAATATATTATCCAGAAACTAGGGATGTAGTCGTTTCTCTTCCATCGTAATTTTTTTCTTTCTCCTTTTCCTTCTCTTCTTTGTCTCTTTTTTTTTTTTTCCTCTTCTTCTTCTTTTCAGTCTATTTCTCTTCGACATCCACTCCCCGGGGCTCTTTAGAATGTAAACACGGGGAAACAAACCCTTGAAAGATCGTAAATTCGCGTTACACGCAAACACACGCGTTCACCGGTGTTGTAAAAGGAGGCGACTTGTTATCGAGAAAACAGTAAATAATAAACAAGGGCGGAAAGTGGGGAGGAATCGGAACGGGGATGGGGGATGATATGATATCGCTGATGCAACGGGGTGGAAAAATGAACACAACGCTTGATCGTCGCGGTGAAAATTTTTACCCCATCCATTTTTCACTCACTCGCAGAATTTTCCAACGGCTTTGACGCGCCATATTTCACGTACATGTATAATACAGGCATGCATATTTCATTATATGTACACGGTGTAGATATACGGGACATTCCGCGCCGAGGCAGTATAAACGATTGACAATGACATTTTTTTCAAATTCACCGAGGAAAAGGTTTTGAAAAAAATTTCAAACTTTTCCAATCACTTGTCTTTACCCCATGATTTCATAAACCCATCTCAGAAACACCCGAATTGATTTTTGTGAAACAAGATGAAAAATATTTGGTTTCCGAAATGAAAAGTTTATTCAAAAAAAACGAAAAAAGATGAAACGCGAAGAGAAACAAGAAACAAAAACACTAGATGACAATTTTAAAATTGTTGGGGTAGATTTTTGAATAAATCAATCATGACACACAGCGAAGAATAACAATTTTTTTTGAGAAATCAATGGGAGAAAAGTTTTTGGAAATAAAAAAAAAAAAAAAAAATTAAATATGAGGAGAAACGAGAAACGAAAGCGCAAGATGAGAATATGAAAATTTTTGGGGTGGATTTTTCATCCCTCATATAATTCCCTTACACGCATTGCTATATCAGCGCATCGCACTTGCTTAAAGTAATAGTATTCGCGGTTTCCTTCCGGGGTAATCTTCAGCTGTTAAAAGCCCTCCTTGAGCCCATTAGGGGTGGCTTTTTGTACGTGCTAAATTAACGTGGGACAGATGTCGTTGCGATGCTGGGTACGAGGCTCGAACCATCTTCTTAAGCTCCGCGAGGGTGTTGCGGTATGGAAACCGGAATATAGCGAAGTTTAGGAATTTATACAACCACCCCTTTCCTACCCTGCTAAATTTTCCCCCATGTCTAGAAATTTCGCCCCGCTATCCTTCTCTCTCGATTCAACACTGACGAAATCCGAAGAAAGATACCGATGAAACCCTTCAAAGAGTTGAGCGTTTTTTACAAAAAGGTTGATCCCTAGTTTTCATTTGTCATGTTTTTTTTTTTCAAACGATTACGAAAAGAGCAGAAAATGAAAATTCCTGGCGATCAGGCGATTTGATCAGCTTGTCGTACGATAAGTTATTATTATTTCAACATAATCATTAATCAAATTTGTAATTGATTTTCGAAAAATAGCTTCCGCTATTACTTGAAACAGATATTTTCAATTTCAAGAGCGATTACAGTCGGATTAAATTACAGATGTTAGAGCGCCTTGCAGGTGACGGTAAAGAGCTTTTTGTAAGCCGGTGAAAATCCCTGAAGATCTTAATCTTAATCCGGGGACGTTTAGCGGGGTGGAAAAACCGACTATTTTGTCCGATAGTTTGAACGGGGGTTGAAAAAGGTTAAACTCGTACAATATAATGCCCTCGTTATATACGCGGAAAGTTTTTCTCTACGTCAGTCATCCCTTATCTCTGTTCTCTCTCTCTCTCTCTCGCTCTCTCTCTCTCCGAGCCCTAAATTATTCCGCAAAGGTTTTCGAACGACGCGTCACTCAATCTCCGCTTTTCAAAGGTCGCGAAAAGCTTCGAGAATATAGGGTAAGTTGTAGGAAAAGGGGAAAGTTGAAGATCGCCAAAAGTTCGCGAAAATCCTCGTTTGCGGTGTCGATGATAAAATGTCTGAGTTGAGAGGGGGATGAGATATATCCTAAAATAAATTTTTCTTTCACGGTTTTTTCACCCATTTCGAAAAGAAAAAAATATTAAATTTCCGTATTTGAATAAATTTAAACTCAATTATCGACGTAAAAATTTTGGCAAAAATGTATTCTGAATTGTCACTAATTTGTTTTCTACCAAATTTTTTATCCCGAAAAGTATTCCAGAGGTAGAGATTTTTAGTTTAACGATTTTTCATAGCTTTGCGAAGTTCTATTTTTGAAAAATATCACCAATTACAATTTTTCAAACTCTTGATTGCGGAGAGAGAGAAAAAATTGGGAAAAATGTTTCTCTCACGGTAAGAAGAAAGTATTATTTCTTAAACCGAATATCGTATGAAAAATCATTTTCCAAAGCATTTCAACGACGCGAGAGCGACGATTTGTACTTGAATATTCTCAGGGTAAACGGGGCTGAAAATATTTGGCCAATTTTCCAAGTCCCCCAGATTTTGAGAATATCGCGGTGTCTCGAGAAGCTGCGGCTCGCAATCCCCAAACATATTAGGACCGGGTTTTAAGCTACGTTGCGTTACGTTGCGTTACGTTACGTTGCGCGCATGACGTAGGGTGGCGAAATTTGGTATTACCTTGTAATTTCGCGGTTTTAAACGCGTCACCCTTGGCAGCTTCGCCCAGAAATTATTAGGCGGGGTTGAATCCACCGAAATTCCAACGCACACGAAGCGCCGAAATTTTACGCCTAATTTCACGACGCGAGCGCTGAACTAATCAAAATTATACGAACTTCTCGAACTTGTCGTTAATCAGGCTTTCGAGGGGTGTGAAAAAATTTACACGTTTTTTTGTTTGTTTTTTTTTTTGTTTTTTTTCTATCTTACTTTTAACTTTTTCACGTATACGTTTTTCCTTACATGCGATTCGCTTGAAATTTTGCATACGTAGGCTTTTGGGGTCGCTGATTACGAATCTGAACTCGAAGTTCTGGAATTCCAATATGGTGGACAAAGAAAAACGACATGAAGGAAAATTTTGAAAATTCTGTACAATTTTTTGGTGTGTATTAAATTTGTGTAAAAGTTGGTATTAGGATTATAACGGTAGATTAGCAGAAAATTCTTATTTTTTTCTCTATTTTTGCAACAAATAAATTTGAATAAATTTTGGATTTTTTTTTTAGACTTGGAAATATTTCAGGGATCATGTAGAACCAAAAAACTTGGCAGTAGTTACCACAAAATTAGTTTAATAGATTTAATAGCTGCAAAACCAAAAAAAAAAAAAAAAGGTGGGACGATGAGCGTTTAAAGGCTTGATTTTGAATATCTTAAATGTATTAAAGTGATTTAAATTGTAATTGTAGCGACACGTAGATAGCAAAAATAATCTTTCCTCCAAGTTTTATCTGGTATTTAAGTCTCATTTTTGTGGGAGATGAAAAGACGGCGTGTAATTATCAATTTTTTTGGATTTTTTTTTTGTTCCGTTTTCTCCGTTATCCACGGGGCGTATAAATACAATCTACATTCGCATCGTTAGACCTACGAGGGTGAATTTTAAGTGGACGATTATTCCGCAACGTCTTTCAGTCGGAATAACGATTATCATTTTTCTCTCCGTCATTTGAGAAGGATAGAATTCTTCATCTCCCTTCAAGCCGAGGGTCGAATGGACGTTGAAAAATCGTCGCGCAGCTTCACGTTACCTCTGTTTCTGATGCGGCCTCGCAAACAAATGGCATCCAGCACCCCATGGAAATATCCGTGCATTATAAAGTCAAATTTGAAAACCTTCATCCGGATGAAAATATGCGACATGAACAGCGTGTGAAGAATTTTTACCTTACGTATATAAATACACTTTATAAATATATCACCGATTATATTTTTTCTTTCTGGTAGAAAAGTCTCGTTGACCGTATGTCGAATTTGAAAGTACGAAAGAGAAAAAAAAAAAAAAATGTCAGAAAACGGAAAAATCCATCCTAAAATCATGTCAAAAATATAAACAATAACAGTTGTTACACTAAATGTTTAGGGTAATGTAGTTTTTCAAGTTACCTGATAAATACGAATTTTGAGTCTGTGTTCTAGATGTCAAATTTTAATTTCTTTCACGTGACTAACGGAAGAAAAAATTGTTTTATTCGATAAAGTTTGTTTTTGTAGAGATCAGAACGATATTTCAGATTTTAAGAAAAATAACGTATTCTCTCATACATTTATTGTACATAATAACCAAGCGAATTTCGGTTTCGTATTTGAATCATTTTTATTAAAAATTAATGTTATTTCAATTTTTTATTAGCTAAATAATTGAAATTATAGATTTTCTTGAATTGAGAAATAGGATCCTGGTTGTTTTCTGTTTCCAAATCTGAATATTTCAACGCATGGGCGCAGAATTGTTGGCAATTGTTTTTTTTTTCAAGTCCCCAACAAAATTTTAGAGAAAATGTTTTCAGTTTTTAACAATGCCAAGTTTTAGACGGGTTTGAACAATCATAGAAGACCAACGGTTGGAGGGAAAATTCTGAAAAAATTCGGGAGTGCTTTTTTGTGATGGTAAAATCGTACGAAAAATCTTGAAGCGAATCGAAAATGGTGAGGTAAAATCATTGGCCGAGTTGACGTGAAATTCCGCATTGCGTACAAAAAAAAATTTCAAAATTTCAAAAATTTTGTTTTCCTCCCTTGGAGAGCTTGCAGCTGTTAGAAAAGCTCAGGCTGGTGGAAAAGCTTGCCGATCGGCGATTTATGTCGGTACACCACTCGGTTTCCGGGTATTTTGCACAAGCTGTAGTTCGTCCTCGCCGCTTGCAGGGTTTTAACAGCGTTTATCGGACTCTCGCCTAGCAATTTCGCCGGAAAGCTTTTCAGACAGCTTCGGCCGTTTCCAGGTTTCAGGTTATACGTGTAACGTCGCAGGTGTCGGAAGAAGTGCAAACGAAGGATGAAAGGGGCCGCCGTTGAGAAACTTTGTTATCGGTGACGTCCGTCAACGGTTCCGTTGCTTTGTGCCAACATTCCAGAGTCCCGGCTCGGCAGCTTTCAGCTTTCAGCTTTCAGATTATCCGTTTAATTAACGACACAATAAGTCGGCCTGCAACGCAACGCATTCCTACGGATATCCCAGACCTGCAGAATGTGTTGCCTCTGACATTTTCCGGCCGCCCCGCTGCAGCTATTATCAAAATCTAAATCCTGCGGGCATTGCTTTGTTAGAAATTGTCGCCGGCGAAATTATCGCACCGATGATATTTTATTTTACGCGCGGGGGGAATTCCATGCGAACCCAACGTTGAGGAAAAATTTTCTCACTTTTTTTTATTCACCAGGCAAATTAATTATAAATATTTTTATTCGATTTTGAGATAGAGGTTTTTTTTTAAAGTTCTTCAAGAAATTTTTTTCAAACCGTATTTTCTATTCCAAACGTTTCAAGATCGGGCGAAGAAACGAATAAAAAATACTTGGACATTAAATAGCTGGGACAAAAATATGACAAAAAAAAAAGAAGGTACGGTTCTCAATAACGTACCGTTTCGATTTAACGTCCATCTCCGGCTCCGGGGGTGGAGATAAAATCGCGGAGGATTCGCAGATGCGGTTCCGTTCTGACGTGTGACGACGGTCGAGATTCTAAGGGGGTTGAAAACGGGGGAATTCGGACAAGTGAGCCGCACGTTTTGCGGTTTAAGGGCGGCAGAGGGGGGGGGGGGGGGTCCAAAATCATATCTGTTTTTAGAAGTTTTTTTTTTTTTTTTTCCTCAAAGAAGAAAATGAAAGAAGTTGGAGCAATTTCAGTTGGAGGGCTTTATTATTTTATTTTTTCTTCATTGAAATAACCAACAAACGCGTACAAGTTGCGAACGACCACGTTTTCAATACGGTGGCGCAGTTACTCGGTCAATTTTTATCCGATTGGCTTGAATTATTGACACAATCTTTAAAACTCGTTCATCGACTCGAGCCGTTGGTTAGATTTTTGAATTTCAACGCCAATATTTTTTTGTACAAATTTTTTTTACAATATTTTTATTCCTAATCGTAAATATTTGAAATTGAACTTTTTTTTCAACATTTGGGCTACGAGCTCGAACCCGAAAAAGTGTTTTTAATACAAAAGCTTTTTTTATCCGTTGGAAGTTTTGACAGTGACGTCGATAGATGCGTCGCAATTTTGTTATTAATTTCAATAAAAAGATTCTAAAATGTTTTTGAAAGTATAAATTATAATCAAATGGCTCTAAATGCTTCCATTTTCGTAAAAAAAAAATAAAAAAATAAAAACAAACGTGATCTCTAAAAATGAGTATGATTTTAGACCGTCCAAGCTGTAAACCACCCCTTAAAGTGTGGATCGGTTTTTACGTAACTCGCAACGTAATCGGAGGGTCGGCAACTACTTTTCGCGCACATCCGGTTCAGTGATCGCGTGTAACGGAAGTTGCGGGGAAATGGAGCCAAGCTGGAGGATGTTCTGAATTCGGAGGGTGGTTCAGCCCCTCTTTCTATACCCTCACGCCGCGTATCTCCCAAGCGAAAATCCTAGAACGCGAGAGCTTTCGACGATATGTTTGGGAAAAGCTCGAGATTCAAACTTACGGCAGAGAGTTATAACGCGCGTTACTCTCATTCCCATTTTTAGAGGCGTCAGTTATTACCCTCGGTGTGTATGACAATAAAAGCGGAGGTTTATACATTTCGGAAGGCAGCTGCGATTCGCTCACGCGTTGCATAATGTTTGAGCGGTTTTTTTTTTTTTTAACCGAAAGAAGAATTTTTGGATTTATTTAATAACACGCTTGTCGAAAATTCACTGTAACGAGTTTTCTTTTTCGCAAATTATTTCCCAGCCGCAAGATCCAGAGGAGAATAAAGAGACAGAACGAACAAAGTGCCTGGAACCAAAAATTTGGAGGAACAAAAAATGAAGATCAAATGTCTTTTTTTTTTTCATCAATTCCAATTTTGCATGGTTATTTATCACTTGAATTCGTTTGTGGAATTTTTTTTTTTACCCGGTTTTTTGTTATTTTCCTCTTTAATTATTTTCGAATGCTGGAAATCCGTACGGTGAACTATTTCGGTGTGTATAAACTGTACACGAGGCATTCCGCACTAAACTGACCTATGGTCAGTTAAATATGGTATGAAAAAATCATCATTCACTGAGTTTTGGATTTTTTTTTCTTTCTCTTCTTGTCGTCAATTCTTTGTTGAAATATGAAAATTTTCAAGACCAAGGCGAAAGTGGAGAAGCTTCTGGTTTGAGAAGCTACAGAGTGTGAAACAGGTAATCGAAAAGTGTTAAAAATATTAATTAGTATTTCCGAAATTTATATTCAATTTGATTTCCTCATTTCTTTAATTACTTGTTTCGTCCTGTATCTTCTAAACCAAAAGCTTGCCCTTTTCCATCTTGGTCTCAGAACTTCCGTTTCTTAACAAAAAATTTGTGAGAAAAATTCAACATCAATCGATCGGGGCTATTCGTACGAAAATTGTTTTTTTTTTTTGAGTTTTTGGGAAATAGTAAAAATTAAATCCGTAGTCAAAAAAATCAAAAAAGTCAGACGTAAGTCGGTTTGGGGTGGAATGCCTTATATATATATATGGATATACATGGATATATATTATATATGGATATGAAAACGCAATGAGCTAGAAAAATCTTTTGACTAGCAGGCCAAAAAATTGAAATGAAAGTAGAAAGAGAGAAGATTAAAAGAAAAAAGAGGCCGACAAAAAACGAAACCGACTCGACACGTTATTCGGTTTTATTTTCCAACCGGCAACAATTTTTCAGGATTTTCCTTTCACGAAATCCTCACCTCTTTTCCCGCTTCCTCTCGCTTCTTTTCCCTCGGGTCGTGTGTATTATATTGGTCTTTACCCATTCACCCGGATATCATATGCATGCAGTTTCCTGCATCTGGTCGGCTTTCAGTTCAAGCTTTTTTCCACACGCGATCCCATTCATTGTGGATTTTTTTTTTTCATTTTTTGATTTGTTTTTTTTTCTGAATTTTTTTCATTTTTTTTTACCACAGTTTGCTCGACCGGACGTGATATTCCAGTTTTTGTCCGCGGCATTCTTTTGTCCTGACTTTTATCAAACCTCCCTGGGTTCTATCTTTTCGCGACTCAATTTCACGAGCGACAAAAATATTCTGCGCCAGCTATTTGCGATTTTGTAAAATCGTTGTTTCATATTTTTTTTTATCGTCACATGTGTTTTGGTTCGGAGGTTGGAAGAACGGAGATGAAAAGAAAATTTATGATTTTAGTTAAATTTTGACATTTGTAAACGATATTTTGTTTAATACGTTCATTAATTTTTACGAAGAAAAGAGAGGGAGAGAGAAAAAAAAATAAAAAGAAATTGTTATCGGTGAGGGTGGTTGTTAAAAAATGTGAATAATCCGAAAATTTGGTCGTAAAAAGATACATTGTATGTATGTACGTATAAAAATAATTTTCTTGGCTTGAATTTGGATGAAAATATAATAATAATTGAAAATGATAAAATTTCTCTAAAAATCCTTGTTTTCACTTTCATTTGTGCTCCCTGTCCGAATCTTTTCTTTTTTCATACATTTTCGACTCGCCCTAAACCTTGTAGGAAAAAAGCTCCCCCCATCGGTGTTCAAGAAAGTAAACCGTTCGTTGATGCACCACTTTTGCTCCTTCTTGTGTACAGGTGTGTGCGTACATGTATACAAACATACGTACATTCGGTTGAGTGAAAACGCCGAGTAGCCAGAGATTCCTGCCCCCGGTAACTTCCCGACGCTTCGCTTCCTCTCCTTATTCTTCATCCTCTTGGTCTTCTTCGTTTTCTTTTTATTCTCCAACCGTCTCCTCCTCACAGCTCTCTTAGTTTCTGCCGTACGCGATTCCCTCGCAAGCGTCTCAGCGAGCTTTTATCCGTCCTTCGCGGCGCTAAATCGCCGAGTGTGTTTGTCCTCCTCGTTTTCTTATTTCCTTGCCTCCTCTTACACCGAACCCTCCGAACGGTGGTGTATTTGAATTTGAATCTTGATTCCCTTTTCTCGCCTCCTTTCCCCTTATTTTTCAACCTATTTTATTTTTGTCACGTTTAAGTTTACAATTTTTTTTTATTCTTTTTTTTTTTTTCTCTCCCATTAACGCCAATTCGTTGTTTAACGCGTTGTTGTATGTCAGTTGAGAAAATTCTCTCCAATGCGCGAGGAAATTATATTAAAATATCTAGTTTTGTAACTTTCTTGACTCAAGTTTCACTGCGGTAAGATCTTATTTTTATTGCAAGCTTCAAACGTAGAATCGTTGAAATATCATTGATCTTAGGGTGGGGAGGTCGTCGATCAAAGCGGCCGCACGATGCATAGATCGCACAGATAGCTGTAGATTTTTATTTCCAAATGTATAACAGTGATCGTAACGAGGAAGAACGGTAACGGATACCAGACTTTACGGTAACGGCTAAAAAACTAATTTTCATTTTCTATCTAGAACTATATTTTTCCATTGTGGGAAGAGAAATGAACATAGTTGAGGACCGAGCCGTAACAGGAAATAAAAATTTCTCTCAGTGTGGAATTTATTTTCAGGCCAAAGATGGGAATAAAAAAACAAAGAACAAAAGAATGCGTTTGTCGAAATTGGTTTAACGTTATTCCTCCCTTAGTTGGGCCCATTTTTCTCGCCTCTCCTCTGTTTGGGAACAATACTGTCGTTAACTAATAATGAAAATAGTCAAACCTGCTCTACCTCGACGAATTTGAAAGTTAAGGTAACAGCGACACATGCGTACAATACGTACGCTCAATGATATTGTAAGATTGTCACGTTTCAACTATTAGGAGGAAATCAGCATTCGTGGTATTAATTCCTCCGTTGGGACAGCTTTTCCTCTCACCCTTTCCTTATGCGAGTCATCATCCCCGACGGTCACCGGGGAGGAAATCCTCCGCGTTACAAACCTGCGAGAATAATTATCTGCTCTCTCTCTCTCTCTCTCTCTCTCTCTCTTGCTTTTACCTTCTCCCATCATCCGTATGCCTAGCCTGTAAGGTACGAAATAGAAATCCCGGGTAAATCATCCTTTCGCAAAGATAAAGAACAAAAAAAAAAGGTCGGTGTCGTTTCACGTCCAAAAAAGTGCGGATTTGCATTGAAAAAATCGAAAAAAAACAGACTAAAAACAAAATTGTGATAGAGGAGGATAATAACAAATATATGCGATTAAAATTATAATAACTAACGTGAGAATTTATCATACCAAATGCAATTGTAAGTAACTTAAAAGTTAATTTTTTCTCTGCCACTCAATGACAAATTACGAATTTTATTTGCAATTATACGCAATTCAATTTTCCTTATTGCGGGTAATAGTTATAAATATGTTTCGGGAAGTTTAATGGTTTTGATAGAAATTTTGCCGTGACCGATCTTTTACTTGAGTTTTGTAAATTTGAAGCAATATTCATGCGTTTAATTTTTATGCAATAGGTTGGAGAGCTGGTTATTTTTTTTCAATCTTTTTTGCCATTTTGTTTTTATTTTCACGTGCGGAAATAATAACGAAATGGTTAGAAAATAAGGTGAAATTTTTATGCTACAAGGGATTTTTTTTTCAACCGGTTCACGTTTTGGGACGAACATTTGTTCAGGGACGTGAGATTAGTCGTGTGGAGAATTATACGGAGAGAAGTGGTAAAATCCCGGCGCACTTTCTTACTTTCGTCCTAAACTCGAGAAATTGCCGGAAAAGGAATTCCTTAATATACAAATCCCCGAAGGTTGGGGCTAATCGGTAGCCCACAGGTTTGTGTTTCCATTTTTTCCTTAGCTTATTATTTTTTTTGTCTACATTTCTTCGACGCTTTTTCCACCTACGATGATCCCGTGTTGCGGAGCTAACCGAATATTCAGTCTCGTTGATTGGATACGTTTGAAAAATACGTACGCAAACGTAACTGGAGTTTCATTTTTTACCTAGAAGCATAATTTTTCGATTGTGGTAAAAAATGGAAATAATTAAGGACTGAGCGGTAACCGGAAATAAAAATTTCTCTCAGTGTAGAAAAGGAAATTAATGGAACGATAATCGTTTGAATAAAAAAATCATCCTGGTTTTAGTTATGATATCCAGCCGAAACGTTGAATCGCAGAATTAATCGGCAGGGATAAAATGATTTCGCCAAGTGTTCTTTTCGTTACTTTTCTTATTCAGTTTTTTCACTCGTGCGCTCGAGACGTCGCGTCGTCGCGTCGGGTCTCTTATAACTCGACTTGTCAGAATTACACCGATACACGATACCCGGGAGCCGTGTCGTCTGGTTTCTCCTGTGGCGGTTCTATAACTCGTTGATAATTCAATTGCAGAAGTACGAGAGGCGACCCGCCCGACTTCCCCGCACTCGCTTCGTACTGATTCGGATTCAGCGGATCTTACCAAGTCGGAAACTAGATCCGACATTCGCCATCCACCTCGGGCGAGACCCGACTCTTGTCAACAGTAGACTCTGACGCTACAAGAATCATCCCCGTGCGCCACCCTCTAACTTTACACGCCACGGACTCACCTTTTGTAACCCGTTTAGGTATATACCTGCGTTAAACCCAGACGCGAACTACCGAAGTTGTAAATTGATTCGTTTTCGAAGTCTCGAATGAAACTAAAAACAAAATACTAATGATAATAACAACAACAACAACGATACCAGCGACAGTGATTTTCAAAAGTTGCCAGACGCCTGGATCAAGCTTTCTTTTTTTTTGCCGTACGAATGGAAAAAGTTGCCCCGTTTTTAAATTTTTCGAGAACAACATCGATCTACGACAGATTGATTTCGTTGATTCGGGCATCGGTTTAAATTATAGCGCGCTGTGCGATTGAACGATTAATCGGTAGCTTCGATTGATCCGTTTCTTCGAACGATCGATTAATCGATTGATTTAATTTTCTACGAAGCGTTTTTTTTTTTTTTTGTTTTTGCGACGTATCGATTAATCTTAGGTGTTTCGATTCGTCCAACGATATTGATCTGCGGTATATTATTTGTGAGGCGGCTTCGGTTGATCGAAATGACGAATAGTCGATAACGTCGATGAATCGATTTGTAATTGCAGTAACGTTTTACCGAAATCGTCGATCGATCGTTTGATCGGAAGAAACGACGAATCGAAGCTCTTGCCGATTAATCGATGAATCCTACGACACTGGTTTGATTACATAGAAATGATTTAGATTTTTATTTTGTTCCTCTACATGTTTGTGAAAAAAAGAAAAAAAAAAAAAGAAGGGAACCAATTTTTGCCAAGGGTGAAAATATAACGAACAATGAAACGTTGATACCGATACGGATATACCGATTAACATATGAAGGGAAAAAAGTGAAAAGAAGAGACCAAATACCTTTTCTTCTTCTTCTTCTTCTTCTTCTTCTTTCATAGAAAGAAAGAGAGACGAAAAATTGGCGAGGCGAAAGCACATTCTTATCGGGGATTCTTATATTGTTTGGGATGGTGAAAAAGCTTCGGGATCGGTTGAAGGCTTTCGGTCACTCGCCAGTTTTGGCGTTCGTCTGACTGATCTGCTCGTTATCTTAACGGACCAGGGCTTTGATATAAAAAGTAAAAGGTGGCCGACCAGCCACCCTCTTATTCCCGTCTCGTTCTCCCTCCATACCAGACTGACTTATGTCTGGCATCAGCCTTTCACGCTGCCGTACTGCCACGCCGTCTGGGAATTCGGCCGATCGGTTATTCCCGGGAATATATTTAACGAACGCCGATAAGAAGTCAGAAAAAAAGAAAAGTAAGAGAAAGAAAATTAGGGTGTGGGGAGGGATAACGAGACGAGAGTGAGATATTTTTGATGGGGTTTTTTTATTCACTTTTTGTTTGATTTTTTTTTTTTAATTTTTTTTTTTTTCAGGATATTTCCCGGTTTCGGTCAGTAAAAATCTATAAGAAACGGTATGAAAAAAAACAACCTGTCGAGTTTTTTTTGGTTGCAGATCTGTGTAATAAAATTGCTCGAGAGTAGGCATCGGAGTCAAAGTGAGGAATTTAAAACGATTCCTCTTGGGAATTTAACTTTGATGTTTATAACGGCCTGAGATGTATTTCACGGTTGTTTGACACGGTGGAAAATACGAGGTCTCAAACTGTATTAGACGAACGTCTATCTGTCCAATTCTCGTGCCGAAGGAGAATTTTGATACGGGGATTCGGGTTTCGATATTCTCTTCTGAGAATCCGAGTATCCTCGGATCGATTTTACCCGCCACTTTGAAATTCGTCCCTTCGCGATGAACCCTGGATGCAAAAAGCTCTGACACTGCCAACCGCTCGCTTTTTCCATTTTCTTACGCAACGACTCATCCTTTGCTTGAGAAAAATCTCCGACGGATAATATTTTTGAAAATGCTTAAGAAACTATTCTGTCGGAAAACGAGTAACGGCGAGTGGAAAATTTTTCACACATTTTTTTTTTTTTCCGGTACGAAAAAAGCTCGTTTTCACCTCGGCTTGACCAAGCCACGTTTTTCAATAGCGAATTTCGAAATTTCGGGAGCTTTTATAAAGGAGTCGTAGGGAGCTTTTCGAGTGGGCGAAACATGCCCGTGATGCGGTTGAAGGAACGGAGCTTCTCACGATTTTCGGTCGAGCGAGCTTTTGCCATGATTATATATATCTCTGACGGCCTGGTTGTGGCAGCTTGCGATACCGCCGGTTGTTACGTACCGAATACAGAGAGAGGAGAGAGAGAGAGAGAGAGAGAGAAAGAGATTCGGGGGTAGATAATGGAGTCCTGAACAGGAAGTCTGACCCGTGGACAGAAAGCTCGGCCGCACCTACGGGCGAAGATGAAAGTCGAGCTTTGGTCTCTCTGCGTCGAAAGAGAGAAGAAGACAAGTCGGAAAAATTGTTTATTTTTTGACGACACTTGCAAATTTCATCGTAGTGAAAATGAAATTAGATAGGATTCAGAGTCCGTCGGTCTGTCGGACAAATTTTCCCGATGATCTCGAAAACGGACGAGCGATAAATCTGAAACTGACGGGACTTGGCAGCCAAGTGAAAAAAGTTTTGAAGAAGAATTGGAAATAAAAAAGATTTCTGAAATTCTTACCTTTTTCTCATTTCAACTAGATACTTCGGCTTCTTTTTTTTCTTCATCCCTCCCTTTCTTGCCGTTCTTCTGTTATGACACAGAACGTGCCTTCTGAATTTTAATACTTGTTCGTGATCCCGGTTTTCTCCGGTGTAATCGAATTTTCATTATTTTTCGCTCTCTCTCTTCCTCTCTCTTTCTCTCTTCACGCTGTCATTTTTTTTAGTTCGTCACTTTTTCTGCTCCCTTCTCCCGCCTCTTCTTATTTCTATTATCCTCTCTCACTTTCATTCCGTTCCTTATAAATATGCAGGTTGAGCGTGTATATACAGGTATTTACTACGTATCATATCTGCATACGTATATATGTACATATATGCATAGTATATGTGTGTGTGTGTGTGTGTGTGTGTGTGTATATATGTATACGCTTGAAGTACGCCGAATAAGAATTTTCTTCCACGCAGCTCATCCTCCATCCTCCCCATTCTCCCTTTACAGATGCGGATATAATATTCATGACAGTTTTACTCTCAGATTCTCGTCTTTATTGACGCGGCAGATGCGAGGAATGAGAAAAAAATAAAAAAAATAAAAATACAACCAAAAGTTGATAAATTTTTCTTTCTCCTTGAGCAGCAGAAGCAAATAAAGGAAAGCAATGCGGAGAGGAAGATAAATGGGGAAAGAAAAAAACGAAGCTATTTTATTTCGTCGAAGATCGTGGAGCTATACATAAATTATTCAACCTTACCAACAAGTTGGAAAAGTAAACAGAGCCTATAATTTTTTTTTTCTTATTTTTCAATTTTCTGTACATCAGGATTAAAATTTCCCTTGAGGATTGTTGCGAATATTTTACTCAAGAAATTGAACGGTTGTCCAATAGCGATTTTTTTCTTTTCTATTTCAAAGGTTTTCCCTTTTCTCAGTAGAATTTGTGACGAAACTTTGAATGTACGTAAATCGGAAAGAGTAGGTCAGAGGGACGAATGAAGCGTGCGGTTTTTTTTTTTTTTTGTTTTTCACTTATTTTTACTCTGGTATAATTTTTTACTCCACTTATCTTCACCGTGTCGTTTGATAAATGGGAGGCAGAGACGTGCGGTATGATGGGTACTTTCAGGCAAATAACACCGAGCTTAATGGAATTTTTTTTCTTTTTCTTTTTCTTGTTTTACCTCGAAGCCAGCGCCTATTGTCTAGCCCGACAACAGCGAGGCAAAAAGTCTTGCATAAAATACGGGCTTCTCTCGTAATTATACCACATACATCCTTCGTCAATTTAAATCTTCAAACCGAACTCTCTCGTCCTCGTTACAAGCCGAACAGCGATGCGGAATTTTTATTTCGCTCGATATTTTTGTCGCCGTCAGGTTTATTTTCTCTCTTCGTAAGCGTCGAAACAAGGCAAAAAACAGACAGAGAGAAGACCGCACTTTTTTACGATATATTCATCCGAGACAGATGGATTAATTTTGTCGTTGTAGCGTGCAGAAAAAATTTTACAAAATTTTCCGTCAACGTAAAAGTAGGCGTGTTGTTTTTGTTTTTTTATTTTATTTTTTTTTTCTTCTAAATTCCACACGGATCGAAGAAAATTTTTTGCAATCGGAAAAAGAAAGAAGAAAATGATGTAGGAAGAGAGAGAGAAAGAAAAAGAGAAAAATCCGATTCGAGCACAAGTTTGCAAAACAATTTTTCCGACAAGTTTTCAGAAACTCTTCGAGATAAATTCCACGCGACATTTTTCACTCGGCGTTAGCATCTGTTGGTTAGAGAGTTTGTATATTATAATATCTCATGCGGTTTGTTCGAAAGTTTTTGATCCCTCGATCGGACCGAGTCTTTACGACACGGTTTTCTTTCTCACCGTAAGAATTCCACGTGCAAACAAAAAGACAACTGCACACTGAAAAGAGAGAGAGAGAGAGAGAGAAGCACATGCGTATATGTAGGCTTGTATATATATGTAGGTATGTTTGGGGCAGAGAGATCGAGATGTGCTTTGGCGAAAAGAAAAGCTCCGGCTTTTGTAGATTACTTTTTCTTTCTCACGGGACGGTCGGATGGTGGGGAAAAAGAGGAGAAAAACCGAAATAAGACTTTCCCACCAGAGAATATTCGCTCACACGCTGTTTCAGCGTCTCTTGGAAACGTACCATAAACTTTCGGATCGTCTCACGCACATTATGCTTTTTCCGAAATTTTTCAACTTCCCCATTAACCATGGAATAAATATTATAGATCTGTCTGTAGAATACGGGGGAACGAATACGGAATTACGGGTGTATTTTAAGTTTGATTTCTTACTTTACATCACTGTTGGTGGTGTCGGAAAATCACTTGTTCTAATTTTGACGAATCTCGGAAGTTTTAGAATTTCTAAAATTCGAAAAACAGGTTTTTAGAAAAATTTCGGTCTCTCGGTCTGTCCGACAAATTTTTGCGATGATCTCGGAAACGATTGGATGAAAAAATTTAAAACTTACAGGATTTTACAATCAAATTATGGGCATGAAAAATTGTCTTGTCCTGTTTAATAAAAATAATTACCCGTCAATGTTTCCTGTTGCGTATATCGTAAGGGATTTTCTGGTTGCGCAACAAATATGCCTTGAAACCCGTCGCGTCTTGCGGATTTTCAGCACCATATGACGCCACTCTGTGTAAGAGAATGAGGATGAGGACGAGGATACTGTCAGATTTGCGAAATGTCGCAGAGCGTTGTTAATTCGTCACCGTCAACCGCAGTGACTTACACCTCGCATTATCCGTTGTTCCGAAAATTCAACCCGCTACCGTCCCTGGTACAAAACTCGTTACGACGTGAATACCGGCAATAAATTAACAGCTAAAAACGTCACTTTATCCAATTCGTGTAAGTGTTTTGAAATTTTACATCACAAGTTCGAAAGCCGTAACCTTTTGTACAGCATTTCGCATGGAGAAACAGGAATGGAGAATAGTTGAAACTATGCTAGATTTTCGACGGTTTAAAAAATGGCAAGACAAGTGAAAAATGTTCGGGTGTTCCCGGGGATTATAAGTGCCGAGGAGAATGAAGTGAGGGGTGGGTTTCTAATTGGGGTGTGTTGCTAACGCAAGACAAACACGCTTGGAAATAAACGCGAGACTCCGCGAGTATCTACTTGCAGTGGATGTTGTAGCGAGGGCGTCAAGCTCTGTCGGCTTCTCTTTGCCAGATGGTTCTCTCCATTTGCTTCAGAGAGCTTGGCCTTACCAGCCAACCTTGTGGTGCGAGAACTAAGAGGAAGACGAATGCCGCCGTCTCCGACTCAGGAACGGAACGGAACGGAACGGATATAATGATGTGTACACTCGCTACACGCCCGAGTCCCATCCATCCTCTCGGTAATACTCTCTTGATAAACTGTGTTGGCAGAACTGCGTTTCGTAGATTTAACCGTCTAGCAGCGGTGCCGAATGAAACGTGCCCGTCGACGATCGAAAAGAGGAGTAAAATCAAGAAACAACATTACTCCTCTACCCTTCTCAATTTTTCCGAACGAAATTATACACCCCGAGATGATTAAACCTGATTTTAATCTTTTTTTTTTCTTTTTCTTTTCTGTTACAGGTGAGTTGGTACCGATTCCTTCGACGCGTATCATTAAGCACCAGGTGAAACGCTGGAAACGATTGCGGTGAGTCTTGAACGAAAGTTGCTGCTGCTGACTTGGACGCTGATTTTTAGATCCGTTTTATAAAGTCTAAGGATCGAATGATTATTTTACAGAATTGATACGCCGAAGTTTATTCTACGGTGTTTGGTTGAACATTTTTTTGCCTTTATCAAGATAGAACCAGTTTCTAACGGTTTCAACACACTGCAAATCGAAAAAATACTGTGGGATAAATTCCGTAAACGACTTTCAGAACGTAGCCGCGACTGTTGACTGAATTTAGAAATTTGTTCGAAAGCTCTGGTACTTTCCGTTCTCTAGTATTAGTCGATCAAAAAATGCTAGATGCTAGAATTTCTAATATGTTTATCGCAGTTTTTGACAAGCCATTAATCGGGATCGGAATGTGCTAGAGTAATTGAGCAAAACGAAAAATTTAGCGTGAAAACGAGGCTACATTATGCTAGAATTTCTAGCATCTTTATAGCATCTTTTGACAAGCCATAACTTGGGAACGGAATATGTTAGAGTAATCGAACAAGGTCGAAAATTTAGCGCGAAACTGAGGTTATATATATATATAATAGACTTTTTATTGATGCCACCAACGCATCTCACTCTCGATTTACAGTCAACCGAAAAATGCAAAGAATCTGTTTTCAGTTCTTCTGTATCACTCGAAAATTATTTTCTCCATACTTATTCGTTTCTCTTCGGTAGTCATTATACGAGTACGAGTGTATAACGGATGAGAGTATAATTTGAACAATTATCATTTTCGCAAATAAAAAATAAATAAATAAATGAATAAAAGCAGTTTGAAAACGGGGAAAATAAAAGCTGCTGGACTCTTTGCGGAATGCGAGTCCTTGCTCTGGAAATTTCGCATTCAATGAGTTTTTGCAATCGGCTCGACCGAGCCTCGAATGGAGGGACGAACTACCGGCAATCTGTCCTACTGTTAGCAGTACACGGTCGTCAAGGGTGGCTATAAGGGCTGAGACCGAGATAAAGGATACTCGGCGACGATGCCGACTTCGTTTTTATCTGTTGTCGGCAAAAGTTTACGTATACCGGGTGCCGAGTGTTTCCGAGCCGGCTAGGCTTTCTTATCGCTCGGGTTTATAGAGACCCGAGTGTAAAACCTTGCGACAAATTTTTACATCTCAAAACTACACCTCGACCACTGAATATTGCAGGTTTTTTCCCAAGTCAAGAGACCTTTTCTTTCTTTCTCTTTTTTTTCATTCCCATTTCAAATTTCGAGAAATTCTTGTCGTTGACGAACGTTGTTGGAAAAAAGAAAATGTTATTTCGAAATTTTGTGTTCTTTACTTTTGACATGGAAACAAATTATTGTAAGGTCAAAAAGAAAAAGGCAGCTATATTTAAGATGGGATTGAAAGTTTTTTTTAGTTTTTTTTTTTTTTCTTTTTGTAAATTTATTCACTCGCCTACTTAACGTGTACTTTATTATCTTGAAATTTAATTAGTTTCATTCAATTTCCCTGAGACCTTATACAGCTATCGAAACGTTTAATTATGTATCCAACTTTTGGCGAGATCTCTTGTATATACCCAAGTATACCTATATTTACAAGATGGTACCTTATACCTGCCGCTCTCTCTCTCTCTCTCTCTCTGTTCGCGCCTAATTTTCACGGCTATGTAATTCAATTTCGAGAAAGGCTGCAGGCGGTAAACTCGCGAGTCACTTTATTGCTTGATGATTAACTGCAGAAGTGGGTTGAGGCAGATGTTATACATTGTATATATATATATATATATATATGTATGTATGCATGTATAACACATATCGCTTGATCAATTCCTTTAATACGTGAGTATCTTACTTCCCTTGGATTATAATATCGACTCAAGATCGAAGCACACGCATTTATCGATAGGAGAAAAATTTGTAACTGAAAACAAAGGTCGATGTAAATTATTTCAAATACAATTATACATGTAAGCTCTAGTCAAAAAATTCAGGTGTCAAGAAAACAGAGAGAGAGAGAGAGAGAGAGAGAGAGAGAGAGAGAGAGAGGCTGATAAAGTAGATTTTAAAATGAGGAGTAATTTAGCTTCGGTGAAAAAGGTTTGATAAAGCACATAAGCACGAAAATAAAAAGAAGCTTCGACAAAAACTTGCAGCTATTTTACATTTTAAATCGCGTGGTATAAATTTTTCTCGCACGCGTTTCGTATTTGGTTTTGTATATTTTTTATTAATTTTTTTTTTTTTGTTCATTTGTTTCCTTTGGTTTTGCTTTTCGCATTTCTTCCGTTTCACTTGGCACTCGGCACTCGGCACTTCACCCCCTGATTGATGGAGGCTCTCTCTCTCTCTTTCACGCCCCTCGTAACGCGTATATATACGCATACCTGTAATGGCGGGTCTGCGGTCACGTGGCAGACGACGTCAACGTCGACGTCGACGTATGATAACGATAATCACAATCAACGCTCACTCGGCTACATGCATATTCACCTACTCAACTCCTATATCAATCATGGTCGTCGCTCATGGATACGGTGACAAGTTTCGCTCTGCGGGTTCATTTATCCAAGTAGGTGTGCAGCGTCTACGTACATATATATGTATATACATATTGAAGTGTTTCAAAAAAACCGGCTATTCTTTTTTTTTCGAAGAACATTGAAAATTGAAATTTTTTGACACATATCAGATGATTGAGATTTCATAACTTCAGAAGATGAGAATCGAAAAGAAAATAAGAAAGAAAAACAAATTATTATTATCGGATTGCATTTTTGACGGAAGAACGAACGTAAAAGCTCGTTATAATATGGGCTGAAAAATTTGTATTGAGAGAGATATTGTAACGAGCTTTCGCTGCTTTCTTCTATTATTCCGATCAGTTGTTTTTATAAAAAGAGTAACGAAGATCCGTCGTCAAGAGAATCTTAGATCGGATCGACGTATCTTTGAAAAAATTGAATATTGGCTAGATTGACAGGTTTTGAGATATTACGATGTTTTTACGAGCGTTAAGTCAAGTTAGGTTAGGTCAAGTTTTGGGTCAGATACGATCAATCTTCATTCGGATATAATTCTTGACTGTGAGCAGGATCATTTTACTTCAACAACATATTCATTTCATCACATTGAATTTTGTTGGGTTATATCAGGCTATGTTTGGTTGGATATCATCAATCTTTACAAAACTATCAAAAAGTTTATAATTATTCAGCAGGACGGAAATACTTTTACGTCCTCCGTCATTTTCGCTAACAATGAGAACAATTTATTACCAGAAAATTTTCACCGTAACCGTTGAACGCGCGTAATTTTTCTATATTTATTTTTCCTCGCGATCGTGTCGGGCTCTCATTAAAGAGTCGTGAGGTTTAATCAATGAAGAGAGGCCGCGAGGCCGAAGGTTGGTGTAGTTATTATTTACACGGGGTATATTTAATACGTATACCTCCGCGCGCGTGTGTGAATATAGAGGCGCCCTTAATGAAAATGACAATATAATTCTCCCCGACGATTAATTATAAACTAGATAATTGATAGTAGACCAGTTTCGCGTCACGTGTCATTACGGCCAAGCCGTCCTTCCCCCCCCCCCCCCCCCCCCCCGATCCCTCTGCGCTACGTCACTCGCAAAATTTGGCACACCCACAAACACACACACACACGCGCGCGCCAACGAATTGCATTCATTCGTCGTCAATAATCGTAAGGGGGCATCGATTAATTATTAACCCGCAGCTGCTTTCGTCTTACATTTTTCAAACTTTATACCATCAACGTTTCTTGGACGTTGCAGAAGGGGCAGAAAAAAATAGGACGCACGGAATTTCGAGTATTTTGTTTTTCTTCTTTTTTTCTAAACATTGTACGTCGACGGTTCAGTGCAGAATAAATTCAAGTCAACGCAGGTGAAAGTGTTGTACCTGGAGAAAGCTTTTTCGATTTCGTTTGAAAAGATTTTCACCCTGTACAAAGATCAACCTAACAATTACGCGCGATAATAAGGAGGAGAAAAATAAAGTTTTTAGTTTAGTTATTTTTTTTTTTTTTTTTTTTTTACGGAGACCAGCGCTGTTGCATCAAAATCGAAAAATCTACGTCGTACTCGCAGTCTTCTTTATTCCCGTCAATTATTCCATCCGATTTCACGTTTCAATCCCTTGGGTCAGTGAAGATGAGGAGGGGATAGCAATCGACGAGAATTAATAAAAGGAGAGACTGACTGTCAACAGAAAGTTATCCCTTCGGCGATAGTAATGGGGGGAGGAGGTAGGGTGGAAGTTAACGACGACGCGAAAGGAAGGAACCGAGTTAAAAACTTTTCTCACCGGTTACCGTGCGCTGGGTAACTTTTGGATCCTCGGCAGGCCACGAAGAAATGGGTATAAGGTTATATACATATATATATATATATATACACATATATATACATGTATATGTATAAGGTATGTACGTTATGCCAGCCGGGAAAGAAGAGATATAACTCAAACCGGTACCTACCGACCTATCCTACCCTATCCTATCCTATCCGGCCTAGTAATCTTAACTTTCTGCTACTCCTCGCCGATTTTCGCGTAAAGCATGTATGCGCGTATTTATCTACGTATGTATGTGTATACGTATATGTTTATGTGTATGTACGAATGTACCGATCGCGTGATTTTCAATTTCATACCGTTGATTCGCTCCTCGATAACCTGGTTAATGTATACGATATTACATTATGATTTACACGGTATAGAGTGAGCCAAAAACACTGACGCATCGAAGCTGTGGTATTACAAAGGGATCCGTTTACTGCGGAAAAAAACAATTCTCCCGTTTGGCAAAATTTTTTGCACAATCTTAAGAGGTGTCGCTGGTCGCATTTGACATTTCCCCTATGCCGTATTTGATATTTCCCATGGAGAGAGAGAGAGAGTGGGAGTGAAAAACACGTGATAAGGTAATTCCGTCGTCGTGTAGAAGAGTACGAAAAAAAAAAATAAAAAAAACGAGAAAAAAAAGATAAAAGTTGGGGGAAGCAGGAGAATGAAAAATGACAAATAAACCGTCGCCCCGCGAAAATGACTCTTAACTTGACAGCCTACTTAGTCCAGGGACGGCTTCAAGTCCACGGCGATCAATTCACGGCTTGTCATTTCTGTCGCAACGCGCCCTAAACTTAAGCGGAACGGAAGCTAAGGGCGTTGTGAAGAATGAGAGAGAGAGAGAGAGAGAGAGAGAGTATGAGGAAAGCTAAGGTACACATCTTTAGACATGACACGGGAGTAAAAAAAATATACAAAAGAAAACTGAACCCCTGCTGGGAGTTTATAATGTAGGTACCAGAAAATATCAGCTGTGTCACGTGGGTCGATTTATTCTTGTGTATTTTATCCCAAGTTATTATTATTATTATTATTATTATTATTATTATTATTATTACATTTTTTTTTAACTCTTCCAACCCGTTTCGTACCTACATGTATATTTTATATCATGTATATGTGTATGTTGATTAGAAAATTTGTTCAAACGGTATGTTGAATCAAGAGATTTCAAATCTGGCGACAAAGAACGAAATAGTTTTCAATCTTTAGTTCCGGTTCGATTCTTGGTTTTTAAGCGTTGTTTTTTTTCCAGTTAAGTAACGCGTAGAAAGATTGAAAATATCTCTGGCTTATACGTTTCTTTATCTTGTTTGTAGTATGGAGTTATCGATTTATTGATAATATTGTGAAACGAAGCTCGATGTGTTTAATCAATTTTTAATTTCATCCGAACTATCGTTCATTTTAAAATTTCGAATCCAGTCGTGGCGTGAAAAGTAAATTTTAAAATTTATACAGCGTATGGGAAATAAATTTTTTCAACTTTTCTTTGTTAAAAGTTTTGACAACAAAGGAACGTCGATTAAAGTTTTTGTCGAGCTTTGAACGAATGGAATTTTTGATTAATATTCCGATCGACGAAATTCGAGAAACTTTGAAACGAATTTCGATAAATCGAAATTGTCGACAAGCTGCCGTTATTGCTGCTAGATTCCTGCGTTAATTCAACGTCGAATATCAGCTGCAGGCTTTGCAAATTTCATCAAAATTATACGTGCCTCAGGTGCCAAAGTGTAACGCGTGAGAACTCTTAGCAAATTATAGCCAATTTCTACCAATTAACAACCGCCTCTGGGTAATTGCATTGATATACCTCAATATCGGGAGCGGTGAAGCTCTCTCTCCCTCTCTCCCTCTCTCCCTCTCTCTCGATCTCTCCCTTTCTCTTGGATATCCCGACGTCTACACCACGGCATAATTATAAACGTGACTTACACGCGACAGAATTCTGCACAACACCGAACATTCAATATCAGATCACTTTCGAGGGACGCAGGCCCGAGTAGAAGATGAAAAAAACTTTTGACAAGAGTCGGAGAGTTTTCTACCGCGGGAGAAAGAAGAATATGTATTGACGAGGAAATGCAATCGAGGAATTTTTAGATTCGATACGCTCCGAGAAGTTTGAGGAGGAATTTTGGTGACAGGTAAATCAGGAGTATCGTTGATCGGAAATTCAGAGATGTATGATCGATAACATCGGGAGGGGAAAAAGAAATTTCGAGGAGAAATCGAGAGGGGATTAAATTATTCGTAAACGATTTAAAGCGATGTACGAAAAACTGAGAATAACAACGGAGATTTGGTGTGTCGGGGAATTTGTTTGTCTCTAACGGTAAGTTTAAGAAACGGGATTAATTCGGAATTGAGATGAAAAAACATGTGTGTATATATTTTTATATATCGAGTATTAAGAAAAACCACGTGGTATACTTGACCACACTTTTCGTTTTTGCTTATTTGTGCACGATCCAATTGTTTGGTGATAATTTATAGCTTCGTTGAAAATAGTTTTCAACGTCAGATGAAAATCTTTATTTGTCTTTCTTTTATCATATCGAATTCGTTATCTTAGGAAGTAAGACGATGACAATAATTGATAGGTTAATCGCATAAATTGATATTATATCGTATTGCGACGCTGATGGGAGTGGAAAAAAAATAAAAAAAAAAAAAGACTGTCAGGAAAAATAAGCGAGTCGAGGTTGGTTAATCGAGCTTGAAAAATAATCGATTGTACTCGATTAAACGGGAAAAATTAAACGAAAATCGATTATTACTGTCGTTCGTCTTACAAGCTATAAGCACGCACGCCATCCACTCATATCGAGAATAGCTCAAGTAGTAATCCACCGTTCGGGTCAGCCACGTTACGCGTTCTACTAGCCGAGAATCTCGAGTAATTTATCAAGCCTGCACGTAATTACGCGTATGTGTATAAATTTACAAAGTGGATCAACAAATCTGTCTTAAAAATTAGTCATTTTTCATCTTGGTCGCAATTTTGTTATTATTTTTTTTTTTATTATATTTATATTTTCTTAATATTATTAAATAACTGTAAATTATATTACACTACATATCGGTTTTCGAATTTGTTCGCGTAATGATTCACCGTTTTTTAGATCCGCTTCCGTGTAACGAACGAGCAACGAGAACGTCGATAATACTAGATAACGACACGAGCGTTGCTCGTTTGCGGTTAAAGTCTCGGCAACATTCTTGTCGGTATTTCGCGGTGACGCAACGGCGAGAGATGTTTTAATCGGTTGGGTTCGATATTACGTTAAGAACTAAGATTTCATGAAGCGGGAGATCGAAGAAAGGTATAAAGATTTTTTTTTTTTTTTTTGTTTGAGCCAGTCTAATACACATACAGATATATGTAGAGCTACAGCTATAACTCGAATACTCGAAGCTTATTTTGAGGACTTTCAAACTTTTCAACTTCAGCCGTGAACTTGGTGTTTATTTATTTATTTATTTATTTATTTTTTGCGCAAAGTTTTATTCGAATTACAAATATCTAAAGAACGTGAAGAGGGAATTAGCGAATCGGAAAAAAGGAGATAACGAAGAAGGGAAAGAAAAACACGAATATCTGAAAAAGATGTGAAGAGAGAAAGTGGATGAGAGAAGGAAAAAAAAAGGAGAAAAAAAAAATGAAAAAATGGCCAGCCTGCAGGGGGATTTTACTGGGATTGATCAGGGTTTCGTATTCGCCATTATCCCGGCGATCTTTTCGTCGAGCTTTTTGTCCTTTGTCTTCTGTTCTTCTATAGTAGGATTCGTCGGTGTATTTATAGAAAGGATCCATTCTGCCATACCTGATACGGAATTCTTTTGTCTTCAATTTTTGTACGGTTGTATACATTCGTTTCTTTTTTTTTTTTTTTTTGTATATTATATACGTTACATGTGGTTTGATAATGAAATTTTATCTTGATTTAGTTGTTACAGGTATATTGGCAAAAATATTTTGTCAATTAAAATGGTTACAAGAGATTTACGTGGCGATTTGTGAGTCAGAAATTTTACAGTGATTGTGAGGAAAAGAAGACAAAGAAATGATTTTGGTCGTAGAAAAAACATCCATGTGTCGTTGTTTACCTTGGTGATGAAAAAAGTGATAGAATTTACAAGATGAAAAAAATGTTAGTAAAGCGCAACAACGATAAATCACCTTTTTCAATTTTAGCTTTCTAAATAATACTTTACGGATGATATATTTAATTTGACCCTTCGTCGCGCTCCCCAATCGTTTGTTGATGTTGGTTAACGTAAACGTGATACAAAAATGCCTGTGCGTGCGTATGCGCGAGTTTGTACACACACGAGTGTTTATTCAAACTTTACTAATTGAGGGTCGGATTATGGGACGAGAGCTTTGAGTAATCCGCGTAAAACGTAGATCGGGGTAAATCGAGGAAGCTTGGGGGAGAAATTAGGTCGCTAGAAAAGAAAAAAAATACACGATAATAATAATGAAGATGATTCCAAAAAAAAAAAAAAAAAAACCGTAGGAAGAGGCTTCGGGTCAAAATCTCGAAAGACAAAAAAGCCGACTGGTCGAAAAGCCGAAATTGCGGTTTTTATAAATCACCAGGTAGAATAATTGTTTTCCCGAAAGTTCGTTCGATCGAACGCTTTTTTGTCCGATAAAGTATTTTCAGAACAGCCGACATTCCGAATGAACAAAGCGCGGAACGTGGAGATACGGAAAAACGAACGTTACCAAATTGAAAATTGAGAGCGGCTGATACTTGGAACGGTGAAAAAAATGAAAAAAACTATCTGTCGGAAATGAAAGTTCCGAAGGAGCAAAACCTTGAGCCGCAAAATGCGAAAGGCCGAAATAGCGAATCTCCCGAGAATTCGGAATTTGTGAAATTCGTCAACTCGACGCCAGTCTTATCGAGCGTCGTCGAAGAAGAAAAGAAGGCAAAGGAATCGGCAACGTGTCTTTAATAACACTTAAGCGGCGCATCTTTTTCCCCGTGCGTTCAATTTATCCGCGACATTGTCACGTCGAATCGCGTTCCACGTTCACGTCAGCTTTCTCGTCTCGCTTCACAAGCGTAACGCGTCATCCGTTGGCTGCAAATCGTCGCGTTGCGTTTGAGGGAATAAACGTGTTTCCAAAGTCCTGCAACCTTTCGGTATTTTGTCCGTTCCGTTTTATTGGCTTCCGGGATTCTTACCTTTCTAATCTTCGGTCAGTCGTGGTTGACAAATTCGGATTTGTAGATTTTCGAAAAAGGCAAGAGCCTGACGTTTGAAAAGTCGACGTTTCGACTCTTCGGTATTCTCGCAATTCGATATTTTTCTCTTCGTAATTTTATCCAAAATCAAAAAAAAAAAAATAAAATAAAATTCGGTATAACTTTATACGTACGTTTTCACATCATCAATTTTTATTCCTCTCGACGAGACAACCTTTTCGCATTTGTGGTCTCTTTTTTACATTTTAATTTGACTTTCGGAATTTCGTCCCGTCGAATTTTTGGTCTTTCGCATTTTTATCCCCCACTCGGAAGGGAGTATCCCACCATATATATCGATTGAGAAAATTATTCTCTCTTTCGCTTCGATCATTGTTCTGGAGCATAAAAAATAGGTAACATAGGCAAAGAAGAAACGGAAAAGGATATATAAATATAAATATCGACAAGCATAATTTAATTAAATTTTCTTCGTCCCCCAATCAACTTAGTTACTTAACTTTTAAATCTGAATGAAACTTTTTTTATCTGTTCCTTTTCCTTCAACTTTTTCTACCACACGTTGTAACTTCGACATGTTTGGATTCGCGCACGCGATCACTCCTGAAATTGAAGCCAGTAGCCGCTTCTTCATTATCATTCCAATGTAATCTTAATCGTTGTCGTTTAAAGTGCTAATTCGAGGCTCCGAGCCGTGATGCTCGATTCTCTTCCTTCCTTCCTTCCTTCCTTCCTTCCTTCCTTCCTTCCTGCATTCATTCATTCATTCATTCATTCATTCATTCGCTGCTATTCCTCCAATTTACACCTTAATTAACAGGTATCAAGTGTATCCAAGCTGTCGGATGAAATACAAGCCGTGCGGCAGCGGAGAACTTTCTTTCTTCTCTATCTCTCTATTCCTATTTCTATTTCTATTTCTGTTTCTATGTATTTTCATGTATCAAGTCATGCCTATACATACACGTGGCGTATGTAGGCTACGTACTCGCGAGGAATTCCTCGGTTCAACTCCACTTTCGTTATACGGTGTTCCTATGAACTTGATTATATTGCAGGAGAAGCATGTCCGGAATTTCAAGTTCCCTCGACTGTTAGCTGCCTCGATATATATATATATATATATATATATGTATATATGTATGTATGTATGAACGCGAGATCTCGTTAGCTAATATGATCCCATTCCCGGCTTCTCACCGTCAGAAGTATATCATTAATTTCAGCACTGTCTCTATTTAACACGCTTTCATCATCTCGCTTTATCTAAAGACGGGTGAACGGTGAAGAAAAGAGAGAAAAAAAAAAAAATTCGATAGATTAAATAAAATAAAGAAAGACAACAACAGCGAATTTAAACACGTCGTAGGAACGAGTTCAAGAATTTTCAAGTTCAAGTAAGTTGATGCAAAAAAACAATATTTTGGATCAGGAATTCGATCAGATGTCTAAATTTTTGCAAAAACTTTTGATTTCTCTTCACTTAATACGTCGATTAAAATTTTCATATATATATACGAGTATATATACATATGTATATATTTACGTATGTATAAATATACTTTTGTTTCCACATCCTTTGAAAAAAAAAAGGGATAAGGAATTGATCTCGTTGGAGAATCCTTGCCTGTATTAGGGAGTTCGGATCTATGGGGGGGTGGGGGTGGAGAGAGTTTGGAAAGGTGATCGGTCGATTTGATTCGAAAAAGTTGCCCCGAGCACTTTATTCTTGTAGTAACACCGAGACACCGCACGTACGCCTCTCACATATACGCGACTCCGGACTTTGGATGGGATCATGCAAAGTAGCCATTATCCTATCAACGGGAAAGGCGACGAAGGACGACCCGTCCTGTCTCCTTATCAACCTGAGTTTACCGAGGGCTGGACTTGATTCCCAAATCTTACTTGGCGATACGCTTATCGAGCATTCTCAGCCAATTTACGCTGCACGGACGCTACCGAGGAGAAGATTTCGGGTTTTGGTTTTTGTTTTAAATTATTGTTTTTTAGTTTCTTTTTTTTACGCCGCTCAACGCATCGTTTCGTTATACCAGAGGAAAATTCTTTTCAACGTAACGTGAAAATTTAGTACCCTTTGTGTCGGACGTTATTGCGCTGAGACAAGTTTTATAAAAAAATGACTGATTGCGAATTTGGAATCGGATTTAAGAAATTCAAGATCGCGGATCTGATATGCCGGACTGAAATCTCTCAACCTTATCGAACATGGTATAAAAAATGTATACTTCAAAAATATCTGTATCTAAAAAAAGTATTCGAAATTTGAGTTTTATTTGTGAAATTCGATTTTATGTTTGAAAAAATAAAAAAAATTAAAATTAAAAATAAAACCAGGTTTATACATTTTTTTTTTTTTTTTTTTTTCAACCGATCCAAGGTTTTCGGAGTCAAATTTCGGTAACGCTTGACGTGGAATGGATTATACAAGGACGTTTGCTTAAACCAGGTAAGCGGACGGATCGAAAAAGGTCTTCGATCCGAGGCGGGCTGTTTAGATAGAGGAAAATTGAATCCCTATCCCTATCTTTCTTCTTCCTATTCGTCGTCGGTTCGGCTTTGGTCTTCGGGGTCTCTTCCCCGCCTGTCACCATTTCGACTCGCTGAAAAGTCTCATTCCTGCACGTGAGTATCCACGTATTCGCTCAGGAAAATTGTCTAGACGATTGAGCTGGAAGATAAATAAACAAATTGATGAAAACAAGTAAAGGTAGAAAGAGAATAGATGAAAGTAACAATGAGATAAGTTGTGCCGGAGGGAAATGATTGAACTGAATGTGAACGGGTTATAAAATAGACATAGAAAAACCAACAAAAAAAAAAAAAAAATTGAAACTATATTAAAAAAAGAATACAAAGAAGTACTGAGAACAGACAAAAATTAATGAATATAAAATAAATAAATAAGAAAAGGAAAGAAAAAGCCAGAAAATAAATAGTAAGATGAATAAATCAATGAATAGGTAGATAGATAAAAATAGGTAAAGGTAGAAAGAGAGAGAGAGAGAGAGAGAGAGAGAGAGAGAGAGAGAGAGAGAGAGAGAGAGAGAGAGAGAGAGAGAGAGAGAGAGAGAGAGAGAGAGAGAGAGAGAGAGAGAGAGAGAGAGAGAGAGAGAGAGAGAGAGAGAGAGAGAGAGAGAGAGAGAGAGAGAGAGAGAGAGAGAGAGAGAGAGAGAGAGAGAGAGTTCAGTTATCGACGAGCAAACCTTAAACGCGAGGCATCCGTTATCTGTCAAGTGTCAACCTACTTCACTCACCTACGGTTAGAAGAACCGAGCCTGATGGAAGGGTTCACCTCTATTCTCTATTCTCAGTCACGTTCCTTTTGTCTATTCCTTTTACCAACGTCAAAATATTTTCAGAAGTTCGGCTAGCGTTTCGTGCTAATGTTGTTGAACAATCGTTAAAATTTGCGCGAGTATTTGTTTTTTTTTTTTTTTTTTCCGTTACTTTCGAACGAGAATCCTTCAAATAATCGCCGACAAACCGATTCTAACGACTGTTCGTCTATTTTGCAGAAACTTTGAACTCTCCCGTATCGTTCGATTGCGAATGTTTTACAACGGGTAAGAAAAAAAAATAAAAAATTTAATAAAAAATTGAATAAAAAATTTATGAATACGCAGGATGTGTGAAAAAAAAAAGAGCGGTAAATTCTGAGACGGATATATTCGGAGGGCTCATAGTTCGGGATCGAGACGATTGATCGTTTCGATATTGGCGGGAAGATAGGCGGCGGTGTGGCGGGTCGTTGCATTGGAAGATATCGAGGGTCGGTGATATACCGCGACTACCGATCGGCCTTAAGTGCGACGCGGATGTCCTGCCAGGGATCAGGATATCGAGGGATATGGAGTGCTTTCCTTAGAAAAAAATGAAAAAAAAAAAAAGAAAAAAACGTTGGGAGATTAGAAAATCTACGGACCAAACGGGCGGAAATCTGTTTTTACATGTTACTTTTGTTTTTGTTCAGAATATTCGGTAAATGCGCTGGATATAGCCGGAGTGTATATAAATATACATACATATATATATGTATATGTATATATACATACATGGGGCATTCCACGTCAAATCAGCAGCTCTGGTATCTCAGCCTTTTCGGTTTTAATCATTTTTTAGTACAACGATGTTCTTAACAATCCAAAGGAGTCTAGGGAATTTTTTCACATATTTTCTTCAGCCACTGGTGAAATTTATACATTGATTAGAATCCGATTGCCGTATCAGGGAGACTTTCGATAATCTTAAGATTTCGAACAATTCGTCTTTCTTTATTTTGTTTCGTCATTTTTGAAATTTAAATATATCGTCCATTCGGAATATCGATACTTAAAAGTTTCGACCATCGTCCGGAAATACGTGGAATTTTACGTAGGTCATAACAACGATTTAGAAAAGACTTTGTAACATGCCGGCATTGTATTCCAAGTTCGGTATATTAATGATAAAAATACAGAATAAATCGTATGGCCGGGGTAATTTTTGACTAACGTACAATTTTCAGTTGCAATGTCCACCCGGCGTTAATGTTACTGCACCGTATTAAAGCAGGCTACAAAATGTGGGAATGGGAAAAGTCCGCTTTGATGATTAAAAACTCCCACCCCCAATCATTTCTCTCTCTCTCTCTCTCTCTCTCTCTATCCGTGTCCCCCTTTTAGCGCCGGGATCTGAGTACTTTATGTAATTACTCGAGAGCTTCCGTTACGGCAAGCGTTGCCTCCACGCGCCGCTATATTGCCGCGTCAACAATTGAGAAGAACCCGTTCCCATACCACCCCCCGTACCGTATCCCTGTTTTATTTATTTATTTTTTTTTTTTTTTTGTTTTGCTTCCGTTTGTTTGAATTTTCCGTTAAAATTATTACTACTTGTTAAATACGGCCTTTAAAGATTTGTCAGTATGGTATCGTCGTCGGTATGGTATTCAATAATAATCGTGACTGTACGCGAAACGAGGAAAAGAAAAAAAACAACAAATGGAAATAACAAGTTACATTAATAACCGCAATATGTAATAATGAAAAATGTCGACTCGCCTCGGGCAACGGAAATGCCTGATAATTATAATAAATTACCTCTAATAATGAATACAAGGTTCGTTATGAACGTTTGTAAATAATATAATAATATATCACTTTATACAATGTAATCCATATTAATTTGACAAGTTGTTTACATACGTACATACATAAATATATATATACATAATAAAAGGCCCGGAGTGATTATAACAATAATTTTATGGAGTGTATTCAAAAGAACGACATTGTTATTACATACGGTATTTGTATATTGTGTAACGATGAATTATTATGTATTCTGTAGAAAATCGCAGTACGTGATCAGAACGAATTGTTTGCCATGTAATTTCAATCACGTATCTACCTATATCTATCTATCACTATACATATATATATACAGGGTATTCCAGGTCAGAGCAACGGGTCGTCGGCCCGACCCCCTGGGGTTCCGATGTCCAATGGATTTTTTTTTTTGGTTTATTTTCGGTCGAAAGCGATGCCTCTGATTTTTTGAAATTTTATCACCGCCATTTTGTAAAAGTTTGGCGACCCGATCGCGTATCCTTGACGTGAAAATGAACATTTTTTAAAATCGATGAAACTTGTTTGTAAAGTCAAGGACTGGAAAATGAATCTTTTCGTCGTGATTCAAAAATGGCACGAAGATACTCTGTATTTTTTTTTTTTTCTCTCAACTTCCGTTTGTGGAATACCTCGGGTATAGATATAGCGTGTATGCGACATGTATAGGTGTAATAATATATATATATATATATGTACGTGTAGGTCTATACGTTGTAAACAATGTCTATTCGGATACAAGTTTTATAGAGCGGAGTTTCGCGAGCTTCAGGCACTTTGCATCGCGAGGCTGCACTTCGGTAGTGAAATTCTTTCAATTTTTTCACTTCTTTGTTTTCGTTTATTTGTTTACTTATTTATTTTTTTTCTTCCTCTTCTTCTTCTTCTTAAAACACCGCAACGCTACCCGCAGTGGTCGAACAATAGCTGCGAGGTTGCAGAAGCTGAAGTTGATGCGGAAAGCAGAAACAGCGGCGGCAACGCGGTAGCGGAACGATTTTTTCACGAGGATGATAACTTTTCTCTAAAGTGCACGGATTACGGTCTTCCTTTTCATTGTTTGTATAGACTTTCTTTGTTTTTGTTATTACGACGGAAAAATTGTCGATGGAAAATGTATACAGTACGTGTGTATGTATATAATAATAATGTGAATATATATTTCTGATTTTCTTTAAAAGTTTTTCCGCAATTTTTCCAACTCCGAAACAGTGGCGTTAAAATTTTTCTATTTTTGTTTTTTTTTTCTCCGTCCAACTGGTCAATTATTTATAAATATTGAGAGTGATTTTGAAAAGGACCTTTTTTAAAATCGTCAAAAACTTTATTTTCTATTCGCAAGCATTTCAAGAACGAGTCTGTGATTCGTCGATTTTTTTTTTTCAATTTTTTTTTCGTCAACTAAATCATTGTTTGAACGGTTTGAAAACTCGCGAAAAATTCTCCAAAGTTCTATTTTTCACTTGGAGTATTTCTAGGCCGGTTACATTACGAAGCGATTATCGTCTACTTTTTTTTTTGCACGTTCAACTTTTTTTTTTTTTATCATCCTCGTCACGAAACCCGTCTGGAAATCTTTTAAATAAAAAATAGAAGTTTTGAGAATTTTGTGGAAATTTTCGGACCGTTCGAACAATATTTTAAAAGTGCTGGGAAATGAGAAAAAAAAAAAAATGGAAAACAAATCGTTCCATCGTGGGCTCGGTCTTGAAATGGTTAGAAAAGAAAAAACAGTTTTTAAGAATTTAAAAAGAGGTTCTTTTCAAAACTACTCTCAATATTCGTAAATAACTGACCAGTCGAGTAAAAAGATGTGAAAATAATTCAGTGTACCATTTCAGAGTTGGGACAATTGTAGGAGAAATTTTAAAGAAAATAAAAAAAAAAAAGAGACGGGGGGAAGGGGGAGTTGGCATGGAATATCCCATACATAGATCATACGAATTTCCGAAACAGAATCAGCGGTTACGAATAATACGGAGTGAATTATATTAGTGGAAATCGAACTAAGGATATTATTTTAGTTTCGTCTCTATTAATTAATTAAGCAGAACGAATAGTTACGGGTTGTGCCACGGATGTGTGGAGATTATGGATAATTTATTGTAGGGAATATACCGTCTTTCGCATGACCTAGTAATTATTATCCGACGAAACAATAACGGCGAATGATGTTCATCCGCTCCGCGATGGGCATTATATTATAACTCGATTCGTACCGTGAATCGAGAGCGAGCGATATAATAAGGGAGTCAATTACCCTCCGATCTATCCGTCTATCCGTCTATCCGTCTATCCGTAAGTAAGGTACATACTTGTTGTATAGTCATCGTTGTAAATAGATTTACCCCGCTGCTATTTTATTATTTTTATTATCATATAGATGTTTCTAGTTAAGGCAATTGAATCTCGTCTCATCGACGTGAACGTACGTATAATGATAATAACGATAACGAGGGTATCGAGTTAAATTTAAAACAATATTTTATCAGGCTAGAAGTTTACCGTCCTTACAGGTACAACTTCATAAAGTTCGTATATTATATCGCAGCGTTTATACAGTCTCGGGGTTGAATTTTTGTTGTTCTTTTTTTTTTTTTTTTGTTTTTAAGGATATCCGAGTGTTCAAATTTCAAGTTTCCGTCAGGATCTAAATCTGCGTGTTTATTTCTAATCGCGCTGAGAAAAATTTCATTTGTTACGGTGACTAGAAAAATTTAATGAAACTGGTATCGTTGAAAAAAAAAACTGTTCGAATATCGTTGGAATTGCGAAAAAGGAGCTACGCCTAAAAATTTTGCGCTATCGTAGATCATTTTTTGGTTCTTGCAAAGCAAAATCAGTTTCCGAGGTTTACTCGAATTTTTTAGTTAAACAAGGCTTTGACGTCAATTTATTCTTGCACGAGCGTTAAATTTTTCCAACAGTTACGAGAAAATCTAGCAACAGCGATCGTAATGAGAAAGAATAGCAACGGGGATACTAGACTTTCCGGTAACGGCTAGAAAACTAATTTTCATTTTTTACCTAGAATTATATTTTTCGATTGCGGTAAAAAATGAAAACAGTCAAGGACCGAGCGGTAAATGGAACTTGTAAAAATTTCTCTCGGTGCGGGTTGTTGACGAAATAGAAAAGAAAAGAAGAAAAAAAGAATTGTGCTTTAAAAATTTAAATTCAAAGATGCGGATTTGATAGTAATAATTTCGTTCCACAAAGTAGGAGAGAAAATTCGTCTCTGTCTCTTTAATTTTGGTGGGGTTCTTACTCCTCCGCTTGTCGTCCGCAGTTTGAAATTTCTTTACTCGCTCCATTACTCCGTTACACCAATCTTGTACATACCGTGTACGTAGGTATATATATATATATATATATATATATATATGCTCGTTTACCTCGACGACGCGTTTTATGTACGTACATAGAGATAGATACATGTACGTAAGTGTAAACGGAGAGTAAACGACAGTCGCGCCAAGCAGCTTGCACTTTGGGACACGTACGGAAAATGGTATGCGAGGAGAGAGAGAGAGAGAGAGGGAGAGAGAGAGAGAGTTTGGTGCAAAAGACTTGCCGACATAATTGATCACTTAACGGCCGATCCTCCTTATCCTTTTTCCTCTTTCCTTTTTCCTTTTTCCTCTTTCCTTTTTCCTTTTTCCTTTTTCCTTTCCCCCATTTCTACTTCCCGAACTGTCAATAAAACACAAAATCATCCATCAAACATTCCGACTATGTATAATATTTTACGCGAGGTGTACGTAAAGTATATTTGCACGTGTGGGTATAATTTGTTGACACGTACGTAAGTCTCTGTACATGTATTTATGGGGTGTTCCACTCCAAATCAGGAAACTGTTGGAACGCGACATTTTTTACAAAAAATTTATTACAAAACGTTGAAGAAAAATCGCTAGTGTATTTTAGAACCGGGGAAGCAGCAAAAAAAAAAAAAAAAAAAAAACAGAGTCAGTAGTCAAATCGGAGATGCGTTACGTGTCGTAGTTGATTTTGAACATTTGTGTAAGTAGTAGAAGTGATTAAAAAAATTAAATGAAAATTGAAAAAAACTGATGCCACTTTAAATCTTGAGTGTAAATGTTTCGTTTCGGAAAGCAAATGTTTCAATTTTTTAAGACAAATCAACTCGAATGCTCATGGGATAATAACTGTTTTGGAAGCATTTTCAGGGATCGTACTAAAATTTTTGGTGAAGTTAAAAAAAAAAATTTCATGTCTCGAACGTTTGCTGAGTTGGCGTGGAATGTCCCATATATGTATGTGTATAACGTGTATCTGAGGAAGCAAATTTTCTTTCAAGGTAAAATCGTGTAACATTTTGATTTGCGTCGATTGTACGTTAATGGAAACGTAGAGTTTTTGTTTTTTCTTTTTTTATTTATTTTTTTGTTGTTTATTCTGCCTTTACTTTATTCGAGTTGGAAGTGGAAAAGTTATTGGTTAGCTAGACGGAAGCGTACGTTGCAGATTTGCGGCTTCGAATTAGAGGAAGTGAATCGAGGTTGAAGGCTATTATTTCCCTAGCGGTGTGAAAATAACGACTTTGGACTTTACGAGCTGCTTCGCTTTCTGCAATCTCAGCATTAATCGCGGTTTTTAAAATAGTTTTCACTTTGCCTGGATTGCATCTATTTTTACCGTCTGCGTCAGGACGGTTTTTTTTTTTTTTTTTCTTAATTAAAGAGAAAAATTTCAACCCCGCAACGATTGGAGAAAGTATCTCGATGAGAGAAGACGAAACGTCGAAGGGCTAAAAGAGAGTGAGAAAAGAAAGGCAGAACTTCGTAACTTTTCAATAGCTTGCTCGATTTTTTGTGAATTCCTATTTTTTTTTTTTTTTTTTTTTTCTTCTCGTGCACAGTCAGATATGAAAAAAAATCTGAGTTTCGGCTCTCGGATTGAAACACGCGTTTGGACAGTTGATGCAAAATAAGCAGGAAATAATAAAAAAAAAAAAACATGAAACCCTCTTTTAAGTGCTCTGCATTCCATGATTGTTGTTGTTATAAAATTCAGTTATTATTTCTTGCAGCGGTTAAACGAGGACAAAGGAACGACGACAAACATTTTTTGGGGTGAGACGTGGTTTTGTTCGTCTGTTCGTTCACAGGGACACGTATATACATAATATACGTTAGGGCGGTAGAAAAAAAAAAAAAAAATCATGTAAAAATTGAATTTTTTTTTTTTTTTTTGAGATTAACATGCATCGAAAATACTATATAGATTTATGACAAAATATTGTGGGTTTCTTTTCCTCGAAGCATTTTAGTCGCTATGAAAATCTTGTCTCTGAATTGATAATTTTTCAATCAAAGGATTACTTACAACTCTGCTCCGGAAACAATGCGTAACATTGTAATTTGGAAAGCGTGATGGTGTAACGACGATAAGTTTAAGAAACATTCACGTGACAACGGATCGTTTCCGCGAACAACGTTGCCGAGTTCAAAACCGTTTCGAAAATTTTTCTCCCGTCTCCCCCTTTTTCTCCTTATACATGTACATGTATATATATATATATATATATATATATATATATATATATATACATAGGAACAGTGACAAGTTTCTCGAGGACAGGTTTAAACGCCCTTTCTCCGTCTCTCTGTCTATTTCGCCCCTTTCTCTACTTCCTCTCTTCTCCCTCTTCTCTCGAAGGCGTGCTCGCGGAACCTTTTCCCGAAATTTGCTCAACCGTGCAACTTTCACTACGGTTGGGTATTACTATTGTTTACTTTTCCAGTTATTGCGCAGTTGTATGATGTGGATAATTTTCACGCCCCTCTGACACTCGCGCAAGGTGGCCGGAGGGGTAGGAAGGGGGAGGTTGAAAAGCGACCCCAAAAGTTCACCCTGGTGGGCCCTTAACTTTTTGCCCACCCTCCTCCTACTCTCTCGACTTTTCGTGCTTTGCGCTTTGCTACGCATTATACGTGCGTCTGTTTAAGTCGCTTGTGTATACGAAACGTGACCGAAATAAACGTCGCCTTGTACATACATACCTACCTAATACTTTGCGCCCTAATTAAAAAGCTTTCCGTGAGCAGTGGCTTATTTTTTTTTTTTCTTTTTCTTTTTATACTCCAAGGGTATGAGAAAATTTATTTATGCCCGTATAGGAACGCTGATGCTCGGATAACGGTGGAATAGAATAGAGTAGAATAGAATGGAATTAGGTCGAGGAAAGAGAGAGAGAGAGAGAGAGAGAGAGAGACAAGGAAGGATATTGACGTTTTTTTAAAGTGTATAATTTTTTTGAATTTTTTACAGGGTAGAGAAACGAGCTTTTCGGGTTATGGGGGTTAAACAAAATGTGAAAAATGGTTGAGTTTATTTTTATAGAATAATTGTTCGCAAGATCGACAATTTACCTTTTTATAGAGAGGTTGTAACGAAGCGTGTGAGAAAAGTCGATTTTTTTTCGTGTGAACAAATTTTTCGGACACGAAAGAAAAAAAGAAGAAGAAAAGTGATACCGAGTCACTCGTTCGTTCTGGAAAAGAATGATTATGTACCAAGAGTGCAAAACGTGGATCTTAGATTTTGATATCCCAGTCAAAACGATGGCAAGTGATTTTTACCAAATCTGGAGAGTTTGACGAGAAATTGTAAAAACTATTGTCATTCAATTTTTCGAAACTGATTGATCAATTAGTCGATGTAATCAGCTGTTGACGGTACGTAGATAAAATGAATAATGATGTGTTAGGTTTCATTAAACTACGTTTGATTTGGTAGATTTGATTAAGAAGATTGAGAAGATCGATTTGTGAATGAAAAAAAAAAAAAAACATCAAAGGACTTGGAGTTGTATTTGGTAAAATTGCGTTAAAAAACAAAAATTATTTTGGAACGCATACGACGTGTCTTCGAATTCCAAAAATTTACCAAGTACCGGAAAGAAGATTTTTAGCACGAAACGAACAAAAAAAAAAAAAAAGAAAAAAAACCAACATCAACAGCGTAAAAGATCGAAGCACGAGTATTCGAGGTCTAATTTCTAGCGCTCAGATATCGCGATTTTATCCCCGTTTCCTCCCCTCGAAGCAAATTCTCCGTGTAATAACAGTCTGGTGGGTGTTTTTTTTTTTTTTCTTTTTCACTCCTCTTTTTATTTCTCTGCCTTTAACCTTTTCCATTACCACTGATTCACCGTTTGATACACAAGGTAATATTCGGCGAGAATCGCTAATGCCGTTTTAACTTGTACCTTTCAAGCACCTTCTGTCGTTTACGAAGGAACCCGAGACGACGTCGACGGTTTGTAACGCAGATCTTATTACCAAAAGTATTACGACGATGACGACGACTAATACTAATACCACTGGTAACTGCAGTTGGAAAATTTTACACACACTTGTAACGAGTTTCTTATCTTTTCACATTCTTCGGGGGGAAAAAATAAATCGTGTGGAGAAAAAAAAAAATATTTCATTTCATCACATTTTTCATAGCTTTCGAAAGGCATTAAACGTGTAACATTAATTGTGCTCCGATCCGATTTTGTTGCTGTGTATTTTTTTACAGATTTATTTTTAATTTGTTAGATTTGTTAGAGTTACATAGGTTTTTTTTTTCTTGAAGTTATTTTTTTAATCAACTTCTTATCTACGCGTTTTTAATAATTTTATGTACACTCACCTCGTAGAAAGACGATCGTTTGAAAACATCTCTTTGTTAATGTCGCGGCAGGCGCGATACGAGATCCTTTTACGTAACTTGTTTGTTGAATCGACAGAGAAATCTTGGTCGAAACTCGAAAGGGGTTCTTCGTCCTTTTCAGTATCGAGTCCTATTCGATATTGCGATCTATCGTTCACGAACTTTGTTAATTTTATACACGAATAGCGGACCTTCGAGTCTTCGGAGATAATTTTCCAATCCACTTAAGCAATTGTCGCGGATTTTAAGGAATCGATGTTTCAAGTTGTGTAATTGGAGAGTCTGTAAAAGAGAAAAATCGTTGTTCACGAGTGGGTAATCTTGAAAGCTTATAAAATTCATTACTTTAAGGTTATACTGAGCGCATTTATATATATTGAAGTTAATTCCCGTTTATGCAGGCTGCCAGAAAGTCTGAGATTGGCAATCTTGGTTGCTTCGAGTTTCGGTGAAGAGGGCTTGATAATTGGAATAGTTCCGGGAAGGCTCGAGTTGAAAAGGAGTCTCCGCATATCAAACATCGGGGCTTCGTAGAGTTTGAATTTCGAATAACTCAACCGAATGGCTAACGATCGGATCAGGCTCGTTGAATCGTTCGATTCGACTCCTAGGAACAAAAGAAAAAAAACAAAAAACAATAAACAAAAACGTTTTAAAAAAAACGATTTTTTTTTTACTTTCGGTTTATTCGTGAATTAATTGTTCGTGGCCGGTGAACGAATCGTGCGAGAAATTTTTTACAGGCACTGTGTTTTTATTAGACTGTGCCAAAAAAATTGAGTTGTCGATCTTGAAGCTGCTCGTTCGATATTTTATAGAAGAAAAGAAATGAAAACGATTCTCAAAGTTTTAGCGAAACCCAAAAATTTGTGTGGTTTGGATGATTAAAAATAAAGAAAAATCGAAAGTAGACGACCTTTTTTTTTCTCCCGTACATGCAGTTATAATCGTTACGAATTAACCGGTTTTTATCAATTGCAATTTTTCTATGTACTGTACATTATTGTTGAACTAAAGGTTAATATAAGAACAGTTGAATAATGAAAAAAAAATTAAGAAAAAACTAAAAATGAAACGTGTTTTTGAAGGAATGAAAAATTGTGAAAATTGAAATACGGTCACACAGCGTAGCTTACTCAAAGAGTGGGTGTAAAAGAATCAGACAAACCGAAAATCAGAATGGTCAGGATTCCGAACGTATAAACATCGAAAATCCAAAAGAAAAAACGAGCAAAGTTGGTAAAATTTCACCAAGCTGGAAATTTGGAATTTCGATATTTCAGATTTAAAACATTTTTCCATTTTCGCCCTTTCGAAATTTTGCCTTTTCGAATTTTTGCACTTTCGGAATTTTGAGCGTCGAGTATCGAATCGTTCAAAACTATGATGTTTCGTGAAATTTTGATATCTCTGCTCCAAGTTTCGCGACGATAAAATTCGAAATTTGTCACTTTCGGAACTCTTCAAACACGGAAATTCAACCCCGTCCCATAAATTTTCATTCTTGAGTTTCGCGATTCCTGCATACAAAACCGATTTCAATGAAACTTTTGGAATCATTTTCTTTCTTTTTTCTTTTGTCTCTTCTATGTTACGATACATCGTACGAACAGCTTTAAATTCAACAACTCGTTTTTTTTTTTTTTTTTTTTTTTTTTTCCCGCACAGTCGACCGTTCACCCATAAATATTTCAAGGCTCGTGTCCGTGATCTTTCTACCGCTGTAGCAGGCGTAAGACTAGCACTCAACACGTCAGACATTAACCCCTATCCTCCTTATCCTCTTCATTTCTTTTCGCAGACGGATTATAGGCGGACACCCAGCGATCCCAGCTTCCTTCGTTGCTTTTCCACTTTCTTTCTTTCTTTCTTTTTTTCTTTCTTTTTTTCTTTCTTTCTTTCTTTCTTTCTTTCTTTCCTTCACCTGTCACGGGGGTGAGTTAAGTACGCCGAGTTGTTGAGCTTGTGCGTGGGTACCAAGCCTGCTTTTTTCTTGTCATTTCCTCTCTCTCTCTCTCTCTCTCTCTCTCTCTCTCTCTCTCTCTCTCTCTCTCTCTCTCTCTCTCTCTCTCTCTCATTCTTTTTCGCTCTCGCATTTGCTCCCGTTTTTTTATCTCACATTTTATGAACCCTCTTCCTTTTCGTGCCTCCCCTAAGAGGCAAAGGCGGTGAGCATTATTCGTGTCTCCATTCGTGTCCAGAACTGCAGCAGCTTCGCTATTGCCATCTTGTTTCTTATCGACTTCCTCAAATTGGGAGGCAAAAAAAGTGTCCCTTATTTTTTCGAAGGGATATTTTTGGCCAGTATTAGTCTGTCGATATTTAATCGGAGTTTAGGGATTGTTGTTGTTACGTAGGTAATGAATTCGGATGATAATGATTCCTAAGCCTCGTGTCTGTTTATTATAAAATTCTCATCGCGATGATGAAAGTTTTCACGCAAACGGTTGAATCTCAGATTCTTACTTTGTTTGTAAAGATCAAGTTCCGAATAAGAGTTGGAAGAATTTTGTCGGTATGTTTAACCCTCTGATTAAAAATATATCCAGAATCGTTCCCGAAAACTTTTCAAGCTTTCTTTAGTGGAAAAAAAAATTTTCAAAAATACGTTACAAACGAAGTGAAAGAAGTTTATCGAGGTATAAATATATTGGATTATACTTTCAGTTTGAATCTTGAGGGGGTGAAAATTTGCTTCTTCGCTTGTCGACGATTTTTTTTTTTTTGTTTTTTCGTCAAACGTAACGATGCAAAATCGCTTCAGGGACGTGCTTAGGAGCCATTGTGTTGGTTCGTTCTATACATATGTATACACGTGTATGAATCGGGGGTGTGTTACATTTGGCTGTGACGTATCTTTGTACACACCGGCAAGGGTTCGATGGCGAATTTGATTACTCGATCGAACGAGCAGTCGCTGGACCGTTATCGGTCCTCGACAAACCGCCTGACGGTAACTTGTGACGGGTATATATATGCGGAATTGACATACTCTTGGCTCTACCTGTCACACACATCGTGGTATTACACTGTACGCACGGTATACGGGGAGGAAAAAAAGGAGGAGAAGAAGCGGGTTCCTCTATCGCCTTTGGATTTCGCCGTTGGACCTCATTCACCGACCGTATCTCGGAGATGGAATTTCGATTTTTTTCTTTTTCTTTTTTCATCTTCTTCGTTTTGCTGCGAAACGAAGAAATTGAAACGATCTTTTTCTTTGGTTCGTTGCTGTTGCAAATTGCGAAAGCTTCTCTGCGATATTTTCTAAGAGCAGTTGTGTGGTTTTTTTTTCTTGGAGCAGGGGGGGGGGGGGGGGGGCAAGCTTTTGGACGTCTGAATCTGAATCTGAGTAATTTGGATTTTTTTTTTCAATTTTTTTTTTTTTTTAACATCGAAAATTAAGCGGGGGAAAAAGAGTTTTTTCGGTATACTTTTTATTACCGTGAAACTGCCGAGTGAAAGGTGACGGAACTTGGCAGCCAAATGAAAGAATTTTGAAAGAAAGATTAGAAAAATAACGTAATGGAAAATAAAAAATGGAAATTTTCTTTTTTCGAATAAATATATACATATTGTATAAAGTGGAAAAAATATGATCGAAAAAGTATACGTTTGTCTGTAAAATATTGAAAAACGATTTATTTTTGGTTGAAACGGAAGTTTAAATTAAACGGGACGTGGTAATTTTTCATGCCTATCATTTGATGAGTGGTAAAATCTTGCAAGTTTCAGATTTTTGCATCCAGCGCCGTTTCCGAGATCATCGGGGGAGTTTGTCGGACAGAACGACATTTTTCGAAAAAAACTGTTTCTCGGATTCGGAGAGTTCCGAAAACGTAATTATATTGTGAGATTCTACCGAAAGTGATTTTCTACCGAAACCGATACTTTTTTCACGTCACTTAAGTTGACAAAAAGTAAACAACTAATTGCAAGGGAATCGTTTGACGGGAAATTTTGAAAAAGTTTAAAACATGTAAAACTGAGGCCTAGCGTAATAATCGTTAAATTTTTGAAAATAAGAAATCTCTTATCTACAACGATTATTTTCGCGTATATCTTACGTTTTGAAAAATCGAATTTCAATCAAAGAAAACAGTTGTATAAATAAAATGGAAAATGAAAAACACTATTCAGATATATAACGTATAATGCGATTTGTTTTTTTTTTTTCTTTTTTTGTTAAATCAGTTCACGGATTAGTTTTATTTTTTGCACGTCGTTTTTTTCCCCCTCCCATTCGAATATGTACCGCAATATAATCACCGCGTGAAACATCGAACGAATTCTATATCGCGGAAGAAAAAAGAAACAAAAAAAAAAAAACACAACTTCCTCAATTTTGACGGATAACTTTAACCCGTGGACAAAAACATCGCGGTTAAACGTTCGCGCCAAATTGCTAACCTAATCTTTGTCTGCACGGCAAACGCAGGCTATCGATATCCGAATTTGACTCACGGATGACCGATGACGTATCGGTTATCGGTCCGGTTCATCCAGCCATTACTCACCTAAACTTTTTCTCGTCTCGTCTCTCTCTCTCTCTCATCCTCCTGATCATCATCCTTCGCTCTTTCGATCCCGATTTCTCGTCGCCGAGACGATCGGTCGACAAATACCGAGAATTACGTGCGTTGTTTTTTTGGGAGGAATTTTATTTCGTGTTTAAAAATTCTTCGGAATTATACATACGTTCGTGCAAACTCGAAGAACCGTTGAACGCAAAAGTTGTGAAACAAAACAGAGCGTCGGATAATTTTACAGAGACGCGCTGCTGTCGTTATTTCTCGAGGGAGAAAGTTTTTTCGAATCCCTCGGCAAAAAAGTCCATCTTCCATCGAATGTCGATGAAATCGTGCGGACGAAACGCTTGTCACCGGTATGCGGAAATGATTTTACCTCTTGAAATCCCGACGTTCCACGTTCCACTTCGCGTTATCGGCTATTAATTAATGAGTAACTACTGCTACAGGCATTGTTGTTGTTGTTGTTGTTGTTGTTGTTGTTATTATTATCATCATCACGAACGTCGTCGTCATCGTAATGACGATTGTTGATACTGTTATTATTGTTATTATTATTCATTACGTCGATCGAAGAGCACGAGGCGGGAACGAATGACGCAGAGCTGTGATTCGGGTCAAGTTTTGCTCCAGGGCTAAACTCTAGGTACGCATTGGTACGTAAGGTATCCAGGCAGCGGTGTACATGGTACATGTATAATACGGTTAATTGGAGGGTTGCTGGTTAAAGTGATATTAACTCGATCCCTTGAGCGAAACATCGCAAGCAGTGGCTAATTGTTCCAAATTAATGTCTACGCGCGTATACGTGTACATGTATATTTATTTGCGTATGTTTGTATATTAGGGGTGGGGCTGAAGTTCCGAATTTGAAATATTCCCAATTATCTCAAGTCCGAAGCGAAGAAACGGCGAAGTTTCGTACGATCGGAAATCTCGAGGGATCGAAGTTTCGAAATGTAAGATTGCGAAAATTTGAGATACGACGGGGCAAAGTTACGAAAAGTAGCCAAGTTTCGAGGAAATTCCGAAAGTTAAAATATACTCACAGAACGTAGTTTACTGAAAATCTGAATTACTGGGATTCCGAACGTAAGAATACCGAAAATCCAAAACAAAGAAAGATCGAAGTTGTGAAATTTCACACGGAGAGAAGTTTTTAGTTCCGGTTACCGATCTTTCCTTGACTATTTTCATTTTTTACCATAATCGAAAAATTTAGTATCTTCTCATTTTCCCACTTTCGAAACTTTTCAAATTCGTAATATCAACACCGCTCCACTGGGTATAAATTTCATACACACGCACGCGTGTACAAGTCTGCGTCTTGAGATCGTCAAATGAAGTACGCACCCCTTCAATTAAGCTCAATAGCTGTCGCCGCTTGACTGACGTTAAATCTAAGGACGAGCTTCTGCGTAATATAAACTCTGTTCATGCGACAACGATTCGACCCGTTTCTCTATTACGTGTTAAGAAACGCTTTTGGCGTGATAATTGTTTGAACATTCCCGAAATAATGAATATTCTTATCATCACGTACATTATTGAAAATTAAATCAATCTCACTCTCTTTCTCTATTTTCGTTTACGAATAAAATTAACCTTTTTCGACGAAGAAATTTCAGTGTTTCAAAGTTGTTCCTTCAATCGTAGGCGACGTTTTTCAACGTCAGAGATTGTCGCGTTCCTGTTTCGTTGTTGGCAGATTTTCAACCAGGCTGTAGATTTACATTTCACGTAACAAAAATTCTTGACGAAATCAGTCTGACTCTGAGATATTAAATTTTGCAGTATAATTTTAGATTTTTTGTTCTCGTTTCGAATTTCTCGACGGAATCACGATGACATGGCATACATGTGCGAAAATGAGAAGACGATAACAGGTACGTACACCTATTAATTAAGTCCGAACGACTCTGCCTCTAGAGCCGAATGCTCTCGTCGTTGTCTACCGGGTAACAAAACGATTCGTCTTTGTCCAACGGTTAATACCTTGTGATGAATGTGCATCGCTCCTCGGGACGAGGAGACGGTGATTAAAAACCCAACCCTCGACCCCCCTCGTTCTGTGCACGCTCCTCTTCCAATGTCCAACGACTGCAAAAGCCACGAAATTTCTCCCACGGTTGACGGTAACAACTTCTTCTTTGCCCTCCTTTGTTTGTTTGTTTTTTTTTTTGCTTTTTTTTTTTATTTTTTATTCATCTTTATCTTTCCTTTATAAATAAAATACCAAGCATAACGGTAGTAGAAATTAAAGGAATTGATGGCGATTGGAGATATTAATAGTAATTGTATACGGCAATGTGTAAAGATGATGATAGTAATCGAGGAACGTGACGGAATTGGTAGATTTGTATAAATTTGTGAGTTAATAATATCGATCCAACGAATTTATGCGTAGTTGATCGTAAAATTACGATGTAAATAACTAGATAAAATATGACAAGATTATTAGAATAACGATGATAGTGAATAAATAAAATAAAGTAAAGTAAAGTGCTAGCAAGTGTCAATGTTATCGTAATAACTGCGTAATAATGTGGATAAAGGTGAAAGTAGATGAGCTCAGATTATCCAATTGCAGGGAGAGATAGAGAGAAGCGTTTATTAGCTGGCTTCCTATGGGCGGTGTATGCATGGCTGGATAAAAAATCACAATACAACAAATTACAATACAATCAACGAGAAGATCAACACTTGAGTTAGAAAAGATATCGAAGGAAGAGTGCGATTAAACGGGTTGAAATAAATACAACAAAAATGGGGCGGTGGATGGATAAAAATTAAGAGAGGAAAGAAAAGTTAAAAATAAATAAAGAAATGAATAAAAATTTAATAAATAAAATATAACAATAGTTGTATGACGGTAGGAATAGTAATAAAGATAGATGAAAAAAAATGACAGAGAGAGAGAGACGAGAAAAGATTGCAAAAGCGGGAAATGTGAAATTTAATGGGATTAAAACTGGAGGGAAATTTTTCGTTCCCTCGCGTTTTCTCTTTTCTTTTTTTTTTCCAGCCGTTTTCTTGGTCGCGTCTTTTTTTTTTTTTTTTTTTCTTTGGGTTTTTCATTTTTTCATTTATTTATTTTATTTTTTTTTTCATTATTCACGTTCCTTCGCTTTTCCCTTTGCGCGTTTTACACGCAGCGGGGTGTTTTATTATACATATATCATCGTGTACAACATGCTCCCTCGCTCATTTACCCCCCCCCCCCCCCCCCCCCTCCCCCTCTCACCGCCCCATCGTTCTCTCAAAGGTATAATAATCAAGCGTTTCCTTTTACAAACGTTTAATTGTTCCGTTCGTAATTTCATAGCGACTTCCAATTCCTTTCTCCCTTTATATGCTCGCTAACACCCTCTGTTCTATTCTCTCTCTCTCTTTCTCGCTTTCTGCCGTTTTTCTCCTATTGACGCGACGCTTCGTTGATGTAAAGTATGATATTCATATTACAAATTTATATGCGAATATTGTGATAATAAAAATTCAGCAATAAATCACTTTGAGAAAAGAAACACGTAGTTTCGTCGAGGTTACTTTACAGTTTGTTTATTTTTTCATTCTATTTGACGGACACACTCGTTGACCGTACTTACATCTTGTCGTTAAAGAAAAAAAACAAACGATATGCCGAACGTTGTTGGATTTAGAAAGAAAATTTTATCATTGATGCTAAAATTGTTGCGTTCGACGGCGTGAATAATAATATTTTTATCACGGAAACGGATTGTGATGAATATAATTTTACTTTACGATGTCACCGGTATTGATTATTTATTTATCCATCCGTTTTTCATTCGTGTTTCAGGTAAGTCGGAAAACGTTTTTCCACGTCTCGACGCTTTGCTGCGGGTACGAAAGCTGAAACCGGGTGAGTGCAAAATGGGTGAAAACCGTTGTCAATACGGTGACGTATACTTTGTTATCACGAATCTCGTGTTTCTTATTTATTTTTTTTATTTTTGCTCCGATGGATTAGTAAAAAGTGTCAAGTCGTATTAAGTCAAGTCACACGGATCATGATTTACGAAATTTTACGCAAATTTGACACGACGATGACGTTATTTGCGACTAAGACGTGGCGCAAAGTTATGTGACATCATTTCACGTAACACGTATGAAAAATAGAATTAAAAGATATTCATTAATTTAACATAAATAAATTGTAGAAAAATGACCCGTAATTCCGTGCACCGAAAGGGGTTATGAAAATAATTTAAAAAAATATCGTGAAAAATTACAAGAACACATGTGTATAAAATTTCAAACGGCATAAAAAGTTTAACGGCGAACATTTTTTGTTTTTTTTTTTTGTTCGGGATCGCTCAACGAACGAGAATCAGAGACGACACAGCGCGCGGTACGATGTCGCGATTGCGATTGTGCGAACGTGGAATGCAATTTATCGGCGCGGATGTTGCTTTACACCCAACGGCGCGATACATGCGGCGGCAGCAGCAGCCTGAGGAACTTTTGCTCGATTTGACTAACCTGGGATTAACAGCGTACATTTACCAAAACTAACTAACCCAACTCCCTGGGCGACCGAACGTCGAGCTTGCAAGCTCGACTTGCCACGGTGGACTCCGTCCAATAACCAAACGTGACCAATTGCACCGCATGTTATCTGTGTGTATACCCCTCTCTCTCTCTCTCTCTCTCTCTCTCTCACTCTCTCTCTAACGGTCAAGTGTAACGGGATATCGTTGTGGTTGGCCGAGTATCGTGTTTGTCGTTTTAGGTATTCGGGTTTCGGGACAACGACCGGTTAACGCGAATTTTTAATCAGCATCGACGCTTGTCAATGTCCGCGGCGATATCGAACAGCCTTGATTTGTCCGTCTCAAACAAGCCGGTCTGCAACGATTACGAAGAGAAAAGGACGTTAGACGGGAGATAGTAGGGAATTGTCACTTTAGAAAATAAACGTACGAGCGAGAAACCTTGAAACAATCTAAAACAAAAAAAAATATAGCGAGTGAAGCGGAGAAATAATAAAACCAAGTACAGCGATAAAGTACAAAAAAAAAAAAAGGAAGTAGGTAAAAATCAGCAAAGGAGAGGAACAAGATTGGTGAAAGAATGGAGACGTGGTTCAGGTTGTATAAAAAAAAAACTAAATAAAAGTGCAAATAAAATAAAACAAATATACGGTGAGAAAAATTGAGTAAAACCATCTTACGCGTAATTTAAGCGTTCAAGTGACTATTGAAATTATTAGTCAACGCATTTTTTGCCAAATTTTTTCTGTGTCCTAATCGCGGTAATGACGATTTTTATAAACTTTTTCTCGCTTTGCTCATTACTTTGTTATTCAACGTTAGCTGTTGTAACGATTTTTAGAAAGTTTCCCTCACGGTTTTTACAGCGGTGTTGCTACTCAATCGATTAAACGGCCGTTTCGTTTAAATTTCAATCCCGATCATCGTTTCGCTTTCGACAAATACACGTCGCTACACGACACGTAACTTTGAACTTTCGAAGGAGCTTTCGTTCCCTTCCCTTAAATCTCAAGCTGCAGGCGTATACCTGTTACAAGTTTGGCGGTAAGGAAACGTCGACGTTAAGCACCGGGTATTGATCTCTGTGCTATTATTAGAGCGATGTCGACCTCTGTTAGAACGCCGCCGCAGCCTCGTGGCTTCCTATTTCTCGTCATCTTTCTCTTCCTTGTTCCTTCTTCTTTCTCTCGTAGCCCCGACCCCTGCAGACTTTTGCATTATTCAACCCTCTTCCTCTCTCCACGTCTCGGGACAAGACGTCAGTCAGCATTTGATCCCCGAGTTAAACTCGAGTGAAGAGGAATCGAGACGAGACCAGGAGAGACGAAGAGGGATGGAAAAAAAATAATTTTCAACCCCTAAATTAAAATACTGCAAACGTACACGACGCATCCCTTCGCGCGAATCTCTCGACACGTCGTATTTTCCTATTTTACTTTATTCTCTTTCTCCTTGTTTCCTCTCGCCTTTTTCTTTGCACTTTGTTTTCCTCTTTATATATATGTATATATACATACGCACAGGAGGCCTCGCAACTCCCGGCGAGATGGGGTTTTCATTGGGGGGAAGAAGTGAAAAAAGAAAACGCGCAGAATTGATGCTAAAGAGAAGAAGAAAAAAAATTTAAAAATTATAATACTACGAATATGTAGATCGAAATATCGTAAAAAAGCTGCCGCTGCTTACGTAACGGTTAGTTTTGTGAGGTAGGCGTGCTACGTTTTGTTATTAAAAAAAAAAAAAAAAGAAAAAAAAGAAAGAGAAAATAAACTTCGTTTTTATCCGAATACGGCAGATGAATTGAACCCCGTGTTGGTTTATTTTACTTATTTATTTATTTATTTTTTTTCCCACTTTTGCGCCGGAAAAAAGATACACGCAAGATTTTTAGATATTCGACACCCTGTTTTTTTTTTTTTTGTTTTTTTTTTTCTCCAAGCGTTTGCGATAACTTGATCAGTTAATTCTTTGCGCCGTTTGAAAACAATTTACCGTCACATTCGACGCACTGTAATTCGATATTGTAAATTTACCATCCTTTGAGATACGGGAAACCGCGAGAAAAAATAAAATAAAAATAAAAAAAAAATCAAGGGAGGTGGAATTTAAAAGCTACGAAAAAACAAAAATTCTCTCCCTTTTTCGTGGTTGTTTGTCTTTTTTTTTTTTTTTTTGTTTCTTTTCATCACCTTTTCGTTATTTCATTCTATTTTGGGAACACGCGAGATGCAGCGGAGGGTGAATTTTTAACCACGACCACACGTTATTATTTTGCCGGGTACGAAAGCAGATAAGAGGATGCGTTTGAACCCTTGCGCCTGGGTTAAGTTGACTCGTCTCGGATCGAATCGGACAAACCAGCCGAGAGACTCTCCACGAGAGGTCGAATCGATCCTGGCAACGCTTTTATCGTTGCGTCTTCGTTAGGGATAATTTTCGGGTCGGACCTTTGATCCTTGATCCACGCAACTCGTCGACAATTAACAGAATGCTTTATCCTGACGGAGAGAGTTTCTACACCGATTTTACGATGTGGCCGATATATATATATATATATATATATATATATATATATATATATATATATATATAATATATACGTACGTGTATAAGTTTCGAATTACGGAAACGGGGATTTAATAACAATTTCTTTTTGAAACAAAATTATATATATATTCATTTCTCACGGTCGAGAAAGTGAGAATTTTCTTGATTCAGTGGAAAATTTGAAGAAAATTTTCATATTCATTCGTGAAGTGGTGAGGAAGTTGTTAATTCATTTTCAGAAATGTAAAAGAGAAGAATAAGATATTCAAATTCATATTGAATTGGATGAAAATTTTTGGTCTTCACTTTGATAGATTGATGAGTAATTTGATTTAATTGAATTTTAAAACTGTGAATTTTCACATTGGATTGAAAATTTGCAGTCAGAATCGCGTGGACGGATTTTTAAAAAATTTTCGAATTTAATTTAATTTGTTTTCATTGCATTACTATGGGAAAATTACATTGCTTTTGTTTATTTATTTCTATTGCTTATTACATTATCCTCCTGATGTAATTAAACAACGAAGTTTATGTGATTTTCGATCAATTCAAGGAAGTTTTAAAATTTTAACCAAAGGCTTGTGAAGTTTTTTTTTTTTTTTTTTCATTAATTATAACCGAAAAGCAACTCTAATACAGTAATTTCACAACGCGTTTATATTTTGGATACGTATAAATTTTTTTGAATAATTTTTTCCAACGTCGTCGGGAGTGATGAATAATTGTGAAATATCTTTACCAATTATTATTAAGCTTGCTTCTCCTGGCAAAAAAGATAATAAATAAATAAAAATTTCAGCGTCATTTCGTTACAAATCTAATTGATAACTTCAATTCTCGTCTAAAATTCCCCCGTAAGAATCTTAGGTGTAAAATGAGCGAAGACATATTTGTTTATATCTTGTAGACAATTTATCGCACGAATTTGTGTAATTGGCAAATTTTGTCGAAAACCGAGCGTTAATTTTCGTACGGTCTGAACTCCCTTAACCGTGATTCTGGGTACGTTAGGTAGGTAATACAGGTATCTATCGATCTCTGTTTCAAGACATGGTGATAAACTCGTCAGTCCGTTATACTTTGTACACATACCAACCTGCGTTAGACGTCCTTTCACCTCCGGTGTTTGCGCAGAACCAACATCTTCACCTGGAGGCGAACTATATATATATATATATATATATATATATATATATGTATATATACATAAATATATATATATACGTATATGGTATGTACGTACGTGTATATATATGTATATATGTATGTATATTACACGATGCTCATATCCTCTACTTACCTGTCCTTCATACGGGATGTGTGCAAATAGATGTCTGGTGGACGACACCATTTTATATCTAAAAAAAAGTGCGGATCACTTTACGAGAAGCTTTGCGACGCAACTTTTTATATCACGTACCGTACACATATTAAGCTTGTATTACCAACGTAATGTTGAAACTTGAAAAAAAAAAAAATTCTAGTCGAACAATCTAGCGGATCGCTGGTTTCGAACGGCGAACCGTGTTTGATGAATGTGAAAAATGAGAATGAATAAAATATTGTTATTATTGTTGGATTAGATTTTGGACGGAAAGATTTTTATTTTTTTTTTTGCGTGTTTATTCTTGTGCGAAAAGTCGAACTTGTGAAATCTCCGTCTTGTAATACATGTCAAAAAATTTGTTGGTTTTTGAAAGATTTTTATATATATATATATATATATAAAAATATGTCAGTCACTGGGGGCGTAAAGGGGGGTTAGAAAAATGTATAAAAAAATCTACAATGCATTTATTAGAGTTGGAAAAATGATGTAAAAGAATTGCGGACCTAGTTCAGAAGGGTGACGTGGAATGCCCCGTATATTAGGAGGATTTTCAAATCGTACGATGATAAATCGAGGCCTGCACCAGGGGTGGGAGAATTTATAGGATTTAATAGAAAATAAAGAGGACAGTTTCATATTTTTTCCGAATCAATCAAATATCGTATCGTTGTTGAAATTTTGGCGTTAAATTTCAGACCGTTCAATATATTTTAATGCAGCAGTTAAATTTTGGAATTGAATTTAAACGTTATGAAAGAAGCATTTTAAAAATTGAAATAAAAAATTATAATTCTATATTATAATTGTATATTATAATTGTAGAACCGCTGCTGTGTCTAAAAGATGACGAAAAAAATTTTAAGTTAATGAGTAAAAACTTGTTGGATTACGAATATTGACAAAAAGTAAGAAAACAAAAATAAAATAAGCAATCCGTGACATGCATAAAATCTCGTTCCGAAGGCCCTCTGATTAATCCGCGACATTGTGCTTTTTTTTTTTTATATTCCTTTTCTCTTCCTTTATCTCTGTTTTCGATTCATTCTTTTTTATTCCATTTTTTCTTCTTTTTTTCATATAATTCTTGTTCGAGTTTTGATCGAATGGTAAAAAAATTCTCCGTTATAACCATTTTTTCGCTCTTTTTTCTCTGTCCATAATTTTTATTAAACTTGCTTACATTGAATCGGTAATTATTCAATATTTTATTCTTATCAAATATATATATATATATATATATATATATATATATATATATTATATATATATATATATATATAGGTATATATATTTATTTATTCTTGTAATTTATTCATTATATACTTTCGATAATTCGATTAACTCTTTTCAGTTCAACTTTTACGTACAATTCACTTATTATTTGATGAAAATGCGTGCGAGATATATCTTGGTTAAGATTTCTACCCTTGCGGGTGAAATTTGTCGGAAAAATTGCAAAACTGTCGCAGGGTGTTAATTTCTAACTGGGTAACTTTAGATGTAAATTCAGAGGTGGAATTAGGGATCGTGTTACGTTTCGCTTTCTATGAAATGTCGCTCCCTGCGGCGTAAAGACGTCGTATCACAGGTACGAGTACAGAATTTTACATTCTGTTCCTTTTTTTCTCGCCAAAAAAAAACAAACAAACAAACAAGCAAACAAACAAACAATACATTATTCACATATAATTTTGAATCGCGTTACACATTGAGAAGGGTTTGATTTTCTTCAATGATTATTTATTTTCATAGTAAATTATACTGTACGGTATTTAACGTTTTTTATTAAGTGCTGCAGGAAAATTTTGTGACAAATGTTGTGAAAAAAAAAGAAAAAAAGGAATGAAACATTTTTTATTTATTTTTATTTCTACACCTTACGGACTTTTGTATGCAGATATTAGTTTATTTTTTTCGTATCGTTTCGAGTTGTACTTAAAAAAAGAATATAATGTTAAAAAATGAGCCACCCTAATGCTTGTATACGTGTACGTTGTACATATTGTAAATTTGTTCATGAAAGATGAAAGAAAAAAAAAGGAAAGGAAAGACAAACAAAAAAAGGTATCGCGGCCAGGAGGTTGGAAATAATTTGCAATCCGATACAGCCGTAATCGGATTGGTTTCAAATATGCCACGACTATGACGACGAGTAATCTCCACTGCGTCCGTTTATGTATCTATATATTACATATTTACACACACATACATATATGTGCACATGAAATGTATAATATATTGTGAAAGGCTCGTGTGGAAAATTGCCAACAAATAAAAGTAGGAATGGAAAAGAAAAGAAAGAAATAATAATAATAGATGAGAACAAATCGAACTGAAACTCGATGTTGCGACGTCGATTCGTTTTGATAAATAGTTGTGATGAATTTTTTTTTTTTTGTTTCCACAAATTGAGATTTCAGCTGGGACGAGTGAAATAAAAATTATCGTACCATGGGAAAATAAATTGCCAACGTAATCATTGTTGAATAATTTGATTTTCATCTCGTTTCCATTCTCGATTTTTTTTCACCGTACGCGGGAGAATATTTTTTGCGAAATTTTTTCCATCTCACCAACGTACAGGTACGTAAGTATCCGATGGTATCTACGCGACGTTTGCATCGGTTGGATGTAAAATGGAATGAAACAAGGTGGCGGAGTGGTTAAAAGCTTCTCGACGTTGCGGGTCGGGAGTTTTAAACAGGGGTTGACCTCCTGCCGCGATGCCGGGGTAACGGGAACACCGACGTTGAGGGATTTTCCGATAGACGGGAACATCGTCTGCACGAACGGATAGATGGATGGATGGATGGATGGATGGATGGATGGATGGATGGATGGACGGATGTGCCTTCGTGTAAAAGTATATACGGTCTGTACGTATTATACGAGTCGCGGTACGTACGTAACGTACGTGCGATTTTAGATATTTTTATGTTATCAGGGAAAATTCATCCGTTGAATAATTATTATCGAACTGCAAGGGGGAAGCTGCAAGGTCAAGTTAAAATGTAAACAGATCACAAATACGAAAAGGTTGTCTTGTCGAGAAGAATAAAAATTGATGATGTGAAAACGTATGTATAAAGTTATACCGAATTTTATTTTATTTTTTTTTTTTTATTTTGGATAAAATTACGAAGAGAAAAATATCGAATCGCGAGAATACCGAAGAGTCGAAACGTCGACTTTTCAAACGTCAGGCTCTTGCCTTTTTCGAAAATCTACAAATCCGAATTTGTCAACCACGACCGACCGAAGATTAGAAAGGTAAGAATCCCGGAAGCCAATAAGACGGAACGGACAAAATACCGAAAGGTTGCAGGACTTTGGAAACACGTTTATTCCCTCAAACGCAACGCGACGATTTGCAGCCAACGGATGACGCGTTACGCTTGTGAAGCGAGACGAGAAAGCTGACGTGAACGTGGAACGCGATTCGACGTGACAATGTCGCGGATAAGTTGAACGCACGGGGAAAAAGATGCGCCGCTTAAGTGTTATTAAAGACACGTTGCCGGTTCCTTTGCCTTCGTTTCTTCTTCGGCGACACTCGATAAGACTGGCGTCGAGTTGACGAATTTCACAAATTCCGAATTCTCGGGAGATTCGCTATTTCGGCCTTTCGCATTTTGCGGCTCAAGGTTTTGCTCCTTCGGAACTTTCATTTCCGACAGATAGTTTTTTTCATTTTTTTCACCGTTCCGAGTATCAGCCGCTCTCAATTTTCAATTTGGTAACGTTCGTTTTTACGTATCTCCACGTTCCGCGCTTTGTTCATTCGGAATGCCGGCTGTTCTGAAAATACTTTATCGGATAAAACAGAGTCTGGTCCGGGTGACTTATCGAAACTCCCACTTCCGGTAGATTGATCATTCGTCTACTTTCTGGTATTTCAGGATTTCCCCCCTCACCCTAGACATGTTCGCGACAGACTGTATATTACAGACGTACAACGGGAGGCACGGAGATCCAGTTTCCCTCGGTTTGATTCAATTACGTCAAAGCCTTCGTCAAGGCTGATCAAGATCGTGGCTGACGATGAGGCGAGGCGTCTTACTTGCTTGTAACTCGTCTGCTGAAATCTTAGATATTCGAGTGTGGTGGGGGTGGTAAAATCGAGTTTGCAAAATCAGAGATCCCTGTTACGCCTAAGCGTGGTGTGCGTCATCAGTTGCATTGAAACATCGACAAATGTGCTAACGAAGCTGTGAAAAGCGACAACCCCGATGCTTTTCATTGAAGAGAGAAAAATTATTCGATACATCGACACCGTGTTTTTCTTTCTTTCTTTTTTCTTTTTTTTTTTTATGAATTCTTCAGCTCCTGTTTGTCGCGAAAACAAAAAAAAAAAAAAAAAGGAAAAAAAAATTAGGGAGATAATGAGGAAAAGTCCAAGATTGAGAAATAATGAAATTCGAAATTTCTTGACCATAATTTAGTTAGGGGATGAAAATAATTATATCCATGAGTTGAATTGCAGCGTAGAAACATTTAACAAACAGAATGGCATGGATTTTTCAATTTTAATCGGTAACTTTCATTTACCTTTTTTCCATCTTTTTTTCTTATCTCTTTCAGTCTTATCACGCCAGGGTAGAGATTGATTTGAAAAAAAAAGTGAAGAAAAAAAATAAAAATTCCATCGAACGAAATTTTGGCTTTACACTTTTTGAAATTGACTAATTATGACGATACCTGATGAGTAAAAAATTTTTATTCGATCTTTGATCCTCAGAAATGTTGCAACTAACGGAGAATCGAGTAATTAAAAAATTACCCGAGAGCGACGATCGTGAAGAATTTGTCCCATTAAAAAAAAAATAAAAATATGCTCAAATGTATCGAAAACTAAGCATTAAATTGAAAAATGTTTCGGACAAAAGTTGTTTCACGTAATCGGAGACATCGGATGAGTATCTTAATTTTTGCGTCCGGGGCCTCTGCTTCAAACATTTTCGTCTTCAAACAGGCCCAAAACATTATACGAATTTTTCTCGTAAAGAAAGTGGCGATACGTAAATTTTTGCCAAGAATTAAAAAAATGAGAACATCAGTTCTCCACGATGAACAGAACTCACCGCACCGTTGCTCGTCGTTTTTTCTTTTTCTTTTTTCACAAAGAGAGGAAAAATGGAACGAAAGAAGAGAATGAAAAGGAAGACGGGGGAAAAAAAAACGAAAATATCACCTACCCCCGCATGTATTCCCAGGGGTTTTTGGTTATCGCGGGATCCTAGCTTCGGTCTCCCGGGGACTTTACAACGGACAAAGGGATCCCATCGCGAAGAACAAAGTATTTCTCTCTCTCTCTCTCTCTCCCTCTCTCTCTCTCTCTTTCTCTCTCGCTTTCTTTCTTTCTTCTCGATTAGCAAAAGCAGGCGCCAAAAAATGAAAAAATGAAACGAACCGAACGAAGGAAAAACTAAACAAAAAACAAAAGAAAATGAAAAAAACTAGCTACAAATGTATGGTCCAGTGATTAAGTTTCGTTTATAGAACTACGGTGAAATTTTTTTTCGAATCTTTTTCTTCTTTATCATCCGAGAATCAACGGACGAAGAATTTCTGGAAAAAAAAAACAAAAAACAACATTTCTTCAACTCTGTTATTTTTTTTTTGTTTTTTTTTTTTTATAAGAACGAATACAGTAATTACCGTTGTATTGTAAGATTCAAAAAAAAAAAATATACAACACATATGCATAAATTCTGTACATGATTGTATTACGACGAAGTATAACTGTAATATTTTTAAAAAAAATTATATCTCGCAGTTTTTTTTTTTACAGAATCTTTTAACTTACGGGATTGGATCAGAAAATAAGGAGAGAGTGTTGGTGTAAAAAAAAAAAAAAAAAAAAAAAAAAATACCAACAACAATAATGATAATAACTGAGAAAAAGAATGATTAATTATTTCGCTCGTAGAATTTGTCTTTAAAACAGCCGCAAACGCGAATTCTTGACAAGTTATTCAAAACTTTGTATATAACCTGTAAGTATACATGTGTATATATTATATATCGTCTATGTAAAATTGTATAACTTATATACACGTGTACGTATCTTCGGAGAAGAGATACGAGAGTAGATTCAAACACGGCGGGAGGGTGAACTAATTTATACCGCTACTCGAGATAATTAAAAACTCATCTCATCTTCAGACTTTAAACTCCGGTTCAGTGAGTGATTCGTGTAGACGACTCGCTGCGCCGCGTCTCGACTAACCCCGACTTTTCCACTTGGGTTCGGATGAATATTGTACGAATTAACCCGTTTATACTTTAAAATTGAAACGTCCGGTCAATGTGCCGTTGTTCGAGGGAAGAAATACTTTTCGGAGGATCTTGAGAGGTTTTGGACATGTTTTTGAAATTTAGTTTTGTTATTTTTCTTTTTTTAATTTCAGGTTTTTCGTCGCAACGTGAGAATAATTGTAGAAAATTAATGGCGGCGTACCGATTTTTTAGAAGAAAATTTTACCCCTATATTTCGTATGATTGACAATTACTTGACTATATGCGGTATTTATAATGTGAAAATTGTAAAAAACTAGAATCTGCGTCGAAATTGAGAGTGACGGTACGAGAAGAGGGCAATGTTTTTTTTTTTGGATTATTTCTGATCTAGATTTTTTATGTTCCGTTTTTTGTTTCTGTCTTCTTCGGATAAGAATATAAACAGATTTTTGATACATGATAATTTTAATTGCGTATCGAATGCAACCGTTTTGTTTTGTTGTTAGTATTTTATTCGGAGTGGCTTTTACGAATTCAAAGAGTCGATATTGAATTTACGGACGAAATTTTTATCACGGTAATAATGAAATTAAAGTTTTTGTATTGAGAGGTTTTTTTTATTTTTTTCATTTTTTTATCTCATCGATACGATAAATGAATTTTTACAAGCTTGCGTGGGAAAAATTTTACGATTCTTCATTTTTAAATCGAAGCAGATTGAAGATATTTACCTTGTTTTCTTGTCAAAAAATTGAGACACGATAATACATACCGTGAAGTAAAATTTAACGAGTTTTCTAAAATATTCGACGGATGGTAACGTTGAAGAAAAAATCGTGTAAATTTTTTCCATATCGTTTTATCGAAAGATTTCGATTAATCTGAGCGTACAGTTAATGGGTGAGAATTTTGTAAGCTAACGCATCAGTTAACATCGAAGTAAAAATAATTGAGCGAAGAAATCTGGAATGAAATTGGAAACAAATTTTCACAGACACCTTTATTCACTTTCCCCTGTAACGTACGAAAAATTTATCACGATACGCGTGTCACCGTTTTTCGATTATTTTTCTCATCGTCAAATCCGTTCAGCGAAATTGTGTGTATAATAATGTCACGTGTATTGTATTACGTAGATATTAAATACGACGGAAATTGATTACCGATAGTAATACCGGTTAATACGATTCGGGGCTCTGCGGTTCCAGTATTACAATAATAATATCACGAGGTATACGATGTACGTCCGTGTATGTATGTATTTATGTATGTAACGCAGAGGTTGGGAATCTGGTTTCGTTCCTTTATATATACCCGATTCCGGCGTATACATAAAAATTTTATACCCACCGCGGAGCTGATCGGCTACATTTTCTTGGAGGAAAAGTTTACACGGACCGTTTTTATTTACCATTATTTACGTAGGAGGCAACCGATTTAGATGTATGTATAGTATGCGTTAGAATGCCTAAGAAAAAAAAAAAAAAAGAAATGAAACCTCTATTTTTTTTTTTTTTTTTTTCCGACCTTCCACTTCGCGAAACCATAGTTTATAACGTAATATTAAACCTCGTGAAAGGAAATCGCTGTGCGGTTTTTTTCACCGGTGCGGCATCGAGTTTTTGTATTCGCCATTTGACGAACACGTAGGAAATCCAATTTTAACGGTTGGAGGGAGATAATAATTCTTCTATACAACGGACGGAAGTCCGCGTGGTAGAAAATTTTTCGTACCGCACGATCTTCGAGATATTCGAGATTGCGTAAAACGTGATTTTTCGCCTTTTCGAAAACTCTCCGTTGACTGTGCGCGATAAATATTTCCGAAAGAATATAATTTTTTTTTTTATTCATCCCTCTTGTCAATTGTTAATGATGTTACATGCATGTGTTGTATTGTATTATATACTCGATATATTTTCAGCGCTGAAAGTTATCAGCCAATTGTAAAGTATGTATGAATTATTTCTCAATCTTACTGTTCTTATACTTGGTTCTTGTCAATTTTCTCAATTCTTGTCGTCTGGGGTTGAATTTTTAGTCTCTTAACCAATTGCTTCCGTAGCAATGTATTATAACATATTGTTGAATTCTGACGTAAAGCGGAATTAAATTTATAACGAATATTAGTCAAAACTGTAACAATATACATACGTATCATTTTCTGAAAGGAATTTGAAAATTAGAATAATGATAATAGTAACAATAATATTAATAATAAGGAGAAGAAAAGACGTCGTAATTACGAGGCTGGGATTTTGCAGTTTCAATTTTAATGCAAAGAGGATTAGGATTAATCGAGGTATTCTGGTACCTAGTCTTTTTTGCCGTTTAATTAATTTCGAATCGTCACGTACATTGTACCAATTAATATTTTCGATAAGAAAGTTTTCTGTTTTTTTTTTTTTTTTTCTTCACGACTCAGTAAATCAACGGATAATACATTTTCCATATTATTATTACATTGTCAAAGCGAATCTGAGAAGATGAAAAAAAAAAAATAAAACCATAGAAGAAGAAGAATTCTTATCACACGTTGGGGAAATCTTCGCACACTGTATATTGGCCCGGGTGGTTTTTTTCATCTACATATTATATCGCAGGCATCAATGGCTCTTTGAGAATCAAGTTGTGTGCAAAACGAGGTGGAGATTTGTCGATTCATTGATACAGAATCGTTGAAATACTTGTCACACCGCTATGCCTGTTTCAATAATGGAATGAAAAAAAAAAAACAAAAAAAAAAAAAGTAAGAAACGCGCGGTAAAAACATATCTGGATAATTGTAAAGAATTTATTTGACGTGTTTGAAATGTTGTTCGAGATCAACGTCGTGTGTCGTAGGATGAAGTGAAGTGAAAAAAAAAAAAAAAATATGAAATGAAATGTAAAAAATATACATTAAAAATGTACGCGAACGAAAGGATCCAGGAGTATCCAAAAAAAGAAAAAGAAAAGGAAAAGTTTAACTATAAAAATATACAGGCAAAACTTTTTATTACGATCCAGCGTTCGAAATTTGAATACCTCGAACGTCAAAAGTTTTGGGTACAAACGCGTTCTTCCTCGTTTTAATAATATATGCAATATGTATGGCGTATACATATGTATATAAGTTACATACCTACACGTACATAATATACATACATATATGTACATTGTAGCAGACCCTGCGCGTCGACGCGTATAATTCAACAATTGCGAAAATCTGCGAACCATGAGAAAAGCTCAGCAAAAAAAAAAAATCTCGATCCATCTTTCCTCAAGATGAAAAGAGAAACAAGAAAAAAAAAGACCCAAAACGAAGGAGATGAAGATAACAAATCGCTTCAATGCTCATTGATCCGAAGAAAATAACGACGGTTAGAAAATTGAAATATAAATTAGGGGTTGATTCGTTAATTTTAACCCTTGTTTTACAGCCTGGGGTATAAACGAACCCTCGCCTTTTCTTTTTTAATTGATGTTTTGTTATATAAGCTGAATGGTTTCGAAAAGTAACCTTTCAAGAACTTCGGAAACAAATTTGAAACGAAAATACTTGACAGTTTATTTTTCACAACAATTTTTGTCGCTGGGGTACAGATGACCCCAGGGTGTCAAGTACGTGATTCTACAGAATTGTACACGAACAAGGGTTAAAGTTGACAAATTAAAAATTTCCACTTGGCAGTATATTCAACGCGGAGTACACTTGAATGAAATTTGTAATTTTCTTTTCGACAAGTTTTTAATTGTCTTTTTACAAAATCGGCAAAAAACGGTTTACCTATTTTCTTGCTTTTCTTTGTTGTTTTTTTTTTTTCGTCTTCTTCTTCTACCGTTTTCTCAAACAAACGAGTAAAAATTTGTATTGTAAAATGTACGTGTATCGAGAACATATCGAGATTAGATCGCGGTTGAAATTAACGATTTTATTTTATCGCTGCTTTTCAACGAGACTTTCTTCCGAATAGCCTTATTTCTCGAGTTCCATGGGGCGGTGCATTGTTTACGACCACGACAATACTACAATTCTATAACCATAGTACTACTTCAGTATTATATCGCAGACGAATGAATCTGCCCTGGCTGGAAGGCAGCGTTCATTTATCATTCGAGATAATGCCGTTAAAGCTGTACCAGCCTGCAATCGCGTTGTAAATGTCAGCCGCTGTGTTTCGTATCTCTGCCTGGGTATATAATCACGTATACATATGTATATATATATATATATATACAGGTATATAATATGGGTATGTACAATACAAATTGTATACGTACAGCGAGAAATGCATTATGCATTATGTACAAAGCACCTTTATTATAAATATGCAAACGCAGCCAATTAGTATCGATATTCGAAAGTGGAGAGAAGCAAGAAATTTACGAAATTGTTAAAAACGATGAAGGGGTTTTTTTTGCATTTCCGCAACATTTTTTTACATCTGTTGTACAAAATTCGTTTTTTTTCGTCAAATTCAAAAATAGGAGAATGAAAATGTGAGACCTCGAACTTCTCGTTTTCACGCTGCAGGTTTCAAAGTTCACAAAACACAAACTGTTAATAACCTAGAAACTGAGATTCCTGATTAACGATTCAAAAGCTTTCGTGTATCATATTACGTGAAAAGATGAAAATTTTTTAATTTTTTTTTTTTTAACCACTACAGTTAATTCGACAATACAAATTTCAAACGTCTGAACTTGGATTCGTTATCGGTAAGCCAAAAAACTTGAGCCTAGTAATTTCAACTAAAATCATTGAAATGATTCCACAAACTTTTTTCATTTTCGGGGTGATTGCACCAATTAGAAAAAAAAAAAAAATTGAAAGCACAATTTTTACGTATATTGTATAAAGCAGCGAGCAAGCTGCAGCATTGTTATGGATTATATCGTTTTCGTTAAAGCTGCGCTTTCGGATCAGCGAACTTTCCGGCGGAAACTTGAGATCCGTGCTCTTTAAAGGGCCGATCAACTTCCGACCGACAAATTTTCTGATTTCCGGACAAAGCTACGTAGGGTGAGCTTTCGGTGCGGTCAGCCGATTAATCTCTTCGCACGATCCATCAGGAAACTGTCATTAACTCGGGAACCGGAAAGAAAAAAAAGTCAAAGTAAAGAAACGAGAAGAGAAAAAGAGATACAAAAATAATTTCAATAATAATAATGAAAATTCGCTTACTTAGAATGTAAATTTGATACAAAATCTAAATTTTTGTGGTTAAATTTTGATCGAAAAATAAATGTGCACTTCAAATCTTGAATCGATTCGAAATTATGACGATTTAAAATGAGGATTTTCAAAAGCACGCCGTTTCGCTTTGAGTTTATTTCCCATTTGTCTTTAAATTGGAAAATTAAAAAAACAAATTTTCCTGTTTGTGAATAGCTTGACTTCTGAATTATCTAAATACTAATTCTTGTAGGAAATTTGACTCTACGTTGACAAAGTACTGTGATAAAAATTTTCCAACTCTTGTTCGAATGAAGAAAAATAATTTATTCTTCTTACCGCACACCCTAATATATCCATATATGTTTATACTAAACGATCATAATTAATTACGTCCCCAGATGTGAAAATATACTTTAAGATACTCGTTGTTTATTACGCACGTACGCATCGAGCGTGCGTATACAGGTATGTAATAAAAGATTCCTCGGAGTCCCGTAAATTAAGCGGAGGAAAAAGGGAACTCGTGCGGTGTTGGATAATTAAATTAACCACCGGAAATACACTGAGCTCAATTTACCTTTTCATTAAATTTTTAGGAATGAATGCGTGTATCCACGAATGAAGCGGTCTGGAATTTCACTATGGAAGAAAGAAGAAAAAAAACACAGACGGAACCAAAACTTGGCGAAATTTGACGTCCGTTTGGACAGTTGAAATTCAGAACCAAGCAAATACAAGAAAGTGTATAATTACAGTGAATTTGTTTATGAATTCAAACTTTTTGTCTGATCGGTGCGAATTTTCTATAGTTCCAACTTTTTTTTTTTTTTGCTCTGTTTTGCTTTTGTTTTTATTTACGTATACAGAATAGTTCAACAAGAATCCAATGAGTTTAATTTATTCGTATTCGTGTAACGATTATGATTGATATATTTCGATTTAAATGAGCGTTACGAATATTGATTTTAATTTTTATTTTCTTCCCACGTGAGAATGGATGAAAAAAAATAAAAATTAAAAACAATACACGTATGAATTTGTGAGAAAAATTGTTGGAGAAAGATTTGAAAAGTTGTTTCGCAAGAAATGGAGAAGAAAAAAAGAAATTTGCGAAGTTCTATCCATGTGTATATATATATGGTCACGAAATTATTATCTATATATTATATAGACATTGACGCGAATTCGAGGGGGGAAAAACTTGTGCGAAAGTGGGTCAAGAAAATAAAAAAAAAAAAAAACACCAGAAAATTTGTAGACAGAGAAAGAAAACTAGATGGAAATAAAAAACTGGGTTTTGGAAGAGAGTGCGAGTGAGAGAGTGAGAGAGGGAAAAGAATGAGAATGAGAAAAAGAAAACAAAGAAATTGCGGAGGGAACACGGGGCGGAACAAAAAATATCTTTACGTTAAAAAGAATAGAGCGAAGATTTTTCGCGTGTTTAGTTGCGGCTTATGCAAACTAAAACCGAATTTGAAATCAGGATTCTTCTACTTCAGCTAGCAAATCCGTGCAGTTCGAGTCCTGCAGGATCAAGAAGCGCGGGAATTTAACTTCTGGTTCAGCCTGCAGAGTTGAATCGAGTCTGCTCTCCTTCTCTCTTTCTCTCTCTCTCTTTCTCTTTTTCCCTCCCTTTTTCAATACTTGAAAAATTTTCAAGGAGTTCCGACTTTCAAGCTCATCTGCTGTTTGCTAACGCCTAAACACACACGTACTTTTTTTCCCCCTTTTCTTCGTTTTTTGCTTCTTTTTTTCCCTCTCTCGCCCGTCTAGCTTCGGGGCCGAGTTTTCCCATCGATTTAGCAATTTTTCTGAGCTTTACTTTCTTCCTCTCTTCCTTCGTTCCTTCCCTTTTTGCCTCGTCAGGCTTTATTAATTTTTATCAAATTTGCAAAAACTTGGGATCGGTGTTTTTTCTGCGCGAATAACGACGAAAAAACGGAGAATGAGGGAAAAGAGAAACACTGAGAATCGGTGGAAAGGATGACTGCGATTCTGTTGACTTCGAGATGAAAAGTGAGGAAATGAAAGAGAAAAAAAAAATTGAACAACTTGAAAATCTTTGAAGACTTGTGCGATCCAAATATAATATACCTGCAATTAATTAATAAACTACGCGATTCTGCATAAGGTTTATAATTCTGAGCTGTTGACTAAATTTGAAACAAAAACAAAAACGAAAAAAAAAACACGTGGCTTATTTCGTCTCATTTTTTTTTTTTTTTTTTTTTAATTGAACGGTTTAGCAGATACATGATGTACCTACATGGTATACTTATGTATAAAAATACTTAAGATGCGAAAGTCGTTTTTTTTTCCTTTGTTTTTTAAACCAGACGAGTGGTATCCTTGTACTTCAAAGAAGAGAGAGAGAGAGAGAGATGGAGAGAGAGTGAAAAGAGGAAAAGTAAGGGATGAAAATCAGCCAAGTGGGCAACGATTCGTCGATGAACTGATTTCGCGTACCTTGAGTTTCAATTATCACGATGATGATGATAATAATAATAATAATAACAACGACAACAATGATATTAATAACTGCTTTTATCTGTGCAAGCGCCGTTTTTTTTTTAATAACATGAAAGCTAAAATCTCATTTACAAATCTCGATGGAGTAAATCAGTTTATTAAATTGATTATAGAAATTTGACCATATGTTTTATAATATGAAGGAAAAATTTTCAACATCAATTGTAGAAGGTTTATAGATAATAATTCTTGGAGAAAAAATGGTTTCATTTTTGAATAAAATTAAATGAATATATTTACATTTTGAGGATTTTTTTTTTTCGCAAGCAGACGAATTTCTCGAGAGTTTTGGAATTATAATCAAAACAATTATACAATTTGATGTTTTTTTTTGTTTATTTATTTAATGATTTTTTTTTTTGCCTCTCCGCTCAAGAAACAAATCATTGCAAATAGAACTAGAGGTTGAACGGTGTAAATTGCGTAACTGCTGCGTGAAAATTCTGACCTATTCAGGTGAGCGTGAGATTCCCAAGCTCTCCGCATACTCATATTTATATCAATATTTGTTACGTATACGTTTTTGCTAGAAAATCTCTCCTCCGGATTATATCCCGTTTCCGGAGGGTTTCGGGTTACCTTTCTACCCACTTCTCGACGGGTAATTCTATCCCGTTGTGCCAGCTATGCAACTCGTGTATACATATATATGTATACAACGTACAGAGGGTTAGGCGAGGGTTGTCTTCTTGTGTAACGAAATCTTACACCCTATTTTACACACCTTGCGAAAGCTTGATAAACCTGAATTAGATTTATATACGTTATATATATATATATATAAAAGGTATCGTGTCGCGTACACTGAGAAAAATTTTATTCCTTACAGTAACTAGAAAAATTGAGTAAAACGGGTGTCGTTGAAAAAAAAAAAACCGTTTGAGTATTGTTGGAATTACGAAAAACGAGGCACTCAAAACCATTTTGCGCTATCGTCGATCCTTTTTTGATTATTGCTACGCAAAAAACAGTTTCCGAGGTTTGCTCTACTTTTTTTTAGTTAAACAAGGCTTCAACGTCGACTCGGTTTTTTAGCGTTATTTTTATTGTCAAAATTGCGATTTGGAGATATGTATTAATTTTTTTTATAAAATCAGATTATTTTACAAGTTTCAAAATATTTTATCATCGTTGTCTGTTCAACGAACGATCGATTTGAAACAATTGCGTTGGGTTGACGATACAATAAACGAAATATTAAGAAAAAATAATCACAATTACGAAGCATCCATCCAACACCGAGTATTAGGCGAAATTCATAATTTACATTTTCGTTGTTGATTCTCATTTTCATTTTCGCCTTTTTTCCTTTATGTTCCCGTCGTGTTTCGGTCAACAGAAACCGAACTCGACGTATTTTTAAATTTCATACGCAAAAGGGGTGAGTGAAATTAACTTTTTTTTTTTATCCCCCGACAGCTTTGTCTCCCCTCTCTCTCTCTCTCTCTCTCTCTCTCCCCCGGTATAAAGTATACAATGTCCATATTATGTCTATGTGAATACATATTATGTATATATGTTGAGAGAGAGAGAGAGAGAGAGAGAGAGAGAGAGAGAGAGAGAGAGAGAGAGAGAAAAGAGCGTTTACCCAAGATGTTTACGAAGCAATCGAGCCATCCTGTTAATTAATTTACTCAATATTCAAACCATGTACTCTAGTCGTTACGTACGTATACATTATGTTCACGGACACTTGTGTATCAAGCATATATGTATATATATATATATAAATAACATACATTATACGTATAACCCTGTTGTGAAATTAATTCATCCTGTTTGCGTGTGTAATTATTACGAGGTGAAAGCATTTCGAGCAGCAGAAAAAGCAGCGCGTGAGGGTGAATTCGAATTCATTTTAATCGCTCCGCACTACTTCCGGTCAGAACAAAAAGAAATCTTTCACTAATCTTTAAGAAAGAAGCGGTTCTTCTTCTTTTTTTTTCTATTTTTTTTTTTATGTTCTCGATGTTTAAAAAGGCAGTGAATTTTACCGTGCATATATTTATCGTTAGTCGATGTATTAAAATGATTTTGAAAAGTAATTAGTTTTTTGTTCCCGTTTACTCTTGGCTTTTCGATCGTGTAAAAGTGTCGAAAGGTTTGAGCAATAATCGAAGTAATATTGATTAAAAAAAAAAAAAAAATATTATAATCGAGAATTACAGTTCGAAAGGTAAATTAATCGCAAAATGGGTTGAGTTGGAGTTTAATGAACGATTATATTACTTTGAAAAAACTTGAAAATGGAATACCTGAAGAATTATGAAAAAAAAAAAAAAAAAATCTGTACATTTGATCGTCGTATTTGAGGAAATTTGGAAAACTTGTTTGTTTGTTTATTTTGTGTAGGATATAGCCTTATTTTACCATCGCCGCAATTTATGTACCTATGTCTAATATCGTTGCATAATAAAAAGAACATTCTCTCTCTCTCTCTCTCTCTCTCTCTCTCTCTCTTTCTCGCTCTCTCGCTCTCTCACTCTCACTCTCTGTTTTCATTCCAATCGGAAGTATGCGCGGAGCGAAAACACCGAAGGTTGTGCAGTGTTTTCCACGAGGTTAGCGAGGCGCCCAGACGTCGCGACGCCCGATTTCTGCAGAACTGCCCGGCGTCGTCGCGTCGCGTCTCCTTCATGTGGCGTCGGTATCGCTTTACCGTCTTTCGCCAGCTTCCATTTTCCACACACACACACACACACACACGCACACACGTGTATACTTTATTATTTATTCTCTTCATTCTTTGCACATACACAATTAGACGTTCTCTTTTCTTCTGTGTTGTTTTTCTTCTTAACGATATTCAATCCGCAGCGGTCGCATTTTTTAGTTTGATTTGTTTTTTTTTTCCAAATCCCCTTCGCGCTTGAAAATAATGTTTGTGTTTTCCGTAGGAAGCTAACAAACTAATCATAGAGAATGGATTTATTGAATCTACCAAATTATGCGTGCCGAACAAATATTGCGAATGAAGTGTTTTTTTTTTTTTTACCATTTCCAACTCGAAGGAACGTTACGCGTATTAATAAAAAAGTGACGGGGGAAATATTTTGTGTCGTCGAGTGAAACGAAGTTTATTTGAATTAATGTCAAATTTCTTGTACAATTTTTTTCTTCTTATCAGCGCAACCGGCGCTACGAATAAATTCTCCACGTCTTTTTTCGGTTTAAGAAAAAAAAAGCTCCGATCAATTCATTTGTCTGTTCCTGTTAGCTGTTCCCTGTTTCGGTAACGGTTGGTTTTTTTGTCGCCGGGTGAATTTGTCGCAACTGTTGTACAAAGATAGAATTTCTGCAAGGTGTAACTTGAATTTTTTCTTTTGTCGCAGAATTCATCAATTCACACGCATCGTGAAATTTTTGATAAAGGATTTTCTTGACGCTATACAGCAAACTTTTATATCATTGTATGATAAAGTTATCTTATGTCTAACTGCGATTGTACATGATGCGAATGTTAAAACATTATATATATGTATATATATATATATGTATGCGTGTATTATCCGCAAATCCAGCAGCATGTCCGGATTATAGTGACGTACGGAAGAGTGAGATGGTTGAAATTCTTCTTTCTTAATGAGCTTTTTTTTTTACATCCTCCCTAGCTGACTTTCAAACCCCGCAAATACCTGCCCACTTCTTAACGAATATATCCGCGATGCTGGTGTAAGGGAGAAGAAAATACGGGGGAGTTATTAGCCGCTGAGACCAAAGGGGACGAGGGATGGGGGGGATCGATATTATCCAGCATCCGACTCATAAGACCCGCTCGCCACAGTAGCTCTTCTTTCCTCCTGGGAACTATACTATAAGAAACCCTTTTTCTCTTCTTACAGTACGCAGGGCTTAGAGGGCTAAGACAGCAGCGCGGAAGAGCAAAGAAGAAGTAGAAGAAGAAGAAGAAGAAGAGAGGGAAGGAAAAGGAAAAGAATCTAAGGAAGCGGATAAAAGTTATTCAAGATGGCGGCGTTCGTGGCCAAGCAGATGGTCGGCAACAAGCTCAACGCTGTCAAAGGTCAGTCATTACAATGTGTAATTTTATTCATCATCTTTCCCGTTATTTCCACTTGTGTCTGTGCGTGTGTTCTTCTTTCTCTCGGAATAGAGTATATCAGAATTTATGACTGTGTTTTGTGATTTTTTTTTTTTTCTTTCTCTCTTTTCTTCGCGACACAAGGAACAATTCATGTGATAATCGAGACCGAGAAGAACCGATTTTTCTACAACGAATGAATTACGAATCAATGGAACCGGACGAACGGAGCTTGTTGATTTGATCGCGTGAATTGTCGCGGGTTCGTACATGTTTTGTACAGTGTTTCGAGACTGCGATATGACGTGGCGAAAATTTATAGACGGGTTAATCCGCAATGCTGTGCGTACGGCGGTTAAATACATAATACCCTCGTCGATATATATGTGCTATGTAATGTGATTCGGACGAAGTGGAAACTTTGTCTCAAAGTTTGCACAGATTAATTGGTATCTGGGTAACATTGTGTAACGTGGGTATTTAAGTTTCCGGACGAATGTATGTACGTATATGCATATGCCTATAAATCGTGCTAACAAACGTGCGATTTGTATGATCCAAGTTATTTCCTCCAACAATGAATCGAATCATCTAGAACGCGAACGGTGGATGAGTCATCGTTGAAACGTTATTTTTTTTTCATTATTAAACGATACTTTTTCTCACACGAGAGATGATTGAAGATATAACATTTGATAAGTATTTTTTTCTTTCGTATTTTTGATTTTTTTGATTTTTTCTTATTTTCTTTGTTCGCGGATTCGTACGTACGTAATTATAGAAGAGAGAGGAATCAATGAACGAAGATCGTCTCGTAACGCGTTTCAGATTAATTTATTTCACGAAAGTTGTAGATTTTTAATTTTTTCCGTGGTGTTTTATTTTTCTTCTAATGATGCGGATTACAACTGTTATCCTTGTCGAACAGTAGGTTTGCAGAACAGGCTCTTAAACAGATTCCCTTACCGACATTGTTACCGACGCTTAACCAAGACGCAAACCATTTTCTGAAATTTTCTTGGGGTGGTGATATTCTCACTTGACCGAGTGTCGGTAATAATGTTGTTGTAGGAATCTATCTCCAGTATCGTCCGTGTACATATACTTTGAATCGTTGCTACGGCGGAGAAAAAAAAAGATTGAAAAATTGTTAAACAGAAGTAATAGTTTCGTTTTGTAAAATTACAATTCGTAGTTAAAGATAAAATTGAATATTCCGCAGAGAATTCGAATCAAAGATCGATTGTATAGAGAAAAAAAAAGAAGATAAAACGCAAAACGTTGGCGATCTTCGGAAATTCTCTACGCGCATAATTTCCCCCATTCACCCCCCCACCGTATCGTTGACGAAAAATCTCCACGCAGACGGACCCGAGTTGCGGGTCCAGCATTGGAGGGTGGATTCGGCGTCGCCCTGCTATGCCAGTTATCGCCGTAAATTTGGGTATATTTTCATGATGCGGCTACGGGGAGTGTCGGTATTACCATACATTACCATAACGCGCGAGTTTATCTCACCCCCGTCGGGATAACGGGGCAAACTTCGCCCCCTTCCTTTCCTTTCTGCCCTCCCCAAATCTACCGCGACACCTACATGCATTATACATATGTTCGTGCGTACAATTATGTATAACAATAATGGTAATAATAAGGTTTATAATGATGATAATAATAGTAAGAACGGTTCGAAGGATCGAACTTCTTAGGTTACGGAAATCGTTTTTTATATTCGTCAAATTATATTTGTATAATTTTTATAAAATCTACCGTCTATAATTCGAGAAACGAGGCATCGGTGTTCAAATCGTTCTTTATCCAATCACGTGCAAGATGTGATGAATTTTGATTTCATCGGGGTTGATTTTTTATCGCAAAAACTCGGTTCTTAGTATCGAAAGATTTTTAATGATACGGATTTTCATTGATTCTAGGGTACTGTAAATTATCGTATGCTTGGAAGAAAAAAAAAAATTTGCTGTCGTTAACTCGTTGTTCCTTCTATCGGATTACGTATCTGTGAAAGGTTTGGTTTGAAATGACATTAATTTCTGATTTTGAAACTAAGAAATATTTATTTTCCGTTATACAATATCACATATACAATACATCGTAGTGTAACAGTTTTTTATACATTTTTCCCGATTGCTTGATCAACCGTATCGTAATATTATCGTCAATCTTCCTCCGAAACACACAGGAATAAAAATGATGTAAATTTTGGAAAAAAAAAAAAATAAAAAAAAATAAAAAGAGAAAGCAAACGATTTTCCTGTTCTTTTTGATCACCGTTATACCTAATTCTTTTCTATTCGTTTTCTTACTTCGTCATTTTATCAATATCGTTTAAACCTCGAGGTTGTCGGCAAATTCAATCCATGCACCAAGAAATAAGGGTGGGCCTCTCCGTCCGACGGATCGAAGCAGCGGTTTACCGCGAATCCGAAATCGCCATCCGTCCGTCCGTCCATCCATCCATTCGTTCATTCATTTATCCATCCGTTCGTCCGTCTATCGGAGAACATCGGGGATACCGTTGAACAACTCCCTGTTCCCCCAAGTTCCGGTAATGGGAGTTAAAGGACTCGCGGTTGATACCGAGAATTTCCTACAGACGCAATTCCCACGCCACTCCGAAATCCTTACGCCCAACCCCCGCAAAATATAACCCCGCTGTACATGCCAAGCCGTCTCACGATCCACCCTTGGACATCCATAGAATTTTCGACGGGTGGTCTAATTACGCTGAAAGCAATCGGCAATCAGCAATCAGCAATCAGCGCGACTCTCTCTTTCTCTCTCTCTCTCTCTCTCTCTCTCTCCGTGTCTCTATATTTCCGCAACGTTCGTCATGAGTTTCATTTCTCTTCAGCCTTTTCCTTTACGCGGATTTTTCAATCCCGCCGATCTCGTGCGTTCAGAGGGTGTCGAGTGATTTTTTTCTGTTTTTTTGTAACCTGTCGATTTGAGCGTGTTTTCATTTCGTTTTTTTCTTTCTTTTGCTTTTCCTTTTGCGAATTATCGTTGAAACGCGATTTGAAAAAATTGAATCAGGTGTAACGAATTTTTTTATATCGGACGATTACGAGACGTGATGATCGATGATTCTGAAAGGGAGGTGTGTTTTTTTTTTTTTTTCTCACTTTTTCACTTCTTATACGTGTAACGAACGATCGTTCCTTTGAAAATGACAAAGAAAAAAAAAAAAAGAAAAAAATGGGAACATTGAATGAATAAAATAAAGGGAATTTTTAATAAATACGGTTAATTGCTCGTTATCATAGTTGGCCGCGGTGGGGGTTATCGACGAGAAGTATATAACGCACGCGTACAATACGTTGCACGCACACACACGCGCGCGCGTATATATACCCGTACGCAGTACGTCCAGGAGGCAGGGTAAATCATTAACGTGAAACTAAAAGCATGCCCGAGCAAATTGCGGTGCTTGAGTGCAACACGATGACCGGAGAAACCCTGCAAAGCTTTTATATACGCGTGTATTATACAGGTATATAGCTATGTATATATGTATATAAACGTATATACATATATATACATTATGTATGTACGTATAGGTATTCGATGGAGGCGCCTCGCGTAATTGAATGTCCGAATTTTCGTTATATACTAGATACGGGCGTGCTGTATACACGGATGTATTGTAGAGGCACGGGGATAAATTCAATTATTTCGCAAAACGCTCGATAATTAATTATTACGATTATTTCATTGGCACTGATGTTTGTTTTTTTTTTTTTTTTTTCCTCTCTCTGCCCGCCGGTGAGGAAAAAAAATGTGCTAGAAATATTTTGCGTAAGATTGTTCTTTGAAAATATCGTGACGATATGCTCGAGGAAGAAAAAAAGTGTGAAAATTACTCGTTGCGGTATATCAGTGGTAAAAATAATTTCAGCGAAAGAAATTAGGAGCGTTTATATACATATATATACATGTGTCATGTATATATATGTGTGTGTGTGTGTGTGTATGTATATATTTATAAAAGTTCGCTTCGATTACGTGTATTCTGTAAATTTCACTCGCAATTCATTATTCATAATTGGCACGCTGTATAATTATACTTGATACGATACGGTACGGAAAATTTCCCAAATTAAAAGGAGGAAATATTATTTCAGGTATGAAAAGGGAATTTCGTATATCTATAACCTATGTGTGATATGTGTATAGCATGTATATTACAAAGGTATGCTTGAAACAGCACAGCTAGCTTTTTCAATTCTCTCTGAAACTTTTTGCGCTACGTGTTTTTGTTTTCCTTTACGTTTTTACCGTTTCTTTCGCTTTTATCTTTATTCCGGTTTCGTTATTCGTTGGAATGACGAGGAAAAAAAAAAAAAAAACAGAAAAAAGCTTAAAGGCGGGGAAAACCGTGTAGATTATATTCTAAATTCGTCACAAGCGACTTTTCAAATTGGAGGTAATTAATTTCTTCCTGATCTTTTTTTTTTTTTTTTTTTTCTTCTCGTTTTTCTTCATCTGGTGAGGGTAAAAATAATAACGATAAATATAAAGTCTCGACTTTTTGAATGAGGAATAATGGCGTTTGTTTTTTTTTTTTTTTATAATATAAGTATGGAGTATAAGAAATATACAGTACACCTACATTTTATGTACCTATTATATAGGTGTACATATATGTATGTATAAATCATAAAGTTCTTAGATCAGTCGTTGGAGGAGTTGAAATTTTCCGACAAATGACTGTCCAATTATATATATACGTAGGTATATCATAGGTGTGTATATATATATAGTTGTGTATGTATATAATTATGTACGGACAATCCGTACGTATTTTGCAGGCAAAGAAAGTTTAAGGTGAAAGACAGGGAGCACCCTCGCACATTCTCTCCCTTCCCTCTTTCATCCACCTTATTTTTCCCCTCCTCGAGGTCTTCTCATTAGGAAGATTGATATTTTTAATTAGAAATCCCCGTGGTAATATTTTACATGTTTATTAAAAGCCGCTGCTGGCGCAGAGCTTATATACATATATATATAATATGCTAGAAGATGAAGAAACGAGTAACTGACGTAGCTGACGGATATGTAATGTAATATATTTAAAATATTTGGTCGAAAAAATGATTGACTTAATTTTACGCGTTATTAATGTAGTATTGTGTAAAATGTTGTTAATAAATTCGACATTCGTGATCGAAGTGCTTTTATCGAAAATCAATTATTGTCATAGAAGGAGAAAAATGAATAAATAAATAATAATAGTGATAAGTGATGTAGACACGATCTTCTTGGATCGATGAAACGACGTCTGAAATGATTTTAGACTCAATTTTCTTGAAATATTGATTTTTTTTTTTTCCTTTCATGTTTTCAAACAGTTTGAAAATATTTCCTCGATATTCAATTAATTTCAATTTTTATGCTTTCCTCTTCTTCTCATCTTCCTTTTTCCCTTCCAGTTTTCAACAATTTCGCCGAACGAATTTTCTTCGTCGCCCCTCGGTTTTAATGAATTATCGAAGTTACACGTACCTCAAAAATGTTACGCGAAATATCGCCGCAGCGTTCGGAGGTAGAGGAACTACGGTTAAAATGGAGGGAGGGAGAAGAAGAAAAAAAAAAAAGGTGTAGAGAACTGTGGGAGGAAGAGCGAAGAGAAGAACGAAAAGAAAGAGAGAAAGTGGAAGGAGAGAAAAATAAAAGAAAAAAAAAAAACAAACGGTGAGAAAAATCTGGAAAACCGACGATGTTTAAATTACCGCAGAGGGTAAATTGAATCGGGATGGCGGGATGAGAGAAAAAAAAAAAGGGAGTCGAGTGGAAGAGTCCGAGTTTCAGTTTCAGACTCGGTCCTTTCAACAGCTGTACATAGATATGTATATACTATATATATATGTATGTATATATGTATATGTAGGATATAGTCGTCGAGTAATAGAAATGGAGTTGTACGTACGTGTATGCACGTAGGTGTGCGATAAACGTGTATTACGTACACGGATAGAGGGTTCTATTTACTATTTCATTACCGAGAAGCGGCGGCTGTACTTTGATCGCAATTTTTACCGATCCGGAGATTGGCTCTTGGGGGAATTGGGGAATACCACGTTTGTCTCAAACGCGATTTCGAAAGGAATGGAATCGGGTGGACGGGGGTGGTTTTCAATTCCTGATGAAATTACGCGCGACGGTCATTCTCCATTCGTTTTATACTCTTTTTCGTTTTCAGCTTTTCTCCATTTGAGAACGGTCACGGGAGGAAACACGAAAGCGACGACGAACCGATAGCGAGACGGAAAATGAGGGGCGGGGGGGTGGATATTCTGGATTCGAAAATGTTGCGAAGGAGAGAAATTCTAAAAGTAAAGATGTCAAAGTTCCGAAAGGGCGAAAATGAGAAAATTCTTAAATGTTAAACATCGAAATTCCGAAATATCCAAGATTTTCGGTTCCGTGAATTTTCGGCTTGGTGAAATTTCGAAGCTTTGATCTTTCCTTGTTTTGGATATCCGATATTTTTACGTACGGAATCCTGGTTGTTCTAATTTTTGGTTTATCTGATTTTTTACACCCACTCGTTGATTAAACCACGATGTGCGAGTATATTTTCATTTTCGAAACTTTACTCTACCGTAATTTAAATTTTCGAAATCCTGCACTCGGGAACTTTGAAGCCGTCGGCTTTCCGACCATTCGAAACTTCGTTGTTTCTCCAAAGTCTGATTTTTTTACGTCAAGTTTCGCCGTCGGATGATTTGGAATTAGGCGCTTTGGGAACTTTCCAAATTCGGAGATATAGGTGTACGATAGGTGTAGGAACGGCGTATAGAAAATTGGCAAAGAAGCACCAACGGCAGTTTGGACGCCGATGAATTGAAAAATACTTTTCTCCTTCTTCCATTTATTCGCACCTCACACTTTCGTTGATGATTTTTCTTTCGCTTCTGCTTTCTTTCTTTGTTTTGTTTTGTTTTTTTTTTTTTTTTCTTCTTTTCCTCACTTCGTTCGCGTCTCTTCACACCTCGCGAAATGAAATGAAACGAAAAGAAACGAGGCGAGAGCAAACCGGGGAGAGGAATTGATTGGAATTGGAAAAAAGGAACGGTTTGCCGATGCAACCCTAGGCCAAGGACATCCATATTTATGCCTTGACAAGATTTCCATTTCACTCTTTGGGAGTGTTACGGTGCCAACAGTTTCCGCTTGTCCGGCTTGCTTCGAGGAAACACCGCAGGTTCATGACTTAAACAGCAGACATTATTTCGGACCATTTGTCTTTTTATTGCGTATCACGCTGATGGAACGAAATTCGCGAGAGAGAGAGAGAGTGAGAGAAAGAAAAAGGGTGAAAAACATTGTTCTTGTATAATATACGACGCGATTCCAATCTCAAAGGTTACTCTCTCATTCGTTATTCCTTTTTTAACGTTAGGCGTAATTTTTCATCATTTTTCTTACTTGTCATCATTTATCCAAAGCCTGTGTTACGTTTAACAAAGAATTCAGAATAATAATCGGTTGTAATTTTTCATCAAAATTTCACTTGCCGTACGTATTTTTTTTTTTTTATGGTTACAAGTCGGAAAAGAAAAGGAAGTGCGATTACTGAAAAATTATTGTTCACACCCTGTGCGTGTTTTTTTTTTTTTTTTATAAATTTATAAGTTCAAGATTTTCCATATATATTTTTAAACCATTTACGTTATAATTTTTATTCACAGTATCGATCTTAAACTTGTAATATTTTCTTTCAAAGTTTTTCTCCCTCACATAGACGCAACGCTCTCTACATGTATGAAGTTTTTCTTTTTATTTCAGCTAATTTCCTTCGTCTGTTGTATTCCTGGCTGTGTATTGTTTACAACGTATTATTTATGCACGGTTGTGACCGTCTCGACGTTGTGTTTGAAAATTCATCTCGTTTGAAGAACTAATTTCAAACTCAATCGCGGACAAAACTGATACTCCTTGCATAATAATGCGAACAATATATATATATATTATATATATATTATATGTATTACGTAAAGCTCAATCGTGGAAGCCAAACGAGGAACTGAAATCGGTGGAATTCGCGTTACAAGGGAATTGCAGTTGGGAAATATATGCAGTACAAGCAACTATTGTGCTGTTTGTTTTTTATTTATTTATTTATTTATCATTTCACCCTCGGACACTCTGTGTGAAATTTATTTGCAACTTTGACTCAAATCGAGTGAAATTTTTCAGATTCGAGACTCTATCGATTCCCCCGAATTGAAGAGTGATAATTAATTGTATGATAAAATAAAATGTCAGTTCGACGCAATGAAATATTTTGTTAAAATTCCACTTGATTTTTCGCTTATGTCAATTTTCATAAATCTTCCTTTAAAATGCAGGATAATTTCATGGAAAATATCGTTGAAAGCCTTGTTGTCTTCTTTTTTTCTTTTTTTTACGTTTCTATTCTAAAATCATAATTGTATCAACAATATCACGTTAATTTACATAACTAACATCTGCACAATTTCGGCAATTTCACATGCCTCTAGGCATGTAATTATAAAACACTGCGATATGACACACTCGACGAATTTCGTAACGCATTATTTTCGCGTGTATTTTACCTATACGTCGTATATATGGGGCATTCCGTGACATCTCGATCAAGATTCTACGTCGACGTCTAAGATTGGTTTTGTAATTTTTTTTCGTACGAAAGCCTACGCGACGACAAAGGTAATTGACATTTCTTTCGGAATATTTCTACCCAGCGTATCTGAGGTATGATTTAATTTTCCGCGATCTGAAAATGTTGAGAAAAATCTTATAAAATGTAAGAAAATTTCTTTTGCACCAATTGGAAAATGGAAAAAATTTCATAACTTCAAGAGACAAAAATATTTCGTAAGATTTTTTCAGATCGGGTCGATGAATTCTGAAAAAAATTGCGACAGCGTTTTCCGTCGCGTACTTTCGTACAAAAAAACAAAAAAAAAAAAAAAAAAAAAACGACAAAGCCAATCTGCGACGTTGAATCTTCTGATCGAGATGTCACGGAATTCCCCATACATACGTGATTAACAAGGCTTATCCAATATCAATTAACGATATTTAATTACAACCGTCGCGTTTCGTTCGTTCCGCAGGCTTCCGTGCCGTTGCATGCATATAATGTATATACAATGTATGTAATACGATATCGTAGATGCAGACGCTATGTAATAAGGTATAATATGAGGTGAAGCGGTTATGCGGAGGAACATTGTTCGATCGGAATGCATCGCTGGCATGCCATTCGCATCGCATATATATACATATAATATATATTTATATATATACATGTATATAGATCGTTATGCGTCGAAATATGTACTATAAATTCCTGCAGTTGTGTGCAATGCAGCTGCGGCTGCAATTGCGGCGAAAATTGCATACATTCTTACATATATATATATATATATATATATATATACGCAGCTGCGGTTTTCCATGCTCATGAAAACTCAATATTATACCAACGCAGTTTTATCCAATTTAGAATTATTTTTATTTTTATTATTCATATTTCAAATTCCTCCGCGCATAATTCCTCCGTTGTTTTTTCCTCTACGAGTATCGCGGGTGTCTGTTTTTTTTTTTTTTTTTCTCTTGCCTCTTTCGTTCCTACGAATTTTCTTACGGCCGAGATAAGAGTGGAAGAGCTTCGGGGGGTGAGGGGAAAGTTTTCGAAGACGCGTGATCTGGGGGTTGAAGAAAGTGACCAAAATAGAGAGGGAGACGCGGGAAGAGGTAGCAAGAAAAAAAAAAAAAAAAACAAACAAATAAAAAAAAAAAACACCGGTCAGGGGAGAAAAAATAAAAAGTATAAGCCCCGTGCGCACGGGGCAGAAGTAAAAGAAGAAGATCTCTTATTTCACCGGTTTATGAGCCATCCGAAAAGAAATGGGTGACATTAAAAGCTTCGCCGGGCCATCTAAGTTCGCTCTTTTAAAAATATATTACACCCATTTATCGACCCCCGCCCACCCCGACATATCACGTGATACGTTATACGACATACGTACGTGCATGCACGTTCACACGCACGTGTGCGCGTACTTTTTTTATTTTTTTTATTTTTTTTTTTCTCGTTCCTCCATCTGTGTTAGCAGCGAGCGCGTCGGTTTTTTTTTTTTACTTTATGTTTATACGCTTTTTTAGCTGCTTTACAACCCCGTACCTACTTTCGTAGCCTCGCTAGAATTTTTCCGCAACTGTGCTCGGAGGCTGAGATTTTACTCGCGTGCCACCGTGATTTTTTTTTTTTTCTTCCTCTCTACCATCCGGAGAAGATTTTTTTTTGTCAGGTCGAATTACGTGCGTACACTTTCTTTGCGTTTCTTTCTTTTTTCTTCTTTTTTTTCTGGGTCATTAACCTTTTTTTTTTTATCTACACGCAGAATTAAAGAACGTTGCAAAAAAAAAAAAAACAAAGAAGAAAGAAGAAACGAGGGTTGTAAAAGAATATTCGGTCTATTTAATCATCGTTGTCATTCGAATCGAAAGAACGATGGTAAAGAAGAATGAGAAGAATCGTTTAAATTATAATCAAACGATGAAGATTCGTCTAATTATTAATGAAGTGTACAAATTTTCTGCAATTTTTTGTCGTAAATTGTAGACAGGCGTAGATTTAATTTGGGGAGGTACTTATTTGGAGGTTAGAAAAATTTTTCATCGGGACTCCCCTCAAAATCTGTTGCGAATCGTTGAGAAAAAAATTTGCGGCAAATTTCAAGCTTCTACGTCAACTGGAACACGTGTCTTTGAGATCTGAAAGTTTTTAATGTAAGATAACTGGTTTTTATAACCAGTTATTTCGTTTTTTATGACTTTGATATATATTGAGGGAACGATTTGAAACTTGGCAGAGTTGTTGCTTGTAACGACAGGAGGAAACTCTGAAAATAACAAAATTTTATCATAATTTTTTATAATACGTTTCTCTTTTTTTTATTTACATACAAGCTCAATAGCGTCACTTTTATTAAGCTTATTGTATACAAGGGAAGAGTAATTATAAAATTTTGAAATTTTTAGGGTCTTTCCCTATCATTACAAGCAACAAATCTGCCAAATTTCAAATCTTTTCTTGAAGTTATATACCAAAATCATACAAAACGAAATAACTGGTTATAAAAACAACATGTATCTCACATTTAAAACTTTCAGAGCTTAAAGACACGTGTTTCAATTGATGTAGAGGCTTGAAATGTGGAACGGATTTTTTTTTTGAATCATTTGGAACAGATCTGGATGGCGTCCCAATGAAAATTTTTCCAACCTCCTCGAATAGGCGACCCTATATATTTATGCAATATATTTAAACTCACGTGATATCCTGACCTAATTTTAATCAAATAATTAATGTATTCAGTACTTTTTATTATGCTGCGGTTCGCCAGACATCAAACCGCTAATGGATCAGGACTTATCGCTCCGTATTAACCGAAACCGATAAGCATGCGCGCGGCATTTTGAGTTCATTTACCTGTATTTAAAGAGTCTGTATAAATCAACGTATTATATGCTGTATACGGATGTAAATAATTTGTGCAAATAAATTGTGAGCAGGTACGGTTGTCTGTAGAAATAAATTGATAATGTGACGGAAGAATGATGAAGTTACGCAGGGGGTTCGACGTTTTTGACAAGCTTGAAATAATATTATATAATTTGGAAAATGGATTCTCAACCTGCTTATTATCCCCTTGGACGGCATTTGTCTTTAATTCTGATTGATCAGGGTTGATTGGATTCTCACAGTCAATGAATTCTCCGCGAAATATTGTTTGACGAATCTTCAACACGTCGTAAAATAACACATCGATTCAATTGTAGGATATTTCACTCGTAAAGTAATCAGATTTTAAAAACCTGCATCTTAACCCTCGTGATTTATTTTCTTTCGAGACGAAGTTCGGGAAAAAGAAATGAAATAGCTTGAACTCGAAGCGCCAAAAATAAAGAATGAAACGTAGAAAAGAGGAAGTGAAGAAAAAAAAGCTGCCGCGAAATTAATAAAATAACGAGTTAAAAATTTCTATGATCAAAAATTCTCCTCGTTACACGTAATTTTCCCAGTATTAATATGTACGGCTGCATGGTAACTAATGTAAATTTGCATACGTTCACGTAAGTGGAAGCAGCAGTCTGGCTAATTAATCCGGAAAAATTAACCTCACAATCAGTTGCTAATGGACGTCTGGTGCCCTTCTTCCCTTCTCTTTTAACCGTCAAACCTTTTTACTTCCCTGCCGCGGGAAGGACCTTCCGTCGTTGCCGCGAGAGAGAGAGAGAGAGAGAGAGAGAGAGAGAGAGAGAGAGAGAGAGAGAGAGAGAGAGAGAGAGAGAGAGAGAGAGAGAGAGAGAGAGAGAGAGAGAGAGAGAGAGAGAGAGAGAGAGAGAGAGAGAGAGAGAGAGAGAGAGAGAGGGAGAGAGAGAGAGAGAGACAGAGTCGTAACGGGGAGGAAAAAGAGTCTCGCTAACTCACACCCCTTGTAACCCTGGTAGCTGACATTGTTAACCATCGTCAAAAGATCACCGCACTTTGTGTTATCGCGTCTAAAACACACCTCCCCGAGCCTCTTTTATTGTTACACGTTGATAGGGCAGGCGGATAGAAAATCACAGACATATTACCTGCTAACGACATCGAATTCACGGCATCTTATTGCGGGTTGAAAGATTAATGTTGTTTTATTAATACTTTTTTTTTTTTTTTTTTGTTTCTGTTCCCATTTCTTGCTCAATTTGTTCCCTTTTTTTTTTATTTCTTTCTCTTTTTCTCCTCTCTGATTTTCATTTCTTGCCACGGAGATGCGAATCAGGTTCGTTATTCTTCGCGGTAGGTAGGTGTACAAGATTTATTCTCGTTTCATTTATTTTTCTACCTTCTTGAGGATAGTTTTTTTTTTTTTTTTTTTTTTTTTTTTTTTTTTGCAGACGAGGCTTGAAATATCGAAGGATTAAAAAATACGAGTGCGAGTGAGTGGTTTTTGTTTTTTTTTTTTTCCTCTTACAGCTCGAGAATCTCTTTTGTTGGATTTTAAAATGTAGAGAGTTGAAAGATGAGGATGTCGGAACGTCGAAGGATGAAAGTATCGTGAAGGAAAAAAATATTCCGACGATTGATGGCTTTGAATTTCTACGTTTTTGAAGTTTCGTTGGACAAATTTTATTTAACGCCTCTGAAAATTCGATATCTCACTGTTTACGGTCGAAATGAAATTAATGACCGGTGAGGGTAAAAATGTAGAGAAAGAACCGAAGATAGATGACGCGTAAGAAGTGTCGAATTTTAAAAAAAATTTTAAAATCTATTTCATGGGATATGGAGTGAAAAAAACAAAAAAAAAAAGAAATAACCAAACCGAGAAGACATTTTGAACTTTGAACATACTTATGGTAAAAAATTGCAATCAAAGGCACGAATAATCGATCGTTAGGTTAATAGAAGCCAAGAAAATTGTTGAAAGCATTTTTCAAAAATACTCAATAAATGTATAAAATGTCATATGAAAAATAGATAGATAACTGAAAAAGTAATCGATTTGGTTGACAACTTTTTCTTTTTTTTTTTCTCTTCGTTTTGAAAGAAGATGTATAATTTTGGTGACAGCAAAAAACGCTCATCAAACGGACATGACAAAAGATGAATATCAAATTTGACGATATTTCGTATTCGGTAGGATGAAAAGTTATTTTTCTTTTAAATATATTTCTTCTCTTTCTACACGACGAATCGTTTTTGTTGTAGGAATCATTCAATTTTTTCTACTATTCACGTTGGACGATTATCATCCGCCCGATGAAATGCGAATAAAATGAAATTGAAACGAAGTGAAATAGAAAAATAAAAAAAAAAAAAATAAGCATGAACGCGGTTGGACGCGAAAAAAGGTCGAAGGAATTACGGAGCGGCTCTCGAGAAACGTGAAAAGAATTGAAAAAAACTAAGGGGGATGACGGGGTGGCAATTTGAAAAACAATTTCTAGCCGAGTGTGGGGGGGTCGCCTTTTGTAAACGGCGAAAGCGACCTTTCGACGAAACGTGGAATCGGAATTGCCGCCATCGAAGACCACCCCTTATATCATCCTCCCCAATTACAACGCGCATCCCCCGATAAACGGACCGCTTAGCGCTTCTGCAATTCGAAACTCGACGACACTACAAGTCAGCCGCAGGACAGCGGTTTTCTCCGACGATTTTTTCTTTTTTTTTTTTTCTCATCTTCCATCTGTCTCTCCGCCACGCGATTATTATTCGCCAATTCAACGCGAGGCGATAACTCCGCAATTAATTTTTTCCCTTTCCTTGATTTTATTTTTACTCAAAACTCAAATCTTGTAGAGTTTTAGAAAGAGGAAAGAAGACGAGAGTTAAAATTTGAGCCCTTGATGTCAATACTTCGTGAATACTGAACGCCGTTTTATATTTTATTTAATAATTTTACCTTCGTTTCGGAATTTGTAGGGATTATTGTACGCTGTACAAAAGAAAGGTCTTTCTTTGTTATTTTTTCGACATTTTCGACACTTTCAAAAGTTATTGTTGACGTAGCGACTGTGAGAGAAAAATCCAAAAAAAAAGAAGACAAGCGTCGATTTTTTTCAGCAACCCTGGTGCACACGAATATTATGAAAATTTTCACATTCAAATTGGTAATTTGATTTACGTTAACGGAAGAATGAGTTGAATAATGTAGGGGTGTGGAATTTTCAATGCAAAGAGAGAGAGAGAGAGAGAGAGAGAGAGAAATGAATAAGATTGCGGAGAAGAGAGGAATAAGGTGGGGGAAGAACGAAGAGTGGGTGGTTAATTTCGTGGGGGTACTTCTGTGAATAACATCACCTCCCCTTTTCATCCCCCTTTCATCCCTCTTTCATTCCCCCTTTTCGCTGCCGCCACGGGAGTTTTGTCTTCCAGGAGAGACTATATTAAAGATTCCATCGTTTCCCTCCCTCCCTTTTCCCACCCCCTCACTTTTCTCCCTCTACTTCCATTACACTCTACTTTCTCCAGCGAAGCTGAGAGAGATGAGAGAACGGAGAATAGAGACGAGAGAGAGAGAGAGAGAGAAAAGGGTTCGGGTAAATGAGCGTTCAACGCATTCAATTTCTTCCCCTATATAGCATCCAAACAACCCTTAGAGAAGTGGGAAGAAAAATTTCTGAACGAACGAGGGAATTCTCTCTCGGTTTGTGTGCGTATGACGCTCCTTTATTAAGTTCCAATTCTAGACGCGATGGAATTTCATTGAAACCAACCGCGTGCCGCTTGATAAATTCCTTCTACCTTATGTTATGTATAGCGGAGTGAAATTGAAGGATATAAATATTAATTCGTTTTAGATCGGTCCTGATTCCCTTAAATTCGCCGCTTAGGTCTGAACGTCAATTTTTACTCAACCCTTCGTTTCGATTTCGACAATCTATGATTTTCGAAAGCCATTCAATATTTTACACCGACGAAAGTTTAACGGATTTTGGAGAAATTTGAAGTTTTTTTTTTTTTTTTGGTGTTTTCTTCAATTTTGAACGTATCTCGTCAAAGTTTCTTTTATTATTCAGCCATTTTTGAACGCTCAACAGCTTTGACGAGAATGCGAAGAGATTGAAAGAATATTTTGGGACTAAAAATTCACCGAAATATTTGCAGTGTACTTGGAGAAATAGAATTTATTGAAGACACGGGGGAAAAAAAAAAATCGTTACCCATAAAAATGACGAAAGATTCAAAAGAAAAGGGGTGAAATTTTTTTATTTTGAACTTTTTTGAATTCCTGGAACTTGGTTAAATATTGAAAGAAACAAAAAAGTTTTCAACCCTGAAAATTCCTACGTTTTTTATTCGTACAGTTGAATCGAGCGAAATTAATAAATTTCATCGTAAAATAATCGTGATTTCTTGACGTTCAGTTTTGCTGTCTTTTCATCCTCGAAACGTCGCTCTCTTCTCTCTCGGTGACAGTTGACAGTTATACGTATAAATAATTCCGACTGATATCCACGCTTGGCAGAAAGTTGGCCCAATTTTCATCCGGAAAGACGTCTCACAATTACACGTCGCACGCATTAGCAGAGTCGTTTTAAGCTTCCATTTACTGCAGCAGAAGCGGCAGATGTTTGAATGATTAATTACTCGGTACTCGCTCGTCTCGTGGATTATGGCATTAATATCCACTGCACCGAAGCCGCAAGCTTCCATAAAAGCAGCGCAGACTGGCTTTGAATCACTTTAAAGCTACCGTGTGGTCGACTTTTTTTCTCTCTCTTTTTCAAACGGAAAACGTCTGTCGAACGGTGTAATTCGAGGGTGAAAGATTTGAAAAAGAAAATACAGAAATATCGGTCAAGTTGTTCGGATTTTGAAAATCAAAAGTCAAGCAGAAGTTTTGTCAAAAATTTGTCAAAGTCGAATTACTGATATTCGTTTTTATACAAACGAAATTGGATCCGTCTTTTAAATATCACGAATCGTTTCTATTCAAATCAAATTATACATAAATTTTTTTCCAACATAAAAATTTTTTTAAACAAATCACTCATACTTCGTTATAATTACAACCTGTGAGTTGATTTTTTTTTTTTTTTGGTTCTCTTCTGCAGAAATAATTCCGGAGAAAAATTGATTGAAATTTTTTTCCACCGATTTTGTTGAAGTTGGTTCGATCGACTCGAGCTTCAGCTTTTGAAGCCTCGCTTAACCATTTCTGCAATTTCTATCCCTCCTTTTTTTTTTTTTTTTTCTTCTTTTTTCTTTTTTTGTTCGGACAGTACAAGGCCTGATAAGTTTTTTTGAATCGTAACAAAAACTCGAGTCGTTGATACGAGGCGCCGGATGTGTGATTTCCGGTTTCGATAGACCGCAAAATTTATTACGCCCAGTTGGGTTTTACGGTAAATTAAAACTGCAGAGATTAGAAACGGGCGCTGCTGTTCACCTCGGATGTTAAATATTAAATATTTGAACGGCCGGAATCCGCGCTTGTGTATTGTACGTGTAATATCGCGGCACGTTAGGATACGAAACACGGGGAAAACACGCGTGATTAATCGAACCCCTCGCTAACGAGCCTGTGTAATCAATTCCTAGCCGTTTGCTCGGCGAAAACATAAAGGAGGGAGGGGGAGCAAAGAAATAAAGAAAAAAAACAAATAAATAAAAATTGAGAGAAAGATCAAGAAGGAAACGAAGGTACGACGGAATCGTTGATAGAATCAATTTTACAAGTTTTGGTATATATTTTTGTAAAGAAGTAAAATGGAAAAATGACGTACGAAGGGTACGAAGACCGTGGAAAAATTTTTGGGTGATTTTCAAGGTTTAGAAAATTTTCGTTGAGATGTGAAAGGAGGGAAGAGATGGAAATTCTCCGAATGAAAATGACGCGATCAATTTGCTCGGAGACTCGTGGAGGAGAAAGGAGAAAATTGAGAAAATGAGAAGGCGGAGGAGGAGGAGGAGGAGGAGAAACTGCGGCTTTGTCTCGCTGTGCGGGGAAAAGTATTAATTGCGCCGACTTCTTTCCCGAGTTCCTGGATCAGTGAAGAAACTTGAGGAAAAGCTGAATGAAGGAACTTTTCCGCAACGTTATATCACGGTTGACGGTCCACCCTATTCGTCCTTATTACTGTTGAAGTATCGCTTAAGGATATAAATGCGGTGAGGTAAGGTCTCGGATGAAAAAAAAAAAAAAATGACAAAAAAAAAAAAACGTGCCGGGAAACGAGAAACGGTGCTATCGAAAAATTCCCGCAAGCTCGAAAGCTCGCGTCGGTCGGGCCGAATTTTTCTCAATCATCGTCGGCTGCTTGATGTGGGTGAAGAAAAAAAAAAAAAAAAAAATTTGGAACACGCGAATTGAAACGGAAATAGTTACCAAAGAGATTTGAATCTTTGAAATTTCTTTTTTTTAGCATTTTTATAGTTACAAATTTTTTTCCCACGCTGAGAATGAATTCCGTGGTTAAAATTCGACTCGACTGACGTTAATTTCTGTCTCTCGATCTCGATAATATCGTCATTTATTTAGGGTTACCGACTTTGATTATCCCGTCTAAAAATAACTCGTACAAAAATTTGACGAAAAATTGACAAAACATTACATTACATTAAATTAAATTGTATTGAATTTTAATTTATATCGGTTACTTTTTAGTCTGCTATTTTTACTGCAAGTTATTTTGGTGTAGGCTAGTTTTGTCGTAGGTAATTTTTGTGCGGCTTATTTTTCTCTAGGTTATTTTTATCATCTCGATGCAAGTGATTTTCGCGTCGGTTATTTTTGTCGTTGATTATTTTTCTATGCGTTATTTTTGTAACAGTTTATTCTTTTACAGGTTACTTCTGTCGTGGCTTATTCTTATTATGAGTTATTTCTCGCGCGGTTTATTTTTGTCACAGTTCATTTTAGCGCAGGTGATTTTAGGGTTTGTCATTTTCGAGTTGGGTCAATTTTGTGCGGGTTATTATTGTTACGTGTATATGATTTTTGTCACATGTTATTTTTTTTTGCTTGCTCATTATTGCCACGGGTTATTTTTGTCGCGAGTCATTTTTGTTTGGGTTATTATTCCCAGGGTATTTGGTGGAAATGCAATTTTTTCAGCGTCGTTGATTTTCACCTCAGCCTCAGTACAGAGGGTGGACGTTTAAAGAGGCTGGTAAAAGCTTTAATCTCACTGACAGTTTCTCTCTACATCTGATTCTTCTGTTCCTCTCGGATCCTTTCTCCGATTCTCGCTGTATCGGGAGGCGAGGTCAGCGACTGACGGGAATGTGGAAAAGGAAGGCCGGGATCATATTCTTCTTCCAATCGTCGCGGCGATGCGGCTTTGAGCCGAGCCTCCGAAGCTCGGAAAAAGCTGAGCTCACAGGATACGCTTGCAGTTTTCGTTCCACTATTTCTCCTCTCCCCATACTCCGCGTCTTCATTTCCTTTTCTCAAAACCCGGAAAACCCTCTTCGCACTTCAACTCTGACGCCCAATCTCGGGATACGACCCTTCCTCTCGAACATTCCGCTCCGACGATCACCGAGATCGGAGGATGCGAGGATTTATCCAAGCTTCGTTCGCATCCCGCGTCCTTCGAAGTATCGTTTCATCGGTATTAAGGATTTTTACTTTTCCTACGAACGAATGAATCTTTCGTATTCACACTTTGACAACTTGTTTCGTGTTCCGTGCCGTTTTCATTGTGTTATACACTTCTGTGAAGTGTAATCTACGACGAAACTACGGTGGGTTTTTTTTTTTTTTTTTTTTTATCCCCCGTTCTTCTTGCTCACGTATGTTATAAAATTTAGCGATCGTCGTTTTCGCGAAGCAGCTTCAATTCAATCGGGGAGGGATAAATTTCTCGCGATCACTCTCGGACATCGGACGAGGTAAAAAATCGCGTCGAGTCAGCGACGCGACCCGTGAATTTTTCATTTTCCTTTTTTCCTCAGCCCTTGTTTTGTTTTACTACGGCTTCTTTGTTTTTTTCTCTTTCGTTTTTTATATATATGCACTTTTTTTTTTTTGTTTCGTCAATCTCGACTTCTTATCTCGGTATTTCTTCGCTTACCGAGAGAACGATAACTTACGGAAAAGCAGACGATCATTGGCAACCCCTTTTTATTATTTGCCCCCTCTTTATTTCGTTCTTTCCCTTTCTTTTACTCCTCATCCTTACCTGCCATTTATTTTTTTATTTTTCACTTTTGTTCCGCGGACCAAATCATCGACGAAAATTCTTCGTTTAGTTATTTTTTTGCCGCTAGTCAGTGAGAAATATAAGAAAGTCAACAAAATAACGACGAGGAAGAAGAAGAATGGATGAAATTGATCGTTCGTGGCAGTATAATTTTGTATTGTTTCTAAAATTAATCGATACCCAAAACGAATAATGCTAACAATGACGACGGCGATAATTTTGACTCCAGAATGCATGGGAAAAAGTTATGTAATATATATTCTACGCCTATCGGCAGCGAATTAATTAACCTTGGAAGAAAAATTCTTGAAGCTTTTTTTGGGGGGGGGGGCGAAAGAGAAAAAATGCAAAGATAAGAAAGAGAAAAGAAAAATCGTCTGTTAGAAATAACGACTAACTTCTTGCGTAATTTATTAACTCAAGTACACCGAATAGCCGCACGTAACGTTTCTTTTCACATTATGTATCGGGATATTAGGTACGTGAAAAGTTTTCCCCATCATTTTTCCACTTCGTCCGAATTCTTCTTTTCTCCGATCACGAGGGCACCGCGGACCTAATGAATAAACTCTGTACGTTGGTTATTTTATGCGCGGAAGTTGGGAAATTTTTTTACGACTTACCTACGAAAAGAAGGAAGAACGATTCGGAGAAAAAAAAATTGTACGATTTTTGCGAATAACAAGATGAGGAATAAAAGAATTAAAAAAAGAAAGAAAAAATGAAAAACGAGACGGAGAAGAAATTTCGTCTGAACCGTTATTGTAAATATTTTATTACGATGGAAAAATTATTAGTTTTTTTATCGAATTTTCTTTTTCGTCAACGCTCCTTGTCTTGAAATTTTATTTATATCGTCGAGATATTTATAAAATAATATATGTAATATGGGGAATTCCATGCGAACCCGACCAACGTCTGACCTTCGCTATTTCTGATTTCGTTTAAAATTTTTTCCGCAATTCTCCCAACTGAATTTTTGTAAAATTTTTAATCAACTGCTCAATTATTTATGAATATTTAAAGCGATATTGAAAAGGATCTTATTTTAAAATTCTCAAACTATTCCCAGAGACTGTATTTTCCAATCCAAACATTTCGAGACCGGGCCTGTAATGGCCGACTTTTTTTCATTCATTTTTTTTTGAAACATTTGAAACATTGTTTGAACGGTTTGCGATAGCGCAAAATGGTTAAGCGTACCTCGTTTTTCGCAATACCAACGATATTCGAACAGTTTTTTTTCCAACGACACCCGTTTCACTCAATTTTTCTAGTTACCGTAAGAAATGAAATTTTTCTCAGCGTAGAAACGCGGTAGGAAAATTTGCGTCAACTCTCGGAACGCAACGGTTATGTAGAGTTTGGTAGGTGGTGTCGTTAATTACAAAGAGCTGTCTTGCGGCCGAGGCGAGAAATCCTTCTTACCCTTCCTACCCTTCCTACCTTATTCCTCGCAGTTACACGCAACAAGACCATTCCCCCTAATCCAAGTAATTACTATGCTTACCAGTTGAAATTACACCGCGACTTCTGCCACTCTTTCCTGCTGCACCGCCACTCTTGCATTTCGACTCTGAGTGTCTTTACATGTATAATATACGCGTTATGCAAACATATAATGTACAAATATATGTATATAGGTACCACATTGTACATATATATTCATTTGCCTGGCTTGTTTTACTCCGAGCTAATAAACTTAATTTGCTTTACACGCATGACGTATTTTCTCCCCTTGTATTATCACGTTATCGAATTGTTTCTTTAAGAATGTAGGATGATCGAAATATTATTATCTTAATTCAAATACAATGGTCTAGAAATATTCTTGCGTGATGTTTGAACCTGTGGGTCACGCGATTCGGTTTTTTGTACTTTATGGCACGGTCGGATGAAGAAAAAAATTCAGGAATGTAAAAGAGAACGAGAAAAAAATAAAATAATAAAAAAAAATAAAAAAAAAAATTAAAGGAAAAAAGAGCGAACGAATAGTTTTAGTACGATGGGAATCAGTCGAATAATTCGATAAATTTTTCATGTCGTTTTTCTACATTTCACGAGAGAAAAAAAGAGAGTTTTTGTGGAAAAAAAAAAGAGGAAGAAATTTGTTGCCCTTATGATTTTACAAGCCTTTTTATCTTCGTGAATTTTGCGAATCGTTAATTTAATTATTAACAAAATCGCCTGCCTGACATTTCATTCTTAATTGTAATCGCAAAAGTGAAAGTCCGCGACCCCTTTTCGAACCACGGTAATATCAAAGTAACGGATTTCCGAACACGTAACGAAGACGATCGAAAAGTTTCTGCTGCAATTACTACTACTACTACTACTACTATGATTATCATTTCCGTCGCAGGAAAGGAGAGTTCGTTAAAACTTCACCTGCAGAGTAAGGCATTTGGCAAAAAGGGCAAGGATTTGTAATTAAAAAATAAAAATCCGTCTTTAAAGATGAGCGAAACGTGTTGTAAAATTATTTACACGCCGTGAAATGCCTTGGAAGTATTTTTTTTTTCCTGATCTTTTTTAAATCGACGTCATTTTTTTTCCTTGTTCACGGTGCGTTGAATATCTCGTTTCTCTTTGTGTTTTTTTTTTTTTCTTCTTCCTTCATCTTTCAGTCTGCGTGAAATCAGATTTCGAAAAATTCAGGCAGCAGAAATTTGTTGCCAAAAAATTTGTTGTCATTCATATATTGTTCTTATTAGTGTTGTTGTTATTATTATTATTATTATTATTGACGTTGTTGTTGTTGTTGTTGTTGTTGTTGTTACTGCTTCTGCCCTTAGTTTTTTCTCAACCTGATCACGTACCACGGCAATTATTATTTTTCCCCAAACTTTTACCACCGTCGAACTTCTCACGGCTTACATCGTCTATACGTATGAATGTGTGTGTGTGTATATACGTTTAAATATATATATATATATATATATATATATATATATATAGCCTTATATATATATATAAGTAGCCTTACTAGCAGATCGACACGCGGCTTTGGATTTTCTTGGACGGAGGCTGAAACGAAACGAGAACTTGTTCTTTCTTTATTTTTTCATCAATTTTTGTTTTTTTGTTTTTTTTCATTGTTTTCCGTTTTTTTTGTTTTTTTTCTTTTTATATTTTCTCACGACACACCCGTTTTACTTTTCACTCAGTTTCTCGCCTTTCGCGATAATTGTTTCTTCGCGTTAAACTTTCCACTTTTACCCGGAAAACATTCACTTTCGTACAACATTAGGTAGGTGTAAATTATTTCACTTTACAGCTCGCCATCTTCTTTCATATAATGGAAATTACGAGTCGTTAATTCGTTATCGTTGTCGATTTAACGGAAGTCGATTCATTCCGTTCTTTAACCTGACCCAAAAAATCATGGTGCAAAAGAAATGTGAGGGGGAAGAAAAAAAAAATAAAAAAAATGGACAATTAATTACGTGGGATGAGAACAATGCTACGAGGGGGAAATAAGAAAACTGCTAAAGAGAAATGAGGGCTTTATTATATCATGTGTATATATATACATATATATGTATGTATATATATATATAAATCTACGGAGGTTCGGAATTGCGTGTAGCTGTTATATTAGCTGGCAGCAGCAGACCACAAACTATTGATTTCGGTTTGTGGTCCTCGTGGCTTTTGTTCCACGTGAGAGAGAAACCAAGAAAGAGAGAGAGGGAGAGGGAGAGAGAGAGATTAAAGTGCTCGGTCCGTTTCTAGTGGAGACTGCGTCTGAAAACTCAAGAGAAGAAAGACCTTATCCTTTATCGTCACCTGCTCTATTTAACTTATTGCCCATATATTTTCTTGTTGGAAATAATAGGACAGCGTTAACTTTATTTCATGGAATTCAGCAAGTTTTATTACATACAATATATATATATATATATTATGAATCACATGGAATTAATATTGTTAGCATGGCTTCGGAAGTTTGATCCTGGATTCGATAATAGTAGAAAATATCTGATAACTATTGAATTATTTTATCGTTCCATCAAGTTTGCAAAATCGACCTAAGCTTTGGAAGTAATACAATTCAAGTTTTGAAAAATGAACGAGGAGGTTATAAAATGTATCGTAGGCTTAGGTGATAACGAATATTCATCTTGGACGAATTACTTTAAAGTTTGGACAGAGATTTGGTTTGGAGATTGTAAAAAGTTATGGCGTAAAAATTCAGCAAAATATAGCCAAAGTTTCGGAGACGTTACTTATTTTTCATTTCGAGATTTATAAGTCATAGATTTTTTTTAGTTTTTACATTTTATCGCAGTACCTTGTACTCGAAGTTCGGAAAAATTCGTCTGCGATTATCCTCTCACGTTGATTTTGCAAACATTTTCCGTCAGCTCTGACAGGTGATGGAGAAAAATAAAGAAAACTATGTTAATCCATTCGGCACGGCCCATCTTTTAAAATAAGACGGAAATTAGGATGGAATAACAAAGATTTGAAATTGAAGAAATAAATCAATCGGTTAAATCCTTTCTTCGCGAACGATCCTCTTCCTCAGTCGTCGGCTTAGAACTTATATATATACATATATATATATACATTTAAGTGTACATATCAACGGCAGAATAACCCGAGGGCTCTAATCCCTCCTGGAGTTAATTAACAAAGGCAATTATCGATTCGGAGAATAAAGTATAAGAAAATCCTTTATCCTCAAGGAGGCAGAACGAGGTAGGGAATTAGGCTTGATTGTTTTAAAGACGCTCGAGTTACGTAATTTGTAGAGAAAATGATTCGGACGTATTTGAACGTGTAAAGAAAGATTATGAACCAAGAATATGTATATCGATCAATTTTTATCATTCAAACGTTGCGATAGTTACGAAAATTGATGAGACAAAAAAAAATAAGAAAGAAAACAAAAAAATTAATCGAACCAATTTCACTTTTATCGAGATTCTTCCAATGCCGTAGAGGTAAAGAAGAAAGAAAGAAAGAAAAAACTTCTTCACCAGCCAAGATATTTTACGCGCTCCTAATTACACCCGCATTAACCCTTCGAGGGTGGCGGCAAAGGTCGGAGGTCGGAGGTCGTGAAGGTTTACGATGCAGGTGAGCGGCTTGACCATGTGGAACTAGAAAGTGGTCGTAGATTTTGCAGGGTTGGCCGCATAGTTTCTAGAAATGTTTCCTCGCCCCCGGATACCTCGGTTCTCGGGATAACGGGATGCGGATGAGGAAGTTGGATTAAGCATAGGAGAGGCGGTGGTTTCGTTCTGTATTTTATTCGTCGCGTTCTTCATTTTTATTTTTTTATTTCTTCGTTTCTTCTATTTTTCTACGCGTGATTTTCAAACGCTTGAGCATTTTTTAGGCTTGATTTTCTTACGAACGTATGACAAGTTGATATTTCACACGTTGAAGAAATGATTGAACATCGCTGAGTTTTGTAGAAGAAGGCTAGCTTTAAATTGATACGTTCGGTGATATTTCGTTTACGAATTTGAAATATTCCGAAAGCGTCTGATTTCGAATTATTTGGTGGCGAAGCTTGAAGCGAAGAAATCAAACTTTGAAGAAACGACAAAGTTTCGAACGGTCGGAAAACCGACGGATCAAAGCTCCGGAATGCAAGGTTCCGAAAATTCAAGCTACGATAGAGCAAAGTTCCGGAAAGTAAAGTTTCGATGGAGCGAAATTCCGAAAATTGAAAATATATCCACAGAGCGTAGTTTATTATTCAACGAGTGGGTCTAAAAAATCAGGTAAACCGAAAATCCAGAACAAAGAAAGATCAAAGTCGTGGAAATCTTGGATCATTCGGAATTGCGATTTTTAGGGTATTTAAATTTTCTCATTTTCGCCCATTCGAAACTTTGACGTTTGCTCAAGGTTTGATTTTTATACTCAAAATTTCGCCACCAAAAAATTCGGAATTTTAACCCCGCTCCCCGGTCTCTCGGTTATCGTTTCATTTCTCGTCTGTATAATAAGCAAGGTGTGAAAATTATTTGCCTGAATTGAAAACAAGAAAACAAATGAACCGAAAACACAATTCCGCGGTCACAATTCGGAAATATTTAACATTCGATCGAAATATCGATGTCAAAAATTACAAGCTAACAATCTTTCGTACGTATTTGGCGGGGGTGAAAACAAAAGCAAGAAGATTGAAAAAAAAAAAAAAGCAGAACGTTTAAATTTGATCATTCGTCAGTGTCATGCGAATAGTAACACGTATACGCAATGTAGTACATATAATATATATATATATATATGTATTTATGGGTATGTATGGACATACATTTAACCACTCATGGATCGGAGGAAGGGTTAGAAACGGTGATACAGTGGCGCAATTTTATCAGGAGCTGGTATAAATTAACCAGCCAGAAGAGGGGAAGAATAAAAAAAAAGGGACAAAAAGAAAAAGAAATAAGCAAATAATAAAACACCAGGGGAAGAGGGAAAGTCGAATGGTTGGGAGAGGGTGGAATTAGGGTGTAAATGAATCTCGGTGTTAACGGAGCGAAAAATTAAAATAGTGTACGCGGTGATCGCGTTTATTTTCTCTTGTTCGTTTTTTTTTTTTTCTTTTCCTCGTCATTTCATTTCTTCTCTTCTCTTTCTTTCCGACATTCACTTTCACCTGCATTTATATTTACCGACAAATTTTGCTTAATTTGTCGTCCTGCTGTAAACTAAAATTACATATCCGGTTCGATTCGATTCAATGATTTTCTTTTTTACGTTCGTGTTTGTAAAATGACGACGATGATGATGATAATAATAATAATAAAAAGAGAGTAAAAATCGAAGGAAAGAAAATAAGGGATAAAAATATAGTGTGACGTGCATCGCACCGAAATGATCGTATCTTTCGAAATACAATCTTTTGTATCTGTAAACTAATTGTATTGCAACAATGACACGAGTCTTTTCGTCTTTTTTTTTCTCGAACTTTCTCTTGTTTCTTCTCTCAGAACAGTATGGATTATATCGGCGAAACGACGCTTATCGTTAATACCAAGCACACATTACGTTTTCCGCGTGAATTCTCGGACGCGTGTAACAATGTAAATCATCCGGAAATTGGCGGACGGGTGAGGAGAGAGGTCCGTAAGCTCGAATTTCGCGACACAGCGCGAAGATTATCCCGTCAAATATTGTCACAGTCACACACGTGGAGTTAGCTTCGCTTCCGTCCATACGTGTGTACGCAGAGACACGTGTACAGGCTATTCCTGAGATTTATATACCTCAGCATCGGCGGCACGTTTACGTGTGTATGTATGTATGTATGTATGTATGTATGTATAGATAGATATATACCGCGGACTGTTTGTTATGCAACGGAGGAGGAGGAGGAGGAGGAGGAGGAGGAGGTTAGCATGCATTATGCATGCCGGTAGAGAAGGGTCTATTAGACAATAATTCAAAATTCTGAACGTGCTCACTCTCTCTCTCTCTCTGTCTCTCTCTCTCTCTCGCCGTTAGATCCACGCGACGCGACGTCGAATCCGCGTGTTGCTACCGACATGTAGATCATATATATACGTATATATATATACGTCTGTATACATGGTATACGACAGTGCCGACTAACGGGTGTTTCCATTACAAAATCGAACAACTCGTCGAGGAGTGTTTTGAAAGGAATGTTTTTGATTTTTTTTTTTTTTTTTTTTTTTTTTTACTCTACTCTTTTTAATCGAACAAAACTTTTCTGAGTAAGCGGCAAAACGAAGAAGAAGAAGGAGAAGAAGAATTTTCAAGTTTGATTTTTACCTTCTTCTTCTTTTTTCGTTTTTCATTTTTTAAAGTCATCATTTCGAAGCAAGAGAAAGAATAAGCGAAACGAGAGTTGTTTGAGATTAGAATTTAGCATGAGAAATTTGACGTTAACGCGTGTTTCTGTTTAACTCGCGACCGAACGCCCGAAAGGATAGCAAAACTTTCTCACCCGGAGTGTAATAACAACGAAAATGATTACGCGTGTAGGAAATATTTCCTCACGTGTTGTAATACGTAATAACCTCTGTAGGCCGGATGAAGGCACGCGATCTATGGCTGGTATAATAAATTACCCTAACCGATAGTTACCCATAAGGCATGTAAACCAAGCGAACGCGGCTGACGTGTCGTATAATCAAGTTCGGGATATAATTTGCGATTTAGCGCGCGTATACCCGGTGATCCGTAAGTACGGTGGTTTCGGTTTTTACGTTTTTGTTCTTTTTTTTCTCCCGTCTCTCAAGCATCTTCAAACAAGTCGAGACGAAAATGAAGAATGCAACGGATCGAAAATTCAGATTTAGCGGATGAGGTGATAAATAAACGAGAAGCACACAAAATGTGAGAAAAGAAAGGAATAATTTTGAACAAGGGATAAACGGAGAAAAAAGGAATAAAATTAATGTATCTTTTTTTTTTCTCAAATTTCATGCTGTCCGAACTTTCAATTATGCATCGCGGAGATTTGTAACATTTTTTTTTTTTTTTTTTCACGAATTCGAATGGGAAATAAAGATTTCGTTGAATTTAGCCGATCGGAATAAGTAATGTACGACCGTCTATATCCACGAAATCTTTATTTCTCGCAGATAATATACCGGCGGGACTGCAGCTGAGGATGATATTTTATATTCGAAGATAATAAATTCTCTACACTTTTATATATATATATATATACTTTTTATATCTTGAACCTATACTTTCGCTATTTTTAACACACACACACACACACATATATATATATATGCGTACCTTATCGAGTTTACGTCGTAGCCGTGCGCACGATGCAAAACGGAGACACAAAAGTGTAATAAATCCAGTTACAAATCGAAAAATAAGCTCCACGCGAAAGCTCGAGGATATATTGTAAGCTCTTTGCGTCTGTATGTATGTGTATATATATATTATGTATTATACAGCGGGTATCGCATACGGTCGGGATTAAATATAACTATCCCTTCTCTCCCTTATCCGTGCCTGATTTTAACCATTGAATATCTAACAGCGATCCGAGCTTTCAAGCTACGTCTGACTAAACTGAATGAATCATCTTCGCATCGGATGTGACAATTGTATTCTCGTTGCTTGTTGTTAAAAATTTTCTCGAGCATTGGGAAAGGACGAGTATTAACGGTTCGAATGATTCTTGATTATTTCGCGTCTGTTGTCGGAGAATGAAAAAAAAAACATTTTTGAAAGGATTAGAGAAAAACTGATAAGTACAAGTTGTATGAATTATTTCTTTATCTTGAGAGCTAAATTCTAGAAGGGAGTGAAGAGAAAATAATAATACGAAGTAAGGAAAAGTGAATGAGAGTAAAATTTGACGTTTCGAGTAAACGAAAGTCTCTCTTTGAGACGGAGTTTCCCTGAAGCGAGTGCGCGTACCTCCTCTACGTACGTGTTCTCTGTGTCTATAACGCAAAGTAGGAAAACTTTCCTCAACCAAGTTTCTCTCCCGAGTTCGGGAAACTTTTGGGGAAACTGTTTCGCCAGTAAGTGACTTCTCTCGTGTGCCCAATTTACGAGCGTCTGTACGTATATATGTACATATTTATTTATGCATACACGTTACGTTACACGTGTACACGTATCATGGTATCTCGTATTCGTCGTCGTACGCTCGACGATCGTTGAAAGGATTTATTTTTGATACAACGGAGCGATAAGGTTGGAATATTTATTATACAAAATTATTAAACAGCTGCAAGCCTTGCAGAGGATCGTCGATTTTCTATATTTCAGATCGTATCGGGAGGATAATCTGATTAACGAAAGAAATTGATCAGCCGCTTCGCTGTGTGTTTGTAAAAGAATTACGTTTTTCTTTTTTTTTTTCTTCACTTTTTGAACCAGTAGATTTTTAAAGCCTTTCGTCGCATTGATTCCAGTTTAATATCGCGACATATTCTTGGGTTTGAAATTGAGTCCGAAGGATTGTTTAAAAAGTGGATCCTTAACGGAGGAAGGAAGAAAGGTGGGGGAGGGGGGGAAACTGTGTTAAAAGAAGCAGCTGCTGGCTGTCAGGGGGATGTAAAAATAAAAATAAAGTGAGTCTCAGGGGTGAAAAGAAGCTGGCGCGGGTTTGAATCCTGCAGGGGTTTCTTAAGATGCGTTTCCCTGACGCGGTTCTTCCGCGGTTCTTCGCTACAATAAACTTCTTGTTTGCTCTTTGCACCCCGTAATTTCCTTCGGTGAGACGCGACGCGGGTTTCTCTCGAACTTTAATATCTCTTCTTTTTGCGATATATATATATATATATGTTGGACAGCCTGGATATTTTTTCTTCGAATCGGCCCGTCGTGGAAAATTTTTAATCGCACGGTAATATCTCTCTCGAACTCATACGTCTTCAACGTCTAAACACAATTTTTAAAGTATCGAAACCTGACGCATGGAAATGTTTAATGTAAAAAAAAATATTTCTCAAAACAAAATATATTGTTTTCTGATATTTTTGACAATTTCGTCTCCAACCGTTAAAATTGGAAAACTCGATGCCGCACCGCTGAAAAAAACCACACAGCGGTTTCCTTTCGCGAGGTTTAATATTATGTTATAAAACTATGATTTCGTGAAGTGGGAGATCGAAAAAACAAATAAAAGTTTTTTTTTTCTTCTTTCTCTCAACAGTAACTCTCTCGATTCTGGCAATTCCAGCGATTCCTAATTAAAAACCCGACTTATATCAGACCCAGCTGAAAACTTGATCGAGAAATGCGAACAATAGGCAGCCGGAGTTTCTACATTCGCTCTTTTGTCTCCTCCGTTATATAATTCATTCCCACCATTTCTTTTCTCCATTTCTCTCCAACAGCATAAAATCCTGCTTCAGTCTCTGCAGCGGTTGCATACCTATACGTACATACATATATATACATATATACATGAAAGTCGTTAAGAAAGTCGAATCGCGTTCGTTCGTTCGTTCGTTCGTTTTCTCGATTCTTGATATTAGCAAAATTTACGATTTTCAAACAACGCCAGGAGGGAGGGGGAGGGGGGAAATGGTCTCTTCCCGGGAAGCAGGAAATGCAGAAACCTCGCGTCACGTATTCCGGGCTTTATCGGATGTTCGGTCCGATTCGATTTGCCTCGATGCGAGGCGAGGGTTTGGTTTAAAGGCCGAATGCATCTCGGCTTCGGGCGTTATATCGCGCCGATTACGCGAACGGTTACAATTCCGCGGCTGTAAAATCGTCGAGCTGCATTCGAAACCCTCCGTCCTTCTTCTGTAACGCCCGAACCTTCTCCACTCTCCTCGTTTCACTCCGAATCACGATTTTATCCCAGCTCCGAAGTGCCAACTTGCTATCCCGGCCACCGATCTTAACGACCACCCTCCCTTCTATCTCCTCTTCTTCTCTTCTCATTTTCTTCAAACTGCATCCTAACACCCGAAGCAAGGCACGATGTTCTTCCTACTTGCATTTTGTCGATGCTGATTTTTACCGATCGTTAGCTACATCTACGTATATATATATACGTAGTCTCGTTGACGACAATTTCAATTTATTCCCAGGTATTGCCAGAAATTTATAATATATACTCGACTCAAGTCTTGCACGATCAAAGTTTTCGTTCGCGATCGATCGTTTCACACTTTGAAGCAACGCTATTTAGATTTGTTTTTCCTAAACGATTGTCTTCTCAGATTTGGTATTTTTCTTTTTTTTTTTTATTACTGAATCTTTTTGTTCGATGAATTTTCATTATTGTTTTCATTAGAAGTTTCAACACGATATTAGTTTCAGTCAGCGTTTGAGAAGTGAATTCTCGATTTCTCGTTTCACAATTTTATTTTCTTTGCTTTTCGCGTTTGAATATTTCAAATTTTTCGAATTGACGCTTGGTTTTTTTTTTTTTTTTGTTGTTACATTTTCTACTTTCGATACACTTTCTTCAATTTGTCCACGATGCGTATTTTGTTTTTTGAGGTGAAAAATTTTATTCGCAACAGATTCGCGGCAACGGAATTCAATAACGGAATTTTCGCACATATTTCACCGATTTTGTTCATTTGTTTATCCACCTCGGTTTTAACTGTAGGAATTTATTGTTTAAAAAATGAAAACACATTGCGAATACAATTTTTTACCGATAAATACATAACTCGAGCAGTAACGGACTTTATATTAAACGAACCTGCGGTCTCGGCTTTTACGCTATAAGATTATTTTATCGGGTACTCAAACCAACCCACGGCAGTATAAAGGTACATTATGTAAAAAGTTTCCCGCATAGTCATTCCCCTTTTCTACTCCATGCTTCTTTTTCCAACGTGGTCATGTCGTCGTCGTCGACGTCTTAATCATCGTTATCTCTGTATCTCTCTCTCTCTCTGTATATTTCCCGGCGTCACTTCTTGTCCAACTTTCTCATTTCTTATCACAACTCTTTCCCCGCTTCTTCTTCTTCTTCTTCTTCTTCTTCCCCTTCTTCTAATTCTTACATTTTTTTAAAACCTACAACTCCGAGAGTTCTTACGTTATGACCGCCGGTAGATTCGTGTCTTCGTACGCGTCGAAGCTTAAGGGAAAGGAAAAAATCTCCTCGGGCTCGATGAGAAAGGGAGGAGGGGGAGGGGAGGAGGAAGAGAGAGAGAAAAAAAAAAAAAACTTGTCTCGCCTCAGGTTCTGCAGCTACTTGAAGTCAGCGAAATAGAAAGAGAGGGAGAGAGAGAGAGAGAGAATGGGAGTGGCAGGTTTGTAGCCAGTAGCAAAGTGACTGACTCGGGTTGAGCCTTAAAAAATAGGGAAATAAATCAACCCCCCACCCATCTTTCACCAGGCGCAGGGGGTTGAAATTTTCCTCCCCCTTTCTCTTTCTTTCCATTTTTCTTTTTTTTTTTTCTTCTCTCCTTTTTACTCCTCCTATTTTGCCCCGGGGCCTATTCCCGCCAATTTCAGTCCAAGCAACCACTCAGAAGTTTCATAATAAAAGCTCGAGGTGATAAATATATATTATACATGTATAGAGAGAGGAAGAGAGAGAGAGAGAGAGAGAGAAGTTAAGAAATGAATAGAAAATATGGGTGAAAATAAAAAAGCTTCTGAGCGAAATTTGTTTTGAGACATTTTGGAATTTTCATTGCCGAAGGACAGCGACGAGCTTATTCGAAGCGGCAGATGTTCGCCGGTCGTTGATCCTTGCTATCGCTACTAAGCTTGATCGTTACAAGCACTCGCCGCGTCTCGTTTTCTCTGCGGCGGCGAAACACCGCGTGTGGGAACCTCTTGAAGCTCTTCTTATTATATCGCGGCTCGGACCCGACCTCGTCATCTAACGCGAATACGCGGCGCCGAGGGATGTCCGGTTGTAACGACACTCTCGGCCCTCTTGACCTTTTCACCTCGTTGCCGAAAGCCTTTTCAAACGGCAGCCCGCAGTCGTTAGACGCGCCTTCGACGTTTCGGGTGGAATTTTCGCTTTGTTTTATTTTGTTTATTTATTTATTTATTTATTTATTTTTTTCATTCCATCTCCCATCTTTCTCATCGAGACTTTGTTCGATCGCCGCTGATCGATTGGAGGAGGAAAATAGGAAAGACAAGTTGTACGAATTGGTAGGTTTTCAGGAATATAGAGAAAAAAAAAAGAAAAGAGAAAAGAAAAAGACAGGAAAGGAATGAAAAAAAAAAAGAACAAACCTGGACGAGTAAATAAATTTTAATGCAAAAGGAGAAACGGAAATCGAACGAATTCCGTAACGTTGATCGAACAATGGGGTGAAATTAGTCACTGATTTCTGCAACTCGGAAGTGGCGGCGAATGGTTGGAGAAATGAGGGAGGATCGAGGAACGATAGGAGAATACAAAACATTTCCAATCAAACGACGATAAAGCTACACCAATTTTACGTCACTAAAAGGAAACCGATAAAAGCTTTCACGAAAGCTTAAACTTTCCCCTGAAATCCCTGTTCGTCTATCTTCTCTGCACTTCTCTCTCTCTCTCTCTCTCTCTCCTTTACGCGCGAAACTTCCTTTTGACTTCTACACCCTCACTGATTCTTGTACCATCACGTCAGATTTACTCAAACGCCACGAGGCTAAATTGTTTCCAAGCTCTTTTCGTCAGCTTTTTTCCTTCTTCTCGTTTTTCGTCGCGTTTTTTGCATCTTCAAATTTGGGAAAATGGTTGTTACGGGGTTAGAAAATAAGTACAACTCGATGCAGGAGTTATTTGGAATTTGACCGTGGTTTTAGTGTCTGAATATGTTGATAAAAAAAGAAAAAAAAAAAGTTTCAAAGAAGCTTTTCTTTGTCCTTACAATTAAAGTTCAAATTTACAATGATCGATTTTACAGTTTTATACTGATCAGGGATAAATGAAGCATTCGCCTTTTGAGTCGTACATTATTGTGCTCAATCAATTTCTACAACAAGATAGTGTAATATGATTTTTCGGATCGTTGATTGCAAATTTGAAATGAGAGTTGAAAAATTTAAGATGGTACATCCGATATGGTGAACGAAAATTTCAAAAACTCTGTGCAGAGATTTTCGGGGTCGCTGATCAGTTTCGCCGTATTGAATTTTCAAAATCTGATTACAGATTCGTAATCAACGACCTCGAAAACCCTTGGACAGAGATTTTTCTCCCGATACGAGCGAATTCGAGAGTGATAAAAATGCTTACCGATACGACTCGGATGGGTTAGCCGAAGTATTAATTTCTGTTGATCGGAAAGAGTAAAAAGGAGAAGAAAGCTTGTAATTTTCTTTCTCGATTCACAACGTCCGATTGGTCTTTGCTATCCGATTGCTCCTCGACCTTCGTCACGGATCTTTTTACTTAGTTTTACGCACCTTTTCGAAAAACGGTCAACCTTTCCATCCTGAGGATACGCGTCTGACGGCTCGACGTCATCCGGTTTCCCCAGCTATAAGGGACAACCGACTCCCATAGGGAATATGTCAAATTACTTTTGTCCTGCAGGTTGACGGAGGATCGGTCACGAGGAGTTTCCAAAACGCGCGGATACCTAACCGCGCTTAGCGTTGTAACAACGGAGAAATTGTTTCTTCCCCTATTCTCCGACACCTTTTGGGGTGAAAATATGTTCCAAATCTAGAATCACGCCGATTTCACGCTATTCTCTTCCCTCTGTTTTATTTTATTTTTATTTTTTTTCCCTTGTCTTTCTATTTCTTCCTTTTCAGTTTGTTCGCTGTCCTCCTTTTTTCTTTCCATTTCGAACCGCGTCCGCGTCTTGATCGATCGGTCAATTTTTTGGATGAAAAAAAAAAAAAAAAAAAGAAACATTACGCGTCGAATATTATTCAAAATTTCGTTTTCAAATACGAGAGTTTCAAATTCTCGAGAAACGCGAAGAAGGCGGTTTATATTTTTTTTTGTTCGTCTTTTTCAAAACGTCTTTAGAAAAGTAGCGATTGATTCGAAATTATTTTTCCTTCGTTATCGCGTCGAGTGTTTTTTTTTTTCTTTTCTCTCTTCGCTCCGTACGTAATTCTTCAATCTTCGTTTCACGAACACACCGGACTAATTCGTCAAAATGATCACGATTCTTCTTCAAAAAACGCTCACATTTATTGTTATTAATTAACGCAGGCAGGTGTTTATATATTCTTGTAATCGATCTGAAAAAGAAGGCGAAAAGAAAGAGAGAAACAAAGAAGCTTTCATCGATGGTTGAGATAGAGAGAGAGAGAGAGAGAGAAAGAGTCTGTCTTGTCCGAAGGATTTTGAGCTTGACAGCTTTTCCATCCGCGCGCAGCGACGTTCTTCAGGGTGATAACGAAGACCCAGTTTTCCATCTAAGCCAGCCGGTCTAGTGAGCGTAAGTTGTGCTTTCCATGGTGCAAAAAGGTCGACGGGGAGGGAGATAAACCACGGCGAAACTTTGTCTGGTTGAGAAAAATACGGGATTCCTAGAGTCACCGGTTAAGCTCGCCTCTCCCTCTCTCTCTCTCTCTCTCTCTCTCTCTCTGTTCCGTCCTCTCTTGCCTTATGCACATCCACCTCTGTGGAACCGAATCCTCGGTATGTAACCAACGTGAAATGGTTTTCCAAAGCTGCCACGCGATGCCCCGACGACGCCTCCCGGGGGACTCTCTGCGCGCGCACACACACGGACGCATATATTTGTGTAAAGTTGCGTGCGTGTACGTAGGGGAGTACATACGTGTGCGTAAACGTAGACACGTACGGACGGACAGCGGCATGCATCGGAGGAGGAGGACGTCCCAGACGTCTCGCGCAATGGCGACGAAATATTTACCTCGCTGACTTTTTCACCTCTTCTTTTCCTATTTTTTTCCTTCCCTCCTTCCTTCTTTCTTTTTCTTTATTTCTTATACTCACTTTCGTTCCCCCATCCGTCAAAATACCGGGGATATCCTTATCGCACCTCGATTCCTCTTGTGATTTCTTTCTTTTTTTTTTTGTTTTTTTCTCTTCCCTTTTCTCCAGGACCATCAAATCTCGGTGAAGGAAATTCATTCGGTACGGTCTGTTTGAAAAAAAAAACACACACACACACGCGCGCGCGCGCACAACAAACACAAATAATTCAATATCTCTGATACGCGAAAACTTTTACACACCGACAGACATAATTAAAATTCGCACGGGGTTTAATGTCTCAATGAGGAACGAAACGGTGTAACGTTACGCGTGTTTTTTTTTTCTCTCATTCAGGGCATTATTATTATTATTATTATTATTATTATTATTATTATTATTATTATTATTATTATTATTATTATTATTATTTTGTTCGTTCAGGGTGCGGTTTTCCGGGGCAAAAAAGACACGTTAAAGCTCCGCGCGTCTGCCTTGTTCGGAATTATTCCAACGATCGTCATGGCTGATATGAAGCACGCACGGTTATGAATAAAAGTTTTTAATCCAGAGACTATCATTAATTAGCGAGAAACCCGGAATGAGTTTATACGCCACCGCTGTATTCGGACCGTTTAATTAACGTAGAAATCATCCGATACCCGCCGTGATAAACTCTGCGAAAGTAGCGAGAGAGAGAAAACTGTCTATTACTTTCCTTTTTTTTTCTAATAATTAATAACCGCAGTTTTTCCGTAACGTTCCGCGGATGATGAATTCATTATACGTGTAAACGGTTTTTTTTTTTTTTTTTTTCCTACAGCTCAACTTTTTCGCTTGTCGGAATTTTATTAAACAAGAACAAAAAAAAAAAAAAAATGAAAACAAAAAAACGAACCATCGACCAGGCGAATAAATTGCAAAGTTATTACTGAAAGACGAGAACTCAATTTTGGTGTTCTGATTTCGTTTTTTTTTTTTTTTTCATATATTTCATGCCCAATTCACGATCGAATATCCCAAGTTTTTTTTCTAAGACCCGCGTAAGGATAACTGTGATAATTATTTTCACAAGCGACGCGCTTTTTTTTTTATCGATAACTGGAGCGGGTGCAACATTCGTACAAAACCTTCGGGGTGTGAATTTGACGCGCTTATGCTTTTATTCCTTTGACGATGAAAGAATTGAGGGGGTCGGGTGGGAAAAATTAATTAGTAAAGTATAAGGTTGCCGACGCGCGAGCTTTTAACGCTGCATCATAAAGCACTACAGGCCTTGAGTTTAAAAGCTTTCGATTCGATTTGCGAATTGGAATTTTTATATAAAACCCGATCGGTATATAACGGCTTTCAAATCTCTTCGCGTTGAAAAATGGAAATTGAATTTAATTGAATGAGGGAGAAAAAGGGTGGAAAGAAAATTTTTTAAATTTGCGAGGAAACGAAAGGTAACCCGATGTAATATATTGCTCTCGCATATTTTATACAACGGTTTCGGCTTGATTTACAACAGCTTATTAGAAAGCCGACATCGTCCTGTCGTCGGGACGTTCGTTAGCCAACTTTTACCGAGCGGCTTGGATACCTGCTCGAATTTCAATTTAAGGATGTGTCGGGTTTAAGGTCTAGACGTGAAAAATATCGAGATAGAGCGAGCGAACGATCCGGAAGAAACAGTTGGAAGAAAACGTAGCAACAGCGATCGTAACGAGAAAGAATAATAGCGGATACTAGACTTTTCTGATAATAAATGAAAATAGTTAAGGACCGAGCGGTAACCGGAACTAAAATTTTCTCTCGGTGTAGCAAAAGTACTTTTGTCCGATGTTTTTTTTTTTCCTTTAATTATTTTTTGTTAATTAAAACCATAAGCGACACTTCTGTTTCGATTTTCGAATCCTGATTTTATCCTCTTTCTTGGTCTCGTATAGATCTTGACCAAGTTGCAGGTCTGATGGTTTTTTTTATGGTTGTTAAGCTTAAATTAAAGTTGGTTTGGGTTAAAACACCTCGAGTTTCTCGTATACGTGATTAGTTTGCTTTTCTTTTTTTTTTTAAATCGTTTTTCTGAATCCTACTTCGAAGTTACGAAATCTTCTCATCTTCCGACAGGTGTGATAAAAAAATGTTTATATTTTATAAGATATTTCTCAATATTTACAGATCTTGGAAGGTCGGGGGTTTTTCTTTCCAAGTTTTCGAATAACGCTTCAGATACGCTGGTGAGAAAAATTTTGAAAAAAATTGCGACAGCGTTTTTCGTCGTGTACTTTCGTAGCAAAAAAAAAATAAGTGAAATCTTTTGATCGAGACGTCACGGAATGCCCCATATATATACGTTGTACACGGCACCGTAAGCTCGTCTACGTTTCATCGGTTATACGAGCTCCAATTTCGGCTTCTCGGACTGCGGATGACCTCAATGCTGAATAGTTTCGTGAGAGATACCTACGTTCGCTCGTAGATCACTGTCCAAATTGCGGTTACCAACGCAAGAACGAAATCTCAGGCTCTCTCCTCTCTTCTCTCCTCTCTCCTATCCTCTCTCTCTCTCTGCAGTAGTGACGCTGGGTTTCCCAACCTGACCCGACCACGCCTATTACGCTACCCCGGTTTCCTCTCTCTCTCTCTCTCTCTTTCTCTCTGCTTGCATCGTCTCTTGTACATCCGCATCATTGGTTAAGCCTGGAAACTTGGTAAGAAATTATGTCGTTAGGACTGAAAAGTATCAAGTCTGTTATAACGTGAAATTGAAATCCACGGGAATTGTCTTTGCAAAGAAAATTTAACAAAACATGGTAATATCTCATTCAATTGTTAGAACAGTATCGTTGATTTTAACGTTCGTTTATTCGTATAAACCAAAACTTGAGTCAAAAATCTCTGTCGAACGTGTATGGAAATGTAATATTTAAGTACGATTTGTTTTAGCTCCAGAGTTACCGCAAGTCGATTTATCTTTAGTCTCAGTTATTTTGTTACCCACCGCGATTCTGGTTGATTCGACATTTTTTCGAAACGAAAGGGAATTGTCACGGTGCGTGTTGCTTGTTGTCAGAAATACTTACGGAGATGCTGTAGCGACGATGATGATGGTAAACAAATTTGGTGCTAGAAGCAATTATTAGCGATTTGTGAGATCGTTCGTGAAGAAAAAATTCCATTCTGACATAAAAAAAAAAAAAAAATGACTAGGATGAATTGTAACAGACTTTTGAAAATACTATTCAATTTGATGTACTATTATTTCATACATTGTGCGCGTACCGATAAACTAACTCTAAAATAGGAAGCACCGATTTTATGACTGTTGTAAAATTCGACGAACAGTTGAAGGAGAAAATTGACATTGGAATTGCGATTAGTTTTACACTGAGAGAAATTTTTATTCCCGGTTACCGCTCAGTCCTTAAACTATTTTCATTCTTTACCACAGTCGACAAAATACAGTTATAGGTAGAAAATGAAAATTAGTTTTCTAGCTGTTACCAAAAAATCTAGATATTGAAACAGTTTTTTTTTTTAACGATACCTGTTTTACTCAATTGTTCCAGTTACTGTGACAAATAAAAAATTTTTTTCAGTCTAGTTTTGTAATTTTTCAACAAATACCGGCGTGAAATTTGCTCGTGATAAAATTCTCGTTCAAGATTGTACCTGTATTATATACCCAACGCAGTTTCATTTTCACCCCCAGGTATCATACCTGCAACGTATATATATATATATATACACACACACACACATGCGCACGTATAATATCGGCGGTGTTTGAAATTGGGGAATTTCGATATCGCGATCCGCCACCGAGAGAGCTTGCGAGAGACTGGGAGGGGTTGAATTACGCGGGTGGATAACGGAAGTTCCGAACGCATTCGCGTCATACGTAACCGAAACTGCGTATCTATCCGCGTTCTCCGAACGATGATGTTTCGCGATATTTGATGATTATACGTGCCGGCGCTGTCCGATGCCCAATGCGTTACGTTGTTACGCGATATAATATGCATAAACAGAGTATTTGTCACGCATCTACATGTGCGTATGTGAACACTAGAGTGCTTCTAAAAAACCGACTATTCGGTTATATGTAAATATTTATATATTTATAAATGCTACAAAACTGACTCGTATCACTGAAATAAACAATGTTATTGATTTTAAAATTAAAATTATAGACTTCCAATGAAATGTTAATTGATAAATTTCATCAATCAACGATATGAGTCAGTTTTGTAGCATTTATAAATTAATAACATCGTTATTTCAAACGGTTCGATGTTTGAGGCCTGATAACTCCGAAACGACTTACCTTACGCAAATCTTTATTCAGATCTTTTTTATAGAGCGTAAAATTTCCTACAAGAATATGTTTTGTTTATATCTTCACACCGATTCGTTTTCGAGCAATAGAATTCTAAATTTTTAAAAAATTTTTTCCCATGTTATTTAATTGGGAAATAGAAAATTGAGAATCGCCACCTCTAAATATCAATATTAAGAGCTCATATTTTACCGAGGTCATTTTTGAGGGACGCTCGGAAGATTTTTCAATGTTCTTCGAAAAAAAAAATGGTCGTTTTTTTTTTGAAACACTCTTGTATATACTATGTATATATATGCATACGTGCACCGAATGCACGCGGTCAATACGATTGTTATTTGTAAAGTGTGCGAATAGCGACGAACGAATTGACGAACTGCTTCTAATTTCGTACGTACGTGTACGTATTATTATATATACGTATAAATAATACGGATGTCGAAGCGGTGGAAATTTTTCAAACTCTTGGAACACATTCCAGATATCTATAAAGATATACATGGATTTTATATATATATATATGTGTGTGTGTATGTGCTATGTAGGTATATTAATTGCAAGATGAATTTTCTTTTTTCACGTCTTTTTCTCCACACACGCTACTGACAGCACACGATTATTAACATTTGCAACGCTTCGTCGATCAAAGTAGATGTGAATATACTTGACGTTTGTTTGTTTATTTGACAATTTGCAGAAATTGCAAATATATATATATATGGAGATCGAACTTAGTCAGAGAGAATAACTGCGCGCAAACAAACGACTCTGGTATCTTTTCTTTTTTCGTTTTTTGTATCTGTGTGTGTGTTTTTTTAGTCCGATGCCGTTTCTATTATTATTTCATTTGTTCGTCATTCGGTGCGATTTTCTTGCGTCTTTTTCTTCCGGTTCGGTTTCAAGCATATGTTTCGGCTTTTTGTTCGTTCAGCTTCGACTTTTTTTTATTTAAAAAACAAATTTTCATCCCCCTCCGCCTACTGTTTCACCCTATCGACACGGAAACATTGCAGGCTGTGACCTAATATCGTAATCGTCGTCATGGCATCAGAATGTAATTTAGAACCACCCGCGACATCAATTTATCGAGAATGTTTGACAGCCCTCTTAATGATTCATTTATAATCCTTGAACCAATTGACGACCGGAGCCTCGGTGCTCGAACTTTCGTTATTCGACACGAACGATGTTGCGCTGGTAAAATTTTTTCCTTTCCATATTTCCCTGTTTTTATTTTTTTTTTCGCTAATTTCCTTTTCATGTCGTTTCTCTTATCACAAAGTCGTACGTCGGGCGTTGCAGTTATATAAAAAAAAAAAAAATTCTATAAAGTATTAACAACGATGATAAAACGAAAGAAAATGTCAACTTATCTCGATGAGAAGAGAAAAAAAAAATAAGGAAAGAAAAGAAAGCAGGTTTAAAGTAGAAAAAAAGGACAAAAACCAGTCGTTTCAAAGACGTTTCGACTATATTGAGATGTTCGTCGTTTATTGATCGTCACGCGAACCTTTCGTAACTGTTACGTGTACGTATATTCTCAATTCTACAAGGATTAACGACGCGGCATGGAGAAGTCAAGGAGGAGGTGGAGGAGGAAGACAAGAATGTAACGTGATTTTTCGAATACACACGCATACACGAAAAATTACCAATACAATTTTTTTTCCCCATCGAAATTACGACGTACGTTACGTTGAATAGTTCTTGAAAAAAAAAAAAAAAAAACCATTTCCAAACCTAGTGAATTGAAAAAAATCTCCAAAAATTCACAGAGACTACCTTCAAGTAGTACTATACTATACGTGTGTACAACGAATTATAGAAACAAATCCAGGAGGTTAAAATGAAAAAATAAATAAATAAATAAATAAAAAAAGTGGCTCAGTGGAAACCGTCTCGTATATATATGCATGCATATGCGCAACGTGTATGAGGGTACACAGAACAGGCAGTCTCTGCAGGCCAACAGGCCAAAACCCTGGCAAACACGACCACCTGCATCCTACCAACTCTCTACAACCCTCCTTCTCTCTCTCTCTCTCTCTCTCTCTCTCTCTCTCTCTCTCTCTCTCTCTCTCTCTCACTCTCTCTCTCTCTCCTCTCTTTGCTGGAAGATTGCCAAGCGTCGAGCAAAATGGCGCTGCTGCTGCTGCTGGGCTACCGTTCCCCACTAAATGTGCCTTTGGTACCAGCACCCCTATTTCTCCTCCTCCTCCCTTACTCTCCTCCCTTCCACCCTTTCATCCCGGCGAATACCCGGGTAAACTATTTGTAACTATCGGCAGTCCCGAATGCCAATCGGTGCTGTGCGCCGAAACGGTCGTTAGGTGGGTACGTATTTTTTTTATTTTCTACCAAATTCGATCGTCGAACTTTTAATTTGTGAACCGATGATCGGATTGAGGGATGTGACGTTGCACTGATTTTTTTTTTTTTTTTTTTTAAACAGGTTACACGTGAGGTATACAAGTTGATCGGTTATCGAAAAGCTTTTACTCAATTATCGAAACTTTTGGTATGTAAAATTATTAATTGACGGGCGCAAATTGTGAATTTTTCGATGACTAAAAGTTTGTATTTTTGATAATTTTAGAACCAAGGATCAAACGGACAAATAATTGGGACAGGTTCAATAACTGGGACACTCACCCGAGCTTTCTTAAAATTAATTTATCCACACGGCGTGAAATATGTTAGAAATATTTCGTTTGGAACGTGAAATATTTCCGCAACGTGTCGAACGACTATAAATTTCAATGCCTGCATTTGTAACCTGGGAAATAGTCGCGGGAAATATTTTGCAAGTAATATATCCGGACGTGATTCTTAAATTTTTGAATAGAATATGTAACATGTTTCAGATGAGACAGTTCCGAAAGATTTCCGAACGAATTCATTTATTTATTTTTCTTTCTACGTTTACGTTAGTCATCAATCGTTGGAATTTTCGAATTTGGGGAATAATTTCTGAACGAAATTAAGTCTGGACTTGAAACTTCAAGGATTCAAAGAGAGTTTCGAAGGATTAACGAAGTTTCGTCGTTCAGGCAATTATACCGCGAGGAAAATAATTTCAGACTTGAATTTAGCCGAATCTTGAGATTTTAAATATTTAAGGACAACGTTCTCAGAGATAATAACGACGATAATTCTCGTATGAATTTTATATCGAGTTGCGCGAACAGCGAGTATTTCGGACAAATAATGTTTGCTCGGTTTTTCCCGATCTCCCTTGCGCAAGCTCGCGCAGATCCGGAATCTTCGTCAAAGTCTCGATATTGAACCCCCCCCCCCCCCACCGATGTCGAATTCGGAAACTGTTTGTCCCTGGCATACAGTTTCCGTCGTTGCGTCGAGCCGCTGAGGTTTGGTTCGAGTAAACGATTAGCGGGAAGTAGGCAAGTATCGCGTTTCTCCATCGGGAATAGGTATACCTACGTCGGATTTAACCTTATGAGAGGATATACCGATGGATATCCGAGACCCTGTTTGTCCTTGCTTCATTTCGAGGGGAAGAAACGGATCGGTTCGATTCTCATTCCATTCAAACTTCGATATTCTCGTTCGACGATAACGTTTGACAATGAGTTCCCATTTTTCTTTTTGAAAAATTGTTGCGGAGACGACGCGGAGGAGCTTTTGCTTCTGTGCGACAGAAAGAGAGAGAGAGAGAGAGAAAAAAAAACAAAACGAAACAAACTCTGTTTTGGAAAAAATTCTCGTAATCAAGGACGAAGTTTGAATCGAAGATTGTTTAGCTGATTAAAAGGGTCATCGGGGTTTTTTTTTTTTTTTTTTTCAAATCTGTCTCGAAGAATTCGATACTTGACGTTGACACAACGCTCTTGACAAAAAAGCTAAGAGCTTTTCAAGAAATTTGGATCGATGATCAATTAAGTCACTCGAAAAAGCTCGAAACATTACAAAAAATCCCGAATATTTACATCCTTCGCTTGGATGAAACAATGTTGACGGTAGAACTGAGAGGTTTTAATCAAATTTCGATCCAAATTTATTCAACCGACCGAAAAACGGCAATACTTGACCCGGATAAGACGCCTGTGACGGAATAACCGAGAGCTTTGACGAAGTTGAGATCTAAGATTATTTGGCCAGCCGAAAAAGCTCGCAAATTTTTCGAAAAAATCCCTCATCAATTTCAATCCTTGACTCGGGGAAAAAAGCTGGTATCTTTAAGCGAGAGCTCGAAGGCCGTGGTATTCCTTCGATAAATTCCTCGACCAGTGTTGAAATAATTCCATCAGTCGGTTGTTTCCTCTTCGCCGAATGGGGTGGATGATATTATTCGGTACGTACACCGTTCGCGTCATATCAGATCTCCCCGTACTTTCTCAGCGGTAGACAGGCAAACAATGGAGCTGAGCGACAAGGCAATAAATCCGAGCATACAGCATCCGTGTTTTCCGTGGCTGGTGCCGACCGGCGTCTATAAATTCAGTTGATATCCCACGCAGCTTAGGCGTCTGCCTGCCCATTCCTGGCAGAGCCGCGCCTGTAGGATAGCCGAATACCCGAGGAAATATTCCCCCGGAAAGCCGCGTCGCCGAGTCTTCGATCCCCATCGATCCGACGCTCCGAGTTACAAAGTTCTTCCTCTCCCCTCGCACACCCAGAATTATGATCCACGTAATCGGCTTTCTTGTTCGAGTACACGCGACGACTTTTCGCTTCTTCTTTCCTCGCCTCGCAATAATTTAACGGTCCGAACGAAAAACAAAATAAAAATTGGTACGTCAACGTTAAGAGCGATACAACAATGGTTCGAAAGTTGCGACTGATTTGGGCGATGAGGTTGAACTCAATGGAGAAGACGGAATTTTAATACGGTGAAAAATTTGATTAGTCTTGATTTTTTTTTTTTTTTTTTTCTCACGTTTCCTCCGTTTGACCAATTTCGATGAATAATCCACAACACCTGATTTCGATTAATTTTCAATTAGTCGGAAAACTCTGGGATAATGTGAAATTGTTGTCGGTACAAATCGTTGAGCTTATTCCAGATTAAGAATTGCATTTTTGCGTTGTTGAAAATTAAACAAGTTGATCAAATTACTAAATTCAACGTGGATCATTGGTATCGATTAGTTGTTTCGATTCGTTTTGAAACGGTGAAAAATTTGGGTATATAATTTGGATTTCTTACCTCGAAATAAAGGTCGCGTTGTCATCGGTTACCATAGACCAATGGCAGTACCGAAATTTAATGTTTTCCGGACAAAATACACGTATAATCAAGTGAAATTAAATTCAACGAATTCGAATCGATGTCCGAGCTTTTATTTCTATAAATTACAATATTTTCCTAATTTGTATTTTCGTAAAAAATATCGGTAACTTTTTGGTCACGAAAAAAATAAGAAAAAAAAAACAAATGCGACTTCAGATTATCAAATCATCGTATCAGATCCTTCTCAGTTTTTTTTTTTTTTTTTTATTAATTTCTCTCTCTTCAACGATTTACTCGTTTTATTTGCTTCCGCGCACTTTCCGCTCGCCTGAGAAACATCCTTAAAGGTTGGGACATTCGGTTGAGTCCTGGTAGCGTTTATTACCGGAGCCCGAAGAAAAGGTGTCGGAAAAGGAACTGTACGATTCGGGAATTTACGAGCGTCGGTTGGCTCGCTGCCTGGGGAAAACCCGAGGACGAAAACTCCTCGGGTCCTCCGTCCAACCTTGGCTCGACCTCTGCGAGGGAACTTTCGATGCAAATTAGCCGAATGACTTAGGGCCCCCCCCCCCCGCCCCCTCCCCCTCCCTCCCTCTCTCACTACCACCCTATCTACCTACGGATTTTGATACAATGGGATTATTTCACGACTTGTTATTCTCGGGCGAGTCGCTGCCTCGACTCGAGAGGAATCCCCGGCCCTTTCTTTTTAACCTTATTAAATTTCCTCGCTCGTATGGAGAACGGAATATCGGTTCCCTCCTGCAAACGAGCGAACTAGGCGAAGGAATATGGAACCTCCCCCTTAATTCTTCCAGCTTTTTCACTCTTTCGCTTATTAGACGAAAATAATATATTCGCGGTATTCGTAACACAGATCTGCGAAAGCAAAATTTTGTTCTTTGTTTTTAAGCTGCACGGGATTTTTTTTGGCACTTACATTTGAAATATGCGAGGCGTCTTGCATAAAAAGAGAAAAAAAAAAAACAATCGCAACGACCATTTTATTACAACGATGTAAACGATATTTTTTATAAAATTAAACAAACCGTATCTTTGTGAAATTTATTTAACATTTCGTGTCCGTTCTTTTCGCCTGTGACAAAAGCTTTTCATCTTCTCTTTTTGATACACGTCCGAAGACGCTTCCGATTTTCATTTTCCGTTTCCCTGTTTTCATTTATTCTTGAGTCTCGCTCCGATATTACATTAAATGAAAGTAAGGCGTCACTTTTGAACAGGATTTTTAGAATCAATGAGAATAGGATAGCAGATTTCGAATTAAACGGTGGTTTAAACTCTAAAAACGAATAACTGCAAACACGAGTTGAAGAAAAAACCTGACGTGATGGAACTTTTTGAGTATTTTCTCCGGTATTAATTTTTGATCTTATTTAAATATTGGAAAATATACGAATCGTTTGATGTACAACTAATTGCGGAGTTTGAGCTGAATTTAACGAACGATTTCGCATTCTATAGACGTTAATTCTACGGATTGAAATACTTTGGAAGATTCTTTTTTACATTTTTTTTTTTTAACATTCGTTTTCAACAGTGAAATTACTTTGATATTCTTGTGTAACACCTTCTTTTTCAAATAATAAGACTACGTTCAAAAAGTCGGAAAATTTTTGTACGACTTTCTAACTACAAGCCAATAATAATTCGCGGCGATATGTTTTTTTTTTTTTTTTTTTCATTTTGTGATCTAGTATAAAAAAAAAATGTCTATTTCAATAGAAAAAAAAGTGCTAATCTTGAGACATTATTTCTAGTTCGAAAGTAATTTTACTAGCTTATGATCGTCGTTAAAGAAATTCCCAAACAAAAATTGCTGATTTCGAAATATTTCATTCGATTCTTTATCATCGAGTCGAAATTAACGAAGCGTGAATCGTTGAATTCGTCGAATTTTTTCATACGTCGCGTAAAATTTATGTCTCATCGACCGTTTAGGCCAATTTCTCGTTTCCTCGTAGAGTAAATTCGTTATGTATAAGTATACTTTTCGCATCGCCTTGTCCTCGGTGTAAAAATAAGAAAAAAAAAAGAAAAGAAAAAAAATACAAGACATACCCCGTGTAAGAATTACAATTTCAAATGCTATTCCCTAAGGGTGTTGCCTGAAGTGGGCCGCTCATGGACTTGCAGAAGCGTAAAATCGACAAGCGTAGAACGACGTTCGAGGCGTCGCGACGCTCAGACTGCCGCCATTTCTGTGCGAGACGCGAGTTACACGGATTAAATGGCCCGGAAACGGAAGAGAGAAAGATATCGACGTAGAAACCAAAATATGGGGGTAACTCTCTCTCTCTCTCACTCTCTCTCTCAAGATAATGAAACTATCGCTTGCACCTTAATTGGATTGAAACAATTAACGGAGGCTGCTGGCCCGCTTGCGAATAATCGACTCCGTCCACAGTGCCAAAACGAATTCCATTTCAGATTATTAGAAACTTGCCTTCGCATCTTTCGAACTTTTCTTAACTCAAGGATATATCGAATAATTTAAGATAAGATTGAATCGGAATGAAATCAAACGCTGTAAAGATAATGAGAAGATTTGATTTTATTAATAATATTGTTCGATAGATTGTTGGGGAATTTTTTTTTTTTTTTTTGTCATGTAAAATGAATTCGCTGATTTTTCCGGATATTTATGAATTTTTAAAGAATTTTCTCATTATCCAAAACACACATGACAAAATAAAACATTCCCGAATAATTTGTTGAACAATGTTTTGTTAATACGATTTATTAATAACTTTTTGCTCACGATAGCCATGATACATCTTTGAGAGATGAAACTTCGGTAAACTCTCGTTTTTGTAAGATTTGTTTTTTTTTTTTTTTTTCACCAAGAAATAGAATAGAATTTATCAAATCAACGTAAAGCATATCTCAAAATATACGATGTAAGGTATATTGACAAATTTTTTGATACCGAAACGTTTCAAAATCTTCTTTGTTAAAATACGCTAATACGCTTCGCGTGACGTGATGAAAAAAAAAAAGAAAAAATTAGGACCATTTTGAATAAACAAAAAAATCATTCATTTCTGTACAAAGAATCGGCGAAAAACAATATTCATTGTATGTATATGTATATGTATATTTTTTTTTTTTTTTTCGAGATATCCTTTATGGTAATTCGATAAACTGTTTCATTCCTCTTTGCAAAAAAAAAAAAAAAAAAAATTTTGAAAAAAACGTACGTATACAGGATTTTTCTCCCTCAACGACGAAATTTTTTTCTATATTAAATTGTACAGATTTTCTTCCAACATCGCTTTTCAATCGGTCGCACGGAGCAATTTTTCCGCAATACCAATACAACGCGAACAAATTCATTTTATCCTTGACTCTTTTAATGATCGTTAAGGATCCGTGCTGCTAAACTGTTGGATTGAATTTAATTGGAAAAGTTTGTTTCCCCCGTATTCCTTCTTTCTTTGTTTCCTACTTTTTCCCCGTAGGTTCTTATTTTTCTTCTCTCACGATCGGACAACGTTGCCAGCATTGGAATACAACAAAATCTGCCCCGTCTAAACTCTTCTTGTTGTGTAAAATTTAATTTTTCACCCACTTTTCCCGATTTTCATTTCGTTTTTGCCTCTTTTATCGCGTATATTTACAATACCTCGTCGACGCCCGCGTACTGTACGCAGGTATTGTATATTATACATCTGCATAATCCGCAGGGCTTATACCGATGAACCGTGTGATCGGTAATCCCTTAATTTGTCGCCTAAGGGTTGATTTTCGTGATGGAAGGGCGGGGGTGAAGGGGGGAGGGACGAAATGATCTGGTAATCGTCGTTCCCGAACTGGAACTCGTGGAATCCGAAGCACGCACGTGACGCGAGGCCTGCAACCCTTCAGGATTAATTTCCCTGCGACCAAACCCCTTTCAATGGGGTTTGATTTAATTGAAAAACGGTATAATAAATACGCGAACGAAGCCAAGGTGGAAAGGCATCGAATATCGAATAACAACAACGATATTGTATAGTTGAAAAAAAAAAAAAAAAAAAAAACATGTATAACATGCATTCAGAAGGGAATTCTGTTTCCGATTTTTTTTTTTTTTTTTTATCTTACTTCTCCCACAGTATCTGGAATTTTTTCGAATTTTATTCAACCGCTGAAATATTCGTAAATGTTCAAAGTGATTTTGAAAAAGACGTGTTTTTAAGATTACAACAAAATTCTCGGAAGCTGTATTTTCTATTTACAAACATTTCAAGAACGGGACCTCGATGAGCCGATTTTTATTGCAGGACTTTGAATTTTTTCTTGATCGCATCAAACCATTGTTCGAACTGTTTGAATATTTTTTGAAAAATTCTCGAATCTTTTATTTTTTACTTTAAATTTTTCTAGACCAGTTTTATTACGGAGCGATTTTTGTCTAGTTTTTTTTTTTTTTTTTGTCTTATTCAACTCTTTCGTGTTATCAACTTCACAATGAAACTGTTCCGGATATTTTTGTCCAAGTGAAAAATAAAAGCTTCGAGAATTATCCGGAAATTTTCAGTTCGTGTAAAGAATGTTTTGGTTGACAAAAAAAAAAAAAAAAATGAAAAATTGCGGAAGAAAAGAATCGAAAAACAATCGTCCCATCATGGGCCGGGTGTTGAAATATTTGGAAAAGAAAATACAGATTTATTAGAATTTTTTGGAGAGTTTTATAAAAAGGTGCTTATCGAAATTCCTATCAATATTTACAAGCAATTAATCGGACGAATGAAAAATCGGAAAAAAAATCCAGTATACCGTTTCAGGGTTCGAAAAAATTGCAGAAATTTTTTATTTTTTTTTAAACGTAATCAAAAACGCCGAGGTTCGGACGTTGGTTGGATTCGCACGAAATTCTCCGTATAATTATACGTTTAAGACGAGGCTGCTGCCACCAAAGGGAAACTCTGTAAAAGTCAAGTTTATCTTATCGGAGTAATATATCTGTAAGCCGTACATGGTATTTATGTGTGTGTGTTCATGCCTTATATACCTAAAACACTACGAGCACAGCGCTTGTCGTGTTTATCTTGAATGTTCGCTATTCCCTCACTTTTCTTCATTTTATTATTGTGTGTTTTTTTTTCTGTTACACCGTCAACTCTCTCTCTCTACAACTCTAGCAAATTGAAATTTTACTCCGAACCTGCCTCACGGCCGATTAAGATTCTTCTACCTCGATTACCATAACACCACAGTTTTCGTATGTAACACGAAGCACAAAAATTATCCACTTTCATTATATTTGTTTCGTTGGAAATGCTTTGAATTTCTTTTTTATTTTTTTTTTTTCCAAACTCCGTTATTAATTTTGTTACTTTTACGGAACGATTTGGAATCGTAGCGTTTTTTCAACCATTCCGAGATATCTGTTTACGGTTGATAATTTTTGTTTTCAACGGAAACGAAAATTTCGATCAAAGTTGTATACGCGATTTTTCATCCATGTTATTTATTATCGATGCAGTTTTTACTTTTTTTTTTTTTTTCTCACTTTCCTTCGTAACCCGACCGCTAAGGATTTACGTTAGAAACTCGTCTCCGTGGATAGTAAAAGATTCGAACGATCGATGAGAAAGAGTTCTGAATTTCTTCGAGAAGGTCAAGCTTTGATGCGTTTGAAGGAAAAAAAAAAAAAAAAATAGGAGGGGGTTAAACATATTTGTAACATTCGTTCCGATAAAATTGAGAACAATGTAAAAGCGATCGAACGAGGCCAAAAAAAAAAAGAAATAAATGAAAAATAAAAAAAAAAAACGTACATTAACATAAGCTGTTATATATGTATATATGTATATTATATATAGGTATATATTTGATTGCGAGTTGGGAATTTCATTCAGGCGGAAATTGTTGATCCCGGTTTACATCTCGTGTTCCAATATCCTGAAAGTCTTGGCGAGAGGGGGGAGGAGGGATCGGATATAAAGGCGGATGGAAAAATGAGCTCCCGGCGAATATTATTCGATTGCAGGGCGGTCGACGGTTTGTCGTTTCGACAAAATACGCAATTTCGTTTTCCGGATCCGCGGACGCATTCGTATTCGGAAATTCATGCGTCCAGGTTATGTTACGGCTTCCCGGGGAGTTGAGGCGAGGCGAGGCGAGGCAAGGAAAAAGCGAAGCCAAGGGATGAAACCAGGGGAAAGAATCGTTTACCCCGCGTTGATCTCGCCGGGTGGCTCAGCGCTTATTGTTACAAACTGCCTCGTTTCTCAAAGGTCGCCGCGACGCGACGCCCGTCGAGGAACTTTTCTCCCCAGATGGATACGCGTGTGTCTGGGTGTGTATGGTGTAATATATTTTTTTGCACCCCCGCGACGCGGTACGATTTGCAAAAGTGACAAAATAGGAAAGTGAAAAAAAAAAAACAAAACGAGAAAAACCGACACCCCTGATATCGAAACTAGATTTTTTTTTTTTTTGGCTCCCATCAGAGTTATCCCATCTTTTGATGGTATTTTTTTTTTCTTGTAATATGGTTTTAAAATCAAAAGAGGAACTATTTACTGGTGTGGAAAATTTTAAAATCGCAGAAATTTTTATTCGTATACGTATGTATTAATTGGCTCGAGACTTTTTTTACTTGAGAACAGACGTTACTTTTTTTTATTTTTTTTTTTTTTTGTCTCTTCTTCTTCGTCGAGACATTAAGCGTCAGGCAAGCTTGAGAAACTTATCGAACGTGTAAGATTCTTTTATATTATATCGTTTTTCAGTTTTTTCATTGTTAATTTGACAGTTTCGAGACTTATTTTACAATCTTTAGTGAATTGCTTGTACAAAATATGCAACAATGAAGGGAAAGTCTGCTTTGAGCAAATTTATTTAGTTTGAATTAACGGAAGGTAAAAATTAAACTTTCAACTCTATGCGATTACTTTCTTTGCCTCTCTATGTCCATCTATCTCTGCATAGTAATTTGAGAGTGTCCCGATTATTTGAACAATAAAATAGAGTCGGTTGGAATTGGGGGAGGAATGCAAACAAGACAAAGGGAACATTAAGTTATACTTCGGAGTTGTAACCTACAATTTAGCTACTGAAGCTAATAAACTACATCAATCAAATCATAGTCATAGTTCAAATATATCAATTATTCAATTATTGATCGTTGATGCTGATCAGTGTATTCAAATTTTAAATTTAACGTTCAATTCTTTGGCAAGTAGACGAAAATTGAAATAATTATCACGCAATTGGATATTCTAGTTCCTGATAATTTCTGTCTTTCTCTCTATTTCTTCAGTCGGTTTTTTCTTTCTTCCTTTTCTTCTTCTTCTCCTTCTTCTTCTCCTCATTCTTTTTTTTTCCACTTCTTTCCGTATCGCGCGCGAGATGCGGCACCTTGTAAGGTACGTAAAGACAATTGGCTGTTCCGTCGATAAGGGAGGAAAATGGGAGTCGATAAAAAGTACATAATACAGGGAGGATCGCTCGATCTGTGCCCTCCGTGTTATCCTTGCGAGTCCTGCGTGTCCCGCGTAGCGTCGCGTAGACAATGGTAATGGCGAGTCAGAGAGAGAGAGGGAGAGAGAGAGAGAGCTTGCAGCCCCGTAAAAGGACCTTCCCGTAAACCCCGCTCGTCGCTATTCGCTACATAAATGCCGGGGATCTCAGCGTCTGGATAGAAATAAACTTTGTCTCACGGCAATATCAATTTGCCGAACGCGAAAGAGATGGGTACGAGAAGAAGAAAATAAAAATAAATAAAACTTGGCCGGACACGGTTTCGATGAATTTTTAGAAGGGGCTGAATCGCGTAAAGCTCGAACCGAATTCCGAATTCCGAATACCGATTAATTCGTGACAGTCACAAAGCTCGCTGAAAAGCTTTTCCTCGGAATTAGCTTCTTTACTGTGGGTAAAGCGGAATTTGGGAGCTTTGTTCGAACAACTACGGCTATCAAATGTCAAACGTGAAAACAGTTGAAATGATTGCCAAAGGGAAGGCGAGGAGATGGATACACGAGACACTTGTAACCACGAATTTCAGCTCGTTAAATTTTTCACGTATTTTGTACGATTCTGTTGCAGAAATAAATGAATTCGAAAAACGAATTTAAATTCTTCGTATATCGCGTCGAAGGGTTTGAAGGGGTGAAAAGCATTTTTAGATAATTAAATAGGAAAGTTGAAAAGCCTCGAATCGATATTTTTAGTCACAATTTTCTTTTGTTATTTAATCATACGTACGACGGTTGAAAAATTTATAAAAAATTCTTCTTTATCCTGCTTGGAAGAGCTTTTTTTTAATAGCCAAACGGCAAATGGACGAGGGGATAATTAACGACCTTCGAATAAGAGCTTTCGTCTCTTATCCTTCGTTCTTTGATTCTCTTAGCAATTTTTTCCCTCGAATTAGCCACAGAAAAATAGTAAAAATTAGGAAAACTTCTTCTCTGCGCAATTTCTGAGAGCCCGAGGGGTTTCGAAAGCTGCCTTCTCCAACCAAACGCCAATTCGACCGATACATAACGCACTCGAGTTAGAGTTTTAATTCGTTGTTATTTGTTATCTGTGTTTCTTCAGACTGTTTCTCCGCAATGATTGGGTGTATGAGAAATATGAAAAAAAAAAGAGAAACAATCAAATATCTTGCTTCACGGAATTTCAAAGGGCCGGAGGGGTTCAGCTGCTTTTTCCTACCACAAACCAGTTTGACGTATTCGAAATCCTTGAATCGAAGCTTTCATCCCTCGGTCTCGATTCTTAGGATTCATTTTTTTTTTTTTTTTCTTCAGGATTTTCTTTCACATCGCGAGTTTCCATAATTATCAAAGACGACTGCAAAACAAAAATCTGCTCCGTCAAATTTTGAAGAGCTCGAAGGGATCGAAGAATTAATTTATTCGACAAATCTCGCGTCGATTGGACAGCTCGTTTTCTTTCTCTTGACAATTTTCCTCTCAAATTGTCCTTTTGAAAAATTTGGCAATAGTCTTGAAAAAACAAAGGGGGGAGGGGGGAGGGGGAAACAATTCTTTTTCACTCAATTTCCGGCTGCTAGAGTGGTTTTCCAAGCCTACGCGCCTTTCGCGACGTCGGTGGATTCATTCCTCGGGTTTATCGCGACCAAGTTGCGTAAAAGAAACGCAGCGAGCCGAGCGCGAGTAGGTTATTATGTCAAATGCAGCCTTACGGCCGAGGTATCAAACAGAACCAGCAGCCACGCCCGCTTCGCCGATCGACCCAACCTTCCTCTTGTGCTTCAGCGGCAGGTTTATTCGTTCGAGCACTCGCTCACTCGGCCCCCTCCACCCCCTCCGGTTAGTTACGGGGGTTGGCAGTTGCGTTATCGCTACGGCAGCCAACCGAGGAAGGCCAAGAATCCACGCGAATAGGTCAGGAACATCACCGTCCGTGCCATTCGTATCCTCATCGTACACAGTCGAGTAGGAAATTACTCAAACTCAGGGGTGGATGTGGCATTTTCGGAGACTTTGGTACACTTTGTGATTATCGAATGGTCCATTTTTTCGACATACCGATGCTGGGTGTAGATGGAAATAAACGAATTTCAGATTCAGCGGGTAAATCGTTCAAGTTTAGGGGTGGATACATCGTGTTTGACCACTTTGGTACCATTTGTGGCCATCGGTCGATCCAATTTTGGACTTGTCGATGTCGCGTGCAGACGAAAATAAACAAATATCAGATTTAGAGGGTAAATTTTTGAAAATTGGAATGTTGGTAATTTTATAAAAAATTGTCAAAAATAAGTAAGGTTGCGAAGGTGAGATTTGTGAGAGTTTTTTGAGAGTTTGAGAAATTCTATTTTTCAGATGGGCTTCAATAATCATAGAAAATTCGAGATCGCTGATACGAATCTAGAAAAAACAAAAATTCAGAAACGCTTTCGCGAGACTGGAGAATCGCATACAATATTATAAAGAGAATCAAAAATGGCGAGGGAAAACAATTGGTCGAGTTGACACGGAATATCCCATATACAGCTATTGAGAATACAGCCGAAACACGTGTATATTTTATACGGTGAAACCCACCCTCTTGCAGGCGGTTGTCAGAGTTGTGATATGAATGTGAGAAAATTGGGAAACTGTTTTTAAAATAATTTGAAACCGATTTCTGGGGGCGTCCGATGAAAGTTTCATCCTAGACTCGAACGAGGATCCCCCCATTCCTTCCATTCGTGATCAGGGGTTAATTTCGTTGGTAAAAAAAGACGCGGAGAGGGGTGGCCGCAGTTTTTGATAAAACCGATTCGGGGTCAGTCGGGTTACCGAGGGTAGGAATCGGGGGGACGAATATGCGGCTTGAGGTAAACTGCCGCGAACCAATATAAATGCAAAGACGTTCGCCCGACGCGGCGCCGGATGGCTTGAGCTTTAGGAGCTGGAACGAAAACCGGTCGCAGCGGTCGTCGGGGTTAAAAAGCTCCGAACGACTCGCCCCCTCCCTCCCTCCCTCCCGATCGCCGTACCTGATTGATATTCCTCTCAGGACACGCGAAAACCTGCAGCGGATGCGACGACGATCGTGTCGCCGGAGGGGAGGAAAGGACGCAGCAGGGTGTGTGGGTGTGGGGTGTAAGGTATAAGGTACAAGGTATAGGACGCACGACGCCCGCGGGAATCCTTGAATATAATTCTCCTTTCATCCTTCCCCTCATCGTTCCTCAAAATCCTAAGAAATTGCTCCCGAGTGGGTGTCGCAGCTTTTACGTCAAAAGGGAATGCAATTCGGTATTTCTTTTTTTTTTTTATTATTTTTTTATTTTTTCTTCCTTATCCCTATCGTTCGAGAGTGGAAGTGGTGTAAGGAAGAGAGGGGGAAAAAAAAATAATAAAAAATCGAACCACATAGATGTGCAAATAATTTGCCAACGTAAATTCTTTACATCGTCGTAACTTGTCGCCTAAGGATCGTTGTTTTTTGTTTTGATCTTTTTTTTTTCAATCCATGTTATTGTTTGTTTTTTTTTCACAGAATTGACGTTTACGTACAATCGTACGATAAGGTTTTCAATTTTTTATCACCGTCTCGTTTGTAATAAATAAGTTTTAGTCGGCGTTGAAGCATGAGAAAAAAAAAAAAAAACGAACAAAAAACTGTAAAACCCGACAATAATAAATATCGAAAGTTTCTGTTCGAAAAACACACAATAATACAAACTTGTAGTTTAATACAGACAATTTACCTTTTTTCACAATCTATGTACATGCGTATCGTGCGCGCTGATTAATCAGAATATTCTCTCGGTGCGACGATGCGGAAAAAATTCGTAACGTTCAGGCCTAATTATTATCGTCTACAACAAGACGGCCGTCCGATTTACCGATCCGGCAAAATATCGCGTCCCTAAGCGCAGAAGCTTCGCAAGCTTCCCAAGGGTTGCGGTAACTCACGAAGGGACAAAGACAAGTGTTTGCATACCTATATTATATACGGAGATTAGGCATTGGGATATTTCAAATGGACAGGGGCTCCGAATTTTGGTCCTGATCGAACACCCACCCACCCTCTCTCTCTCTCTCTCTCTATATATATATATATATGTATATCTCTTGCTCCGGTATTCGCGGTGAGACAAAACAGAACGGCTATTACTTATAAGCCAGGAAGGAGCCAGGCGGATGTTACTCGCGGAGGAATCGAGGAGCGTCGAACACGGTGAAGATGAGAGTGCGAGTGGATGAGAGGATAGATGGTGGGGGGGTGGGGGTAGACAGCCTCGACTTACCCGAGAAACGGCGATAACTCAAATATCTCACCCCGTGGGGTGGATGGAGGTGCGCGGGTATTACTCAAGTTAATGCTTCGGCATTTATATAAAGGAATGTTTCGCTGATATATCCTTCTCCTTTCTCGCTCGCGATTCCCGCGGCTTTTCTAATGAAACGTTTTTTTTTTTTTTCCCCCACCACCCCACTCTCACGGAAAAGCATCCCCACCTTTTCCCTCGGGCCGTTTGGGAAACTTAAACACCGGGCCGACAGTCGTTTGTCGTTTTTACCTCCGCGAAAGCTTTTGCTTATGCCTGTACACATTTGTATTATACGTGTGGTTCATCTATGCGTTGTACGTACGTTTCGTGCACGTATACGTATACGTTCGCGTATAGAACGCGGCGCACGGAATGAACCGACTCGAGGATAAATTCTACTCCGGGGAATAATCTCTTCGGCGCTATTTCTCTCCAGGGAATGGAAGGAGACGGAGGGAGGAAAAACGAGGGAAAAGATACGCTAGGAATAGTCTTAAAATTTCTGTCGCAAGATCCGGTGATTAACTAAACCGGTTTTAAAGTGATTTGTTTTTTTTTTTTTTTTAAGCAACGAAACTCGCGGACAATTTTTTCGTTGCTCGAAAATGTAACACGTAAGTTTGCGTTTATTCGCGTAGCGCTGCTTTCCGCTTTGAGGATATTTTGAATTTTTACACTTTTTTCTTTTTTCTTCTTCCACTCCTTCTTGATATTCATGGGGTCAAGTATGCTTGTTGTGTTTGGATAAACCACGGCACGCAGGGCAAATCCCCGACAAGCAATCTCTATACGTCATACGAAAGTACCTGTACTGTATGCAAAATAGTATACCGACACATTTTTACAACCAAACGTGTGTGTGTGGTGTGTTTTATCCGAAATAGCAATCTTTGCCCCCATATATGCATGAATATAGAGATAGATACGAGGGGCAGCGGAGGGTTGAAAACTAAACGGTTGAATCTCGGGAGATAAATTCCGTTTTAGCGTGTGCGATGTTTTACTTTTTTTTTCTAATTTCTTTGCTTGTTTATATTTCATTTTATTTATTTACTTATTTTTTTTTTTTCTCACCACATCGCTGGACAAACTTTCCGCTTACACTTGAAAACGCCCGGGTTTTTTTTTTGTTCAGCGTACAAATCGATAAACAGATTGCTCGACGGATTTTTCAACTCGCGAGTGAATTCTATTTTGACCGATTTTATATTCACCCTTTTTTTCGGGGTAAAAAGCGCGACGCGTCGGAAAATCGTCGTGATTTTTACGTTACAATTTTTCAGTTTATGTAGCGAAAAGATTTCTCTCGGTAGCGAGGAAAAAAAAAAGAAAAGAAAATTTGACCGATAGGAGAAATTTATATCCATGGATTGCGCGAGATTTTTTTTACTAAAATTACAAAGCTTCAAGGGGGACTTGAAATTAAATATATCAGTCAAAAACTGCACGGCCAATTTCCAGAAACTCCGCAAACGCGTGAAAAACGTGACAAGTCAATTATAACAAGAATCGGAGAGTCTCGTTCTTCGGGCGAAATCTGACGTTGCACTTCTTTCCGTTAAACCACGGAGTTCATGAAATCGATGCATCGATGGAATCAATCACAGATCCCTGTTCATTTTTGATAATCGACCGTGCAGTTTTTTTTTTTTTTTTTGAGTGATTCGATTGATTTTGAGTTCCCATAAAAAGTATTAAAAAACCTGGACAATTATCTTTCGAAGCCTGTATCTCGGAAACTGGTGATTTTTGAGCCTTCGAATTGGAAGCCAATTTCTTCGGGACGTCTTTTGACTGTCTAAATTTTTTCACATACTTACTTGACGTTTTATCTTGTTTTTCTTCTTCTTCTTTTTCAATTTCACAATGCAAAAAATTACACTCCGATTCTGAGTAAAAACTGCAAGCACGAAAAGAGGTCGTTGAAACCGACGCGACAAGCCGGGCTGAAATCGGTGAAATAAATTTGAGACGGCTGCTTGATCGAGGTTTGAAATGCGGTTGTTTTGGATCGTTGAGCAATCGAAGTGTGCAGATGCGATGAGGAGCATTAGTCAGGGTGACACTTTGGATGAGACGACACGCCGCAGTCGTCGATTCTCTACCCCATCCGGATGGGATCCGGAAATCGGTGTATATATATATATATATGTGTATATATATATTATATATATATACGTATACCTACATCTATACCGAATGCATTTCATTTCCAACTCGCTTTCGATTCCCGGACATGTATATGTATGTACGTAGAGTAGTTACACTTCTCGCCATTGACAAACACCCGAAGTGTTCTCCCTGATCTGAATAACGAAGTGGAGGACTTTCGTCTCCTTCAACTCGACGAGTTCACCATCAGAGCAGTGAAATTTTCAAATTACTCTCCCTCGCGGTGAGGGAAGCACAAATTTTGAGAATCATTGAAAAAATATTCAACGGTATCATTGTTTTGCGAAACGATGATTTTTGACCCTTAATTTTAAGGGTGAATTTTTTTTTTTTTTTTCTTATCGTTTTCGTTTACTTCGCCGCACTTCAGCGTGATATCTTTCATTGCTTTTCACTTTCCGAACTTTAAATTGTCCAGCCTCTCGGGTCTTACGGTTGTGAAGGTTCTGGTTGGAACGTGTTTCTGTTTTTTTTTTTTTTTTTTTGGTATTAATTTATTTTTCACAAAACGTCAACGCTAAAAGCCGTTCGATTCCAATCAACCCCCGCAGTCACTCGGGGTAAATATTTGAGCAGTTTCAATGCTCGAGTCGGTGGTGGTTTTTATATATTGGTAAAATTAGCTTCTCCCTTTCATTTCCCCGATGAATAGGGGAACATACAAAACCCGTCACCGCCGTTCGCCTTCCGATAATTTTAAACTTTTGCGAAAAAGCAACGTCCCGATGCGAAAGCTTCGCGAAACCCGGCCAACTTGAAGCGAAGAATAATTTCATCCGGGTTTTTCGTGAGTTTCCGAAAATGGAAAATCGCCGGAATTTCGATGGACGATTTTTCGATCCAAGCTTATACCAGTCGTTGAGCTACGCGTGTTTTCTTGTTCTTTGTTCTCTAATTTTTACTCAGTTTTTTTTTTTTTTCTTTTTCTTTTTTTACCGGCAGACGAGTTTCGAGCTTCAAGCCCGAGATGCCGGATGACAAATGGGGAAAAAAAAAAAGCTCGCTTTTCAACTCTCGTCGACAAATTCTTTGGACAGTTTTTTATTTTTTTGTTTTTTCTCGTTTTTTTTTTTGGTTTTCGTTCAAAATTTATCACCACTTTGAGCGATGGCTCCGAAGTTAACGACTTTTCAATCCTCGCGAGATTCGTTCGATAAATTTTAGTGGGATTTTTGCCAGCCTTCCACATCAAACTTTATATTAAACGCTTAGGAAGATGAACGTGTCGCTCCTGAAGGAATCGAATTATTACCAGGGCTGAAAACGCGCGCTACTTTATAATATCGGAAGTTGGAAGAGGGGGGAGAAGAATATTCGACAGCCTAGCCTCGCTGTTGATCTTTGAAATTTATTATGGAATTGATTACTTTTTCTTACAACCCTTTTCACTCTCTCTTTCTGGACGATCTATTTTTATCACACGTTCGCGGAAGCTCCGAAGCTTTTATTGACGACTTGAGGCGTTCCCAATGAAGGCAGAGTGTTGAATTTTCATCAATTTCGTTTTCTTTTCCCTTTTCTTTTCTATCTGTGTGTGTGTTTGGGTCGGTGCGTCTGAGTTTGAATCGAGTTAAAAGAAAAGATGCGAAACGTAAATTGGGCAGCCTTACAAGGTGTGGGAGTTTTTTTTTTTTTTTTTGTTTTTTGCGCGCTCGCGTGTATAATTAATTGCCCAATTTCTGTTCACCCCCCCCCCCCCCCATCAACGTTATGAATACAACCCACCCTTAAACCGAGTATCTTCGTCCAATTATAAGCGGATTTATTTTCTGTTTCAGGTAAAATACACACGCCCTATTTTCTCTCACAACTTTGAGCCCTTCAAGTCTCTCCATTTTAAGGTAATAAATTTCTAAAAATTATACCTTCGATCTCCAGCCTCTCGGTGGAGAAATTGGATTCGACAAATTTTAATACATCAATTTTTTTTTTTTTAACACTCGTGGTTCGTCTTGATTTGAAATTGCGTAAAACGGTGCTTCGAAATGAATAAAATGAAGAAGCAAATTCGTTTCACTTTGAAGTCAAAGCTTTTCGTCATTTTAATATCAGCTCTTTCGCCTGGAATTTTATCAAAACAAATTCTTGTCCTCTTTGTTCGTACAATGAACGTAGTTTAGGAAAAAAAAGGAAGGGAGAATTACAAAATTCACATATTCACCGAAGTTTCAAACGAGCGTTGAATTCAGTTCATTTTTAGCTGTTCTGTTGTTTTTCGTTTCACGTTTTGTTCCTCGGCTAATCACCGTAGATTTCTTCCGCCTCATTCGCCGCGAAACTTGGCCGCGTTACGCGATGCGGAATTTCTCGATTTCAAAACCAAAGAGACCATAGAAATTCCATTATTTTGTCTATGAAAGGAGAGTTGCCGCAACGCATCTGAGATCTGAAAACCAGAGGAAACAAAAGAGGGGGAAAAGAGAAACAAACAAACGTTAAAGAAAAGAACGAAAAATTAACGAAATTCAAGCGATTTAACGATTTTTACGCGATTCGGAGATATTTTTTTACACGCCAGTGTGTAAAAAAGAAAAAAAAAAAACAAGGGAACGAAAGAGTAATGCAAAATTTCTCTTCTACCCCGATTTTTCAACTCTTGGACGAAACTAATTCCGCGATTGCGGCGTTTCAATCCCCCGGAGAACAATAACCGCGAAATTGTTGTGATAATTTTTTATCTCTTTATTTTTTTCATCCGCCGCTTTCATTCTTGTGTGTTTTATTTTCGTCGGATACTTTTTTCACGGTACCGATAACGCCATTTAACCTTCGTTCATTTTCAGACACGACGATGAGTTTTTTTTTTCTTTTTTTTTTCTTATTTTTATTCCGATTTTTCATTCGATTCTGCCAAAACCGGGAAAATTTCCTCTTCTCAACGTCTTCGGGTGTATTCTTTTTTTCTCTTACCTTCCTTTTCTTTATGTCTTCCTGTTTTCTTCTTCTTTTCGATATCATCATTGGCTTAGAAATCTCAGAGTTGAAAAACGAGCCGAGGATGCGAATTCACCCTCAACTTACAGACAACGCAAAATTGGCACGAGAAAAAAAATTGAGGGTACAATTTCGTGTCACCAACTCATAGATGATGCTAAAATTCCGATAAGGAAAAAAAAAAAAAAAAATGTCGAGGCTACGAATTCAACCCCAAATTGGAGGTTTTTGAACGGTTTCTTACCCTTAAGCATATTCAAATAACGGGCGAAAAGTAATTCAATTAGAATCCAATCCAAATAAGGAGTAAGTGACATCCAATCGAAGACAGTAGAAAAAATAAATAAAATAAATAAATAAAAAACAGAGAAAAAGGTAAACCACGCTTTCAACTTCGTTAACCAACAATTAATTTTTACAATACCTAATCTTGCGCTTGAGATTTTTTTTTATCATCAATCGTGAAACAACGTATGATTTGTCTTACGTAACAAGCTTGACAGCAAGTGTAGCGTATCGCCTAACCTAATATCCACTCCGTCGATGAGATTTACGTTTCATTTTTTTTTTTTTTTGTTTGTTTTTTCACATCTGCGATTAAAAAAAAAAAAAAAAAAAAAAAAAAAAAAAAAAAAAAAAAAAAAAAACGGCGTCCCCACATCGATCCTGAGATTTATCGAGTTACATGTATATGTGTTACGCATGCGTGTTCATATGTGTTACGCATGCGTGTTCATATGTGTTACGCATGCGTGTTCGTATGTGACTGAAAAAAAAAAAAATAAAAAACGCATCATACATACAGCGATTCGAAACAATCCCCGGTCTCATCTTCTTATTCTTCTTCTTCTTCTTCCTCTTCTTCTTCTTCTTCTTCCTCCTCGCCCTCTTCTATTTGTAACATCGAAAGAACGACAGTACACGGGGTCGATCTCTTCAAGTCTATTCCCCCCCCCCCCCCCCCCCTCTCTCTTTCGTGTGTAGCTGCTTTTTTTTTCCTCCCCTACGCCGTCACCTTCGGTTCCCTTCTCTCTCTCTCTCTCTCTCCTCCCCCCCCCTTTTTTTTTTCTTTCTCCTCGTGACTAAGGTTGACGAACGCGGCGGGGGTGGGGGAGTGAAGCCCTACTTTATGTATAAGACTCTTATTAAGTAACCATGCTACGGGTAATCTTCTTCCGCGGAAAGACCCACAACGTCTGCCTTACCTTCTCTGTATTATATATATATACATATACCTGCACATATACCCATCATCCATGTACGTACATGCCTACCTGTCGTGTTTTCTTATTTTTTCTTTTCTTCCTTTACCTTTCTTTTCCCTCTCCCTGTCCTTTATCATATTCTCTTTGTCTCATTGGCTCGTTTTTTTCGCGAAGCACGGATTTCGGCGCTGCGTGTCCTTTTGTTTGAATTTTTGTATGGTTTTTATTTCTGTTTGTTATATTCTTTTTTTTTTTGTTTTTTTTTTGTTATTCTGACAGAGGCGGACCGATAAATGTCATTGGTCGAAATGATATCCGCGCGATAATCGTTGAATCGAAATCGTGCGACAATTTTTTTCGACAGAAGGGAAGAAGAAATTTTTCACAGACAAATGACAATGTACGTGTCACAAATGTTTTCGAAACGAAAGTCGAGCATGGATTTTGAAAGTTTGTGGTCTTTTTTGATTAAATTTTCAATTTCTCGGCAACGTGTTCAGGTGCGTGAAAAAAAAAAAAAAAAAACCGAGATTTTCATTAGCATGAAAAAGTCACTACGTTGTAATCAAAGTTTGACCGAATTCGCGTTGACGCAGGTTTAGTTTTTTTTTTTTTGCTTTCTTTTTTTTTTTTGTTGCACCGTTCGTCGAAATCTCGTTCCAACTCTGCACAGGTGCTCGGAAATACCGTGGCCTTCGTGAAATCCACGTTTTATCGTTTCTCATTTAACTTCGCAGCTCTTTGATCACTCAAACTCGCTATGTCTACTTGACGTTTAATTTACCTCAAGCCTTTCCCCGTTCCACAAATCAAAGGGTCGAACCTAGTGTTTGTACGATATATAAAAGCGAACAAAATTAAAAGGAAAAAACAAAAGCGATTTGTACACATGCCAGGTTTCACGGGGAGGGGGAGTGAAAAAAAAAAAAATGGCATCACCGATTTTATCTTATTTTTCCGTTTCGCATAATCGGCTTTATTTTCACGTTCGTTCAAAGGATCTATTTTTTATTGGTTTTTCTTGTGATTTTTTTTTTTTTTTTCGTTTTTTTCCACGTTTATCGCGTACATGTTCATTTTTACCCCCAAGAAAAAAAAGAAAAGAAAAGATAACACCGTATCGTACAACAATTTGCGAATGTGAAAAATACTGTGTTATACTACGGTTCAAAGAAAAACCAAACTAAAAAACACAAGAAAGTTAGTTTCGTTTTCATTACGATTCTGACGATTCATTTTATTCACCTTGACATGAGTTTTCGTACGCGAAAAACTGTGACAAGAATCAGAGGTCAGGAAAAACTGGCCCGCGAAATTTTGATCTCAGAATCATTTGTGTTGTCCTTTTTCATCGTTGTTCAGACCCTCGGACATTTGAAAAAAAAGAAAATTCGAAACATCGTAGTTTCGATAGCTAGGTAAAACAAAGAAATATTTCTGCAAGTTCACTAATTAAAGAGAAAAAAATTAACGTCCCCCCCCCCCCCCAAAATGTCCTTACATTTTTCTAATTTTTCGCTATAAAACTATTTCTTCTCGGTAGTCTTTTTCTACTAATTCGACCCTCAAGAGTTCGAAAAACGTGATCCAAACATCACAGAATCCATGATTGAGAAATTACGCAAAGGTGACTGATAATGTAACGGTGTGAAAAAATAAAAAGTGAAGATAAATCCGTTGCAAATAAAACTTGCCTAGACGTCTTGTAGAGATGATAATAAAAGGTTTGCGTATGCTATTATTACGTGTCTGTATATTTGTATACATGTATTCGATGCGGTCTAACCGGCGTCTGGCCCAAGGCTATAACGGATAATAAACCCCATGCAAATGGGGAAAACGTTGTGGTGCCGGTATGCAGTTTCGTTACAGGGATAAATATAACCCGGCTCGCCTTGCGGAACGTGGATGAAAAAGGGTAAAATTTTCCAGTCGTTTTTCCAACCTATTCGGAATCGAAATGTTGTACGGATTCGACTCAACGTGCCTTGAAACGTGTATCGAGATTTTTCACACCGACGACGGTTAGCATACGCGAATCTCAATCTCTTGTACGTATCACCGTGTATGCCGTTTTTTAATATCTTTTTTAATATTTTTACACGAGTTCGAAGAATCTCTCGACGGAGTTTCGCGATACGTGATTTCCTTTGTCTTATGTCGTACGCTTGCAGGTTCTTTTGTTTTTAGGTATTCTTTTTGCAATGTTGTTACAGGGTGAAAAGATTCATGAAAAGATACCGAGACTTTGAAGTGAAATGGAAACAAGGAACGGCACGGAAAGGCGTTGAAATGAAGTTTTGTTTTTTTTTTTTTTTATTCATTACAAGAAAAATAATAATCAGATCGAGCGAGAAGTGATCGAAAGTTCTAAATCTAACAATTTTTATAATAGAAAAATATTTTTAATATACCACAGAAAAAAAAAAAAAAAAAAAATTGTAAAATTTTCCGGTTTCTTTATCGAATGGATATTTTCAACCTCTGCAGAGTTGGTGAAAATTGAACGATGAATAATTAATATCGCATTTTCGAGTCCTTGGATGAAGATTAACTTGAAAAAATGAGCCGTAATAATAATCGTAGAAATATTATTTACACGGGAGAAAAAAATTAAATCGAAATATTTTCCCGAATGTCGATACTTTAATCTTAAATATACACACGTACATATATATATATACATGACTCGACTTTTTTCGCGGATCAGAAAAATTCCGAGCCTTCTCAAAGGCGTGTGTGTGCACATTGGAAGCAGCAGGCGACTCGTCAAAGAATAATATATTCCACCCCCTGGAAATCGGGGGGGGGGCCTCTGTTCGGAAATAATTGATTGCTACTCGAACTTCTTCTTCTTCTTCTTCTTCTTCTTTTGATTCTTGAACGTCCGTTTCATCGTACAAAGAAATCGAAATACGCGGAAGCATATATATATATATATATATAAGAATAATATAAGAATAAGAATAAAGGCTGAATATAAATGATAAAACGCTAGCGAATATGAGGGAATTGTTGAGAATTTGGTACGTGTACATGAATACCTAGCTTCGTAATGCGTATGTATGCGAAGAAGGAAAAAGGAAAAGCTCTGAAAGAGAGAGATAGCGAGATAAAAATTTGAACAAACAACCGGGCTAGAAAATGAAAGAAAGAAAGAGGCTGAACGTGAAAATAAAAAGGGGGATGAAAGTCGTTGGCTGAGCTTGCCAATAATTTAAGAAGACAGACAGACAGAGAGAGAGAGAGAGAGAATGAGAGGGGGTGAGGGGGGGTAGAGCGAAGCTACGAAAAGGGTGGGAGAAATCGATTCAAACGCGATTATATCGAGCAGGGATGTCGAGTCACTCTCCGACGAGCAGGAGGGTGGATTAATTATGTAAAATACAATACTGCCAGGGGCGTATCGATTCCCTTGTTTCTGGGCGGCGAATCGGCAGAGTGTCGCGGTGGAAAACTGTGCCCAACAAAAGTCGCCTTGTATATATACGAGTATATATATATAATATATATATATATAATATATATACACAAAACTGCAGTTTTCCCTGAACTTTTTCCAATCGGAGTTTTTAAAGTTACGGTATTTTGGAATCTGGAGGAATCATCGATCAGCCGATTTACAAGATTTTCGGATTATAGGATATATCGTTTTATGACAGACTGAGAATGTTGAGATTTGAGTGGAATGATAGATGAAGGAAAAAATAAATAAATAAGAATCTATGATTCTGAACAAATTCGAAAATCAGCTTACATAATATTGCGTGTGTATTGCGATATTTGTGTATTATAATTTTGTAGAGACGAAACAAAACATTTTTTTTACCCATTTGGAATGAAATTTAAAACTTTATGCACGGAGAGAAGGAAAAGAGCGGATTTTACTCAAAACTGTTTCTAGAAGTAAATTTTACATTTAACGAAGAATATTTTACCAAAAATATCTCAAGCGTCAGTCTTTTTCTGTAGTTTTCAATAAAATCTGCTCCTTTATTCTCTCCGTGTAACTTTTCTCTTTCTCGATATCTTACGATTATTCATTATTCCAATCTTTGTTTAAGGGGTCGTCTAGTGTAATGGCTGTTTTTCTTTTTTTTGAGCTTTTTTGTAAGACAAACCATGGAAATAAAATTTTTCATAATTTTCACTTGAAGTTTGTTAAAATTTACAGAAATATTGAATCCTATCGGCTGGTATAGATTATGTCATATTCAATATTTGTTGAAACGTCTGTAAACATAATGTGAAAATTATGAGAAATATTATTTGAATGATTTGTTTTAAAAAGATACTTAAAAAAAAAACCCTTAATCCGTAAATTTGACGAGTTTTTGCTAATATCGAATATAAAACCAGTCTGGTAAAGAACGAAGTAAGGCTTGAGCTTAGGAATTGACGATTTGACGTCACGATTAAGAATTCAATTAACGCACCGACGAATTCATTCCATCATTTATTCATTACGCGCGATGCACGCAGCTCTGCAACAATGCAAAACGTGTTATAATACCCGCATATACAGGCAATGACGACACAAATGAGCCCTCATACAGAGATTCCCAGCTTCCGTAGATTCGAACGGCTTCGCAATGTGCCTTTCTCGTGTCTGCCTGTGTGTGTGTGTGTGTGGGAGTCTGCAAGCACACCAGATGCGGGTGGAAGCAATCAGGCACACAATAACCCCTAAGCACAATGCCCCTCTAATGTGACTCGATAGAATCTCCCGTCTTCGACGTTCGAAGCTGCCGAATTATTGTACATCAAACTCGCAGTCATCGTCATCGTCGTCGAAACTCGGAGTAACCATTTTTTTTACAATTTCGCCAAAGTTCGAATGATTTTATCCCGTAGGCCTTCATTCCGGTCGATTAATTGTTGTTGTTATTCTTTATTCGTGATAATTTTCTTTACACTTGTCAAGGCGAGTGTAACGGTTATTGATACCGTTCTGATTATTTGACTTTCTTTGGTTTTGCATTCGTGTGATCCTTGGTTCCAAAATTACCCAAGTAATGAGTATTTAATGTCTAATCCTGTGGCGATTGGGTTTAGTCATCGAGAAATGATTTATAGAAACGTGTCAATTATTATACACTGGCACACTCGCATTGAACGGTGTTTATAAATTTTATTCCCGCATCTCGCGTAAGGCTGTTCGATACTTTTCGTTATTCATTTTTTTTTTTTTTATCACTCTAGCGATCTTTGATTTAATCGCAGAGCTCGAGACCTTAACTACGATCAATTTCGATGCTTGGAAGATTTGCAAGCTCGTGTTTCACTCGATTTTCGTAATCCCCAAAGTTGCAAACTTCATTTCTGCTCAATTTTTTCGTTCCGCAAAACTTCAAACTTGAGCTTTGACAAATTTTCCGATTCGTCAGGCTCGAAAGCTTGAATTATACCGAATCTCGCCATTCGACAAATTTCAATCTCGATTTTTTACTCAATTCTCGCGATTCCTGAGATTACAAAGTCCATTTATATTCCGTTGTGCTTTCTTCTCTCTCTCTCTCTCTTTCTATCTCTTACACTTCACGTTTCAAACATGAGCTTTGTATACTTTTTCGACCATGTTTCGCTGCGTCCGTCCAATCCTTGTTCATACCCCCGGAATTTCCCACCTTAACTTTTTCCTAATTTTTTTTATTCCTTAAAGATGACGCTTCAGTTTCACGTCTGTTTCTTCTTTTTTCTCACCGGATGAAATTTGAACCTCGAGTGCTGCTGTATTTTCTTCACGAAACTCCGAATATCAATCCTCCACTTTGGGTTTACACGTTCCGATCGCGTATGGGGTTCGGACCACCGGAGAAATGCTTAAGCAGCTTTTGAAACGTGACGTGAAATCGTCGGGCGGTTAAACAGGACGATAACTGCTGCGTTTGGCACACACACACACACACATATATATATACGCAACGCAGAGAGAGAGAGAGAGAGAGACACGAAGTAGCGCTGAGCTTTACCTCGACTTCCTTTATAATGCATTGATGGGGTAATGCTGATAACCGTGACGCAACCCGTTTACATTATCTGTAAATAGATAATGGAAGTATATTATTGAAGGAGCGTTTGACGTGTTGTATACGCGTAAACAAATTTAAACGGCCGGTTACGCTGTTGAAAATGATTTGTTAATTTTACCGACAGACTTGTCGTTGGAAAAGAGTTGTCGAATTACGAAATCAGGCTGGAAATTGACGAATTCGGTGTAGCGGCGTTGATTACTATTAAATTTACGAAAAATATTGTTTGTTTGTAAGAAAAATTTATTAGCAAAAGACGAAAACAAGTAATTTGAATTTATATTAACGAATTGTGTGGTAAATTTGTTGTACATTTAAATCGGATAAACAGCGAATGTACGGTGAAGGAAGTTCCGAGTGGAAATTTTTTACAAGTTTTGCTCCCCGTTATTTATCGTTGAAAATTAACGAATCGACGAGTTCAGATCGTAGATCAAATGCGTCAAATTGCGGAAATTATAACGAGTAAATGAGTAAACAAATAATTAAATAAGTAAACAACCGCGTTGGAAAAGCGGATGATCAGCTTGCAGAGCTTCAGGCGAAAAATTAAGGCCAATACCGAGGCAAAGGTTGAACCGTCGTACCGACAAGAGCGACGAGGTATTGAAAAAAATATTGCAGTTTTTTTTTGGTTTCGTTTTTTCTTTTTCAAAGAAATTCAGTTTTTCGGATTTCAACCAAACCTTTGAAAATAGGAGGTTTAATATCGTTTGACGCGGTACGTGAAAAGTATAGACAAGGAAGAGTTGAGAAAAGAATTCGATATATAACGCGATTCTACAAGAGGGAAAATTTTCCGATGAGGAATGTTGAACGAGAATTAGAAGGGGGTTGAAACGTGGCAGATTATCGTTCGTTCGTATAATCGTTGAGCTATTATTAAAACCTGACGAAGGCCGAGCACGAAGACAGAGAATAAAAACGGATCCATGCTTTTATGAACAATTATAACAAACGGGAGATTTTTCTTTTCACTGGTCAAGGTGAGAGAAACGTTCACAGGGAAGGAAGAAGAAATTTATATAACAAAGCGAGGAGGGGAAAATTGAAAAGAAAAAAGAAAAAAAAGATTGACAAAACTAATATGCGTGCGCTGGGAGAAATTATAAAACTGACCGTTTTGTAAAAATATCATCACCCTTTGCGCAATGCGCGATATATATATTTTTATGGAACGTTGTTTCTCCGTTTCTCTTTCTTTTTTTCAGTTTAAACTAACCACCCTTGAATGCTGCTACGATTCTACGTGTTATTTCATCGATTTCACGGTTCGCCGTAACAGCCCTGTAAAAACTCCGATGGTAGAAAATACACCAAAGAATATCAACGCGAAGCAACGCTTTATTGTATTTCTCTTCTATTTTGTGCTATTTTTTTTTTTTTTTGTCTTGTTTTGTTGTCTGTTTTTCACTCGTTCGGGTATGATTTTTCCGTAGAAAAATTTTGTACCTTAAAATAGACAAAACAAAACAGAAAACACAAAACAATTTTTAGTCGAAAGTTTTGCAGCATACAAACGTGTAGCAGCTTTGTATGTATCCATCAGAGATCCACCATGGATGCGGATGGAGTCTTTCGTCGTGGTTCTGCCTGTTTCGGGAATATTGAAATTCGAGATTAAAAATGGCCGCCCCTGTTCCGTGTATCTTCGGCAGGGATCGCGAGCAGACAAGGCTGCGGGGTTGAAGGGTTGCGCGGCTGTCCGCCCGGTCCAATCAGCCGCGGTGTCCACACAGCCCTTTAAACTTTGGCAATTAGGGAGGGTGGCTGGGCGGCTGATGAGAACTGGAAGAGAGAGAGAGAGAGAGGCCGGGGTCCTGCTGCATCGGATATTGCCCTAGATAAAAATCAAATTAGCCCAACACGGCGTGTACACGTGTGCGGAATTGCGTGCCGAATAAACGCGCGGGATCATCCCCTAAATATATTCTAGGTCTGAGGACGACTTTGGTTGTTTTACACCCGATATACCTGCGTGCCAGGTTCGTTAATTCGGCAGCTTTAAATCACCTCGAAATCGGCGAAACGGAGGCGAAAGTACGTACAAGGTTCTAGAAATTAGAGTAAACTGTGAAACGAACTTGCGAATGGATAACAATGTGAAGTTATCTTGAGAATCGAGTCGAATTTCGGTATGTTTTGTCTGCGATGTCATTTTTTTTTTCTTTTCTTCGTGATTATCTTGTTGGTGGAAATTTCAAGTTCTTACGTACGTAACGTAGAGATAAGGAGATGGAGAATCGTAAAAAAAATTATCAGCGATAATTAATTTGGATTTCGTTTCTGTTTTCAGGTAAGAAAAATAAATCTACAATCTGTACGGCGAACATTCAAGTCCGATAAATGCGGCACAAACGTGAGTAAAATTTCTGAATATCGTGTCGAATCTTTTTTTTTTTCGTCTACTACTTATTTGAACTGATTTTACAAGTCGAAAATAGAAACAAGTCAGTTTAAATGTTCAAGAAGGGATTTTGAGGTAAAACAAATTATTTATAAAAACCTGAAAGACGGTTAAAGTTGAGAAATTTTATTGCCCAGCGATTGAAACTTTTTTTTAGCTATATCACGAGACAGTCGTCAGCGTTAATGACTAGTCATTAGATTATTATGTTTATAAGTAGGTTTAGAAAATACAGGGTTTACAAAAAAAAAAAGCTAAATTTAAAATTGTTTAGCAGCCGATTCGTTCGAATTGAATCTACGATCTTTTTCCCCTGCCACGTAGGCACGATTTTAGAAGAAGAAACATAAAATTTGTTTCGCCGACTATACGATTAGTAGTAGTTGAAAATAGTTATCCGAATAAAACGATTATCATCGTCGCGGGGATTGAAACGAAATCGAATTTACGAAAATTTCAAACAATCTCTCAAGCAGTTTGAAACAAAACATCGATATCTAAATTTAATTCGTTTTTTTTTTTTTTATTTTCGAAGCATCAAAATCGATCTTCGTAAGCTTTACGACGAGTATATTTAAAAATTTGACAAGTATTCAAGCCACGGTTATCTGGGTGATAAAAAATTGATACAAAGTATGGATTTTTAGCCGATGCAACTTTCTTTTAAGGAATTGCAACCTTTGGCCAATGGCCAAGAGCAGCTTCTAAATCTGATTGCGAACCGGATCGCACTATGGGAAACGATACGTATTCTATGGGGGTGGTGTGCATGCGACTGGTTTATGTTGGGCGGAGGTGGAGGGGAGGGGGGAGGAGGAGGGGGAGTGAAAGAATCGGGGAGAAAATGGAAGAGGAAAGAGGGAAAAGTTCCGCATGCCCCAGTTGGCAGAAAATCGCTGGCTTAGCACACCCGCGATGCGGTATCTAGCAGCCACGCTTCGGTAATCCTAAAAAATTTATTCCCGCAAAAACCAAACTCTTCCTGCAACTTTAACCGCCCCCCCCTCCCACAGGCATCGGTTCATTTTTTCCGTCCTCTTTCTTCTTCTTCTTCTTCTAGTTTTTTTTTTTTTTATTTTTTTTTTTTTTTATCGCGTTTCCGTATCTTTTACTCTCTCTCCCTCTCTTTTTTTCTCACGCCCTCTATCGATCTTTTTGCACCCACAACTCTGTATCTCGGGCTCTCCGTCTACTTCTTCCTTCTCTCTTTCGCCGTCCTGAACTTGGGAATTAATCTCGAGCACGACAGTCTCTTTCCTACCTTCTCTCTTTATATAACTTACCCCAAAAGTGTTCCGAGTCACGGGCAAGTGGCGGGACGAAACTTCCTAGATCGTGATCGACGGAAAATTCGACTCGTTACGCGATCCGTCGACGACGTCTGTGTGTGTTATTTTTTTTTTTTTTTCTTTTTTTTCTTCTCGGCATCATCGCCGCTTTATCAGCTTTTTTATCACTTCTAACGACGTTGGACGAAAGGAGAAAAGCGTTTCGCGGATATATTTCGTCACCTTTGGAATTCGTTAACGAGATCGAAGTATGGCGATTTTAATTAACGTGTGTTTTTTTCTCTCACTCTCTCTCTCTCCCCGTAATCATTAGCGGCAAGATTCAAAGAAAGCTGAAACTTTGCAAGCTAACGATTTTTCACGCTGTTTCCCAAAGAGGGCGTTTTTAATTTAAATATTAATATTAATCTTGTATAGTTTGTTCCGATTTCACGAAATGTTTCCGGAGTCTGGAAAAATAACAACAGTTGTAGCAATGAAAGTTGTGCCGAAAAATTTAGGGAATAAAATTTGATTGCACGCGATTCTTGGGGATTTTCCGCTGGGCGGAATGTTTCGTTTGACAAGCTTTGCGCGAGGTTTTGTCCGAAGATTAACGGTGGCTGCAGTTGCGGCCTGTCCGAGGGCTTAGCGGGTTTTAGCACCTGCATGCTTGGGAAAGTCCGAACTTCACGGCCAACTTTGGCTAACTGCTCGAGGGAAATTTCCCGCCCTACCAATATTCACCTTACCAAGACACACACTCGAGTCTCTCGGCTGCCCCCGAGCCAGTTTGGATCTTCAAATTGTGTTTTGTACTTCGGTTTAAGACCCCGGAACTTGTATCGTCATCCTTGTCTTGTCAAAAGTTTGCGAATCCAACTTTATTCGCGTATATTGAAATGAAAATCTACGCAGTTGCTGAAAACTCTCGATATATAGTATAGTATAGAAATTTTTATTCATTTTTACATTGATGTTGAAACGAAGCGAAATTGACAATTTTTCACGCGGAGAATCGATACGCGGATGTGTATTTGCGATAAATTTTTCTAGCGTAAAAGAGAGGAAGAAGAGGAAAAAAATAAATAAACAAAATGTATAAAAACTGCATCGTCAGTCGGTGTGTTTGAACTCTCTTTCGCATTTTTGACACGATTCTTTATTGATACGTGAATATAGTGATATATTATTATCTCCCACCAATTTCAGTATGTTCAATAATACCTAAGGCGGTGTAAGATTTTTTTAAATTTTTTCTACATCGTAGCTGGCTTAACCTGAACTTGACCTCGCGTATTATCGACAATTAAAAAACGACGTGTAAAGATTTTGATCCTATACAATTAAACTCGATGTACTTGAATATCGCAAAACAATGGAATCCTTGTGGAAATTTTTACAAATTATTTGTGTTTCAGGGTCACCGGCAACCCCTGCAAATTCTCGCGTTTTGTTTTTTTGCGATTTACCGTTCCTGTTTTTTATTCTTTTGTGTGTTTTTTTTTTTTCTTTCATTTCACGTCTTTCGGGTATTTAAGCTCGACATGTCGAGGGCTAGGCGAATTTTCCCCCCATCGGGTCCTCCGAATCAATTACGAACGGCTTAAACAACGGATAATACAGATTTTCAACACGGATTTTCCAAATGGCTCGTATCGCGGGTCGTTTGGTGCTTAAGGTTTATACGTACGCGTAGAATTTCGACATTTCCGTGTTTCACTCGGATTCGGCAACTGTTAAAGCTCGTTTTCTCGTTTGAGATTCAATCAGGCGCGAATCCCAGCTACGGCTAGAATTTTATTTACATACGCATTTATGGGGAATTTATCATGCCGATCCGATCAACGTCTAATCTTCTCAGTATTTTTGATTTTCTTTCAAATTTCTTGTGCAATTTTTACGATACTGAAAAACAGTAGCCTGAATTTTTTCTGATATTGTTTGTTCAACTGTCGAATTATTTGTGAATAGGGTCAGACGTTGGTTGGAATGGAATTGGAATTCCTCACATATATGCTTACTTGTATTTTTTTCGCATTCCGCAAATAATAATAGGAGACTATCCTATCAAGAAGCGAAATTTTTACAATAAAAAAAGATCGCACAGATTCGAATAACGCGGTCAATTTCGTGGGTGAATAAATTTGGCGAAGAAAAAAAAAAAAATATAAAATTTCTTTCCATCGAAAACGCGTTGTAACGGAAACGCCAAGTTTTCAGAAACTCACGACAGAGAATAATAACGATGCTGCAGCATCACGCGTTGACTGAAAATTTCTTTTTTTTTTTTTTTTTTTTTTTTTTTGCGAACGTCGTTTATCGGAAGAATCGAGCCAAGCATGTTCCGGGCGTGATATACAAATCGCGAGTCTCGCCTTTAGCTGAATTCTGCACACCTTGCAGAATTTATCCGGCAGCCTTGCGTATATGTGTATAGGTCCATGTATGTATTATTTTTATATATATATATGTATACATATGGTTGGAATTTATTACATATCCTTCGCGAATATATTCAGCCGGTGCAGCACGATGCGATTTTCCTGGCCCGCGGTACAAACGACAGATAAATATGCATTCTGCTTGAAATGTTTCGCTATTAGCCCTCCTGCACATGCATATTCTGACAGCCTCGTATTTATCGGATATAATATCCGCAGTGCAACGCTATGCGATGCAACATCTGCGCCGAATGCCATTCTTATCAATTATATACATATACATGTATACATATATATACACACACTTCCTGCGTACACGCTATTTTTTGTCGTATTTCTTTCTTTCCCTTTTTTTTTTTTTTTTTTTTTACAGCAGGTAATTATTTTTTATTTTAAAAAGTCTCGTTTTGAAGAGATTGAGATACGACCTTTGTTGAATAAATCTTAAAAATTCCATGTGGCAAGGTAATTTTAATGAATCAATGAGAGAACGGTGATTTGAATGTGTATTCGCAATAATTTGATAAAAAAAAAAAATAAATAAATAAATAACTGACTTTAGTAACGAAAGATTAGAGACGCGATTTATTTCTATGAAAATATTAACAAACACTCTTCCGCCACGGATCAAAACCGCTTTTGCACATTTCGAAAGAAAGGAATGAAAAATGAAAACGCTTCGACTCTGATATCGTACGGCGAATAAAATGCACTCAAGATATATCGCGGATCGGCGTTGATTTTCATTTTGCCTCGCGTTCGTCGTTGGATAAAAAGGCAGCGATGTTCGCTCGCCGGCGATTCGGTGTATGCGATTAATTTTGCGTAACCGCAAAACAAGCTGCGGTTACACGTATAACGGCAACCCGGCTACGATTCGAAACCGGGCAAAAAGGGGGCGAGCTTTAAGCTCCTAATGGCGAAACGTGCAGGACGCTTGTACGTTTAAACGTATAACTGGCGCAGGGGGCGAACAAAAAGCTTCCCAAAGCTGCTAAACCCTTTTGCCACATCGACGCGAGAAACGCCTCGCGATCACCAGGTTTGCTAATTCTTGAAAAGTGCAATGCCGGAACAAATTTTGAACTCGATATTTCTAAACTGTCAATACGACTAATTCGCACACTGAGAGAAATTTTTAGTTCCGGTTACCGCTCGTTCCTTAAACTATTTTCATTTTTTACGATAATATTATATAGATAGAACGATAAATTGACGTCAAAGCCTTGTTTAACTAAAAACGTAGAGTAAACTTCGGAAACTGATTTTGCGTTGCAACTACCGAAAACGGATCGCCGATAGCGCAAAATGTTTACGCGTAGCTCGTTTTTCGTAATTGCAACAATAGTCAAACACTTTTTTTAACGATACCTGTTTTACCCAATTTTTCTAGTTACCGTAACAAATGGAATTTTTCTCAGTATAGATAAATTTCAACGTCAAAAGTTCGGAATCGTAGAACTTACGATCGATAGTGATCGGGTACCAATTTTTTTTTTTTTTTTTTGATTTTTAATACAATCGAATGGCCGAACATTTTTCTCACAGTTTTTCTTCCAAGATCGTCGAATCGTTTTTAGGGAATTTAGAATCAGACCTTGCTGGAGCAAAGCGATTTTTATCGAAATAAATTGAATCCACTCGCTATTCTGAATATGATTACGGGAAAATTCTGAAAAAACTAGCGATGTTTAAAACGTGATAAATGACAAAAAAGAAAACATTCAATCACCGTCAATTTTTGACCAGATCTGCACGACTAGGCGTTTCAAAATTTTTCTCACTCTCTTTCATAATCGAATGATCAACGTTTCGGCTAGTTTTTCCACTCGAAACGGTAAACTCGCGACTTTTAAATTCGAGTGTCCGAAATCGTTTGAGCATCGCGATTTTCATAAAAAAAAAAAAAAAAAATAGAAACTGAGCATTAAAAAATTGTACGAAACTTAATCTCGAGAAATGAAAGAAATAAAATCACGAGAGCTCGAAAGTATTGTTGAAAAAATGCTTGGACGTGTTTCTCGTCTAGAAAAAAAAAAAGTAAAAAATCAATTCAGTTTTTGCCTCGATATATATCGAGAGAGAAGGACGACGAATCTCGCGGTCCTTTCCCCTTGATCGAGAAGTTAACAGTGTTCTTAACGGGGATTGGTTCATCAAACCCTCGGTCTACCCTTGTGTACGGTAAACAGGCTTTATGCCTTGATCCGCAAGTACCCACTTCGCCGGAGTCGAAAGTGCGACGCGAAGTTTATAGAGACGCGAATCGGCGGGCTGAGATGGTTTCGGCCTTCGTTGGCTGTACCGAGGATCGAGCGACGACTACAGCTCGACCCGTCGGTTAATTGTATAAATTTACAACGGATTAGCACGTCGGATGGAAGCCAAGATTCCACGGAGGCGTGGTTTTTTTTTTTTTTTGTTTTTAATTTTAAATCAAATTTTCTTTATTCGTAGTTGATGCGAAACCAATTTTAAAAAAGAAATAAAGTTGAAACACTGCGAAACGATGCGAGAGCGAGAACGTGCTGTTGTTTTAATTTTTATTTTTCTTTTTCTTCTCTTCTTCTTTCGTCCCATGAGAAGAGAAAATAAATCGAAAACCGGTCTGTAAGAATTGACGGAGAAATGAATTTGCGGTGAGAGACGGATAAATGCGAATTGACGATTCTCTGCCGGTGGAACCGCAATATCGAACTCGAAAGGGGTTCGAAACATCCCCTAATTACCAACGTTCACGTGATACCAGCTATTTAATGGACCGCCGGCCTTTCTCTGCCGCACGCCCCCCTCCCCCCCCCCCCCTCATAATTAGCTCCCAACCGCAGCCCGAACCGCGTTTATCCGTTCGGAAATAATCCGCGTGCAGCCGGAGCGTACTCGAAAATATACATCGAACGATTTTTAAGGGTGTACTTGGAGATCCGTTTAGCGGTAAGGCGATTTCGCATTTCTTTTCTTTTTTTTTTTTCGAAATTTCATCATCTACCCTTCGTTCCCTCCTTACTCGCAGAAATGTAGAAATTTTTAGACGAATCGTTCGATCGTTGCCGTAAACTTGAGCGCGATGCGTGCTCTTTTTTTTTTTAAATATGTATATATATATACATATTTTTTGATTTCTTTTTTTTGGGGGGGGTGAGTAAAAAATGTAAAAAACGCAGTTGCCAAATACCGGGTATAAACCTTGCCTGAGCGTAAAACGCTGCGATAGTGAGCAAACACGATTTGCAAAGAGAGTATAAAGGCTGCATTCGTCCCGCTTTTTCATCGCGTCGAGTGGATATCGAACAAACAGTGAAGAGAGTTTTTGAGCAGCCAGCGCAGCGTTCCGTCATTCCAGCATCGTCAGCAAATCCATTTCATTTCATTCGATTTATATTATTTCTCTGTATAACTTGCGGCCATTTTTTTTCTCTTCTTTTCTTTTTCTTTTTTATTCATCCGTATCCATCCATTGTTATCGATCATTCGTATTTCTCTTCTCGTATATTCGTTTAGCGTATATCGCAGAGTATTCTCTCTCCTTACGCCGCTCAATTTTTCTTTTTTTCTTTTTCTCTTTTTTTTTTTTTTTTTGACAATTTTCAAAATCTTCGTATATACGTCCATGTGTTTTCGTTATCGCGCTGGAATCTTTGGCGTGAATCGATTCGACCGGAGGCAACGAGGCGTTAAAAAATCGACAGAAAATTGTATAATACCCGATTCTTAACCGGATAGTGAGTGGTTGAGAAAGATGAGCCCGCTTTTACCGACCTGCGGGCCATTCAGCGATCCCTCTCCACCCCTAAGAGCATTCAGCGATTTTCAATTTTTCACCCGGGAGAACTTGAAATAAGCCAAAGTTACGATCATAAAACAGGCTCCCCCCACCATCCCCTTTGTGCATCCCTCTCGCCGCCTTCGATTCTCTACTGAGTCGAAATCAGAGGGAAAGGGGAAACCGAGGCAATTTTTTTCAAAGTGCTCTTTTCTAATGGCTCGATTATAGGCAATTTTCCTCATCTCTTTAAACCGTTGCCACCCCAAGTATTATATTATATTATATCTAACGGCCCCAGTGTCGATAATTTCTCTAAGAATTCTCAAATCGTGGTAAATTTTCCCAACTGCGAATTATTACCATTTTCATCGTTCTTGATTGTCGAAGGAACGGTTTTTTTTTTTACTTTTATTCTTTTTTTTTTTTTTTTTTTGTTCGTCAGCACGTTTATATACAATTTTTCTTTCCCTCGCATTCGAAGTGTATTGATAATTAATCCATTGCCTGCGATACATTTATCACAGAGGAACCCTTGCGCGTCTTCACTTTTTTTTTTTTTTACAAGCCGAAACAATTATCAGTCAAAAGTAGCGACGAAGAGGAAATTGATTGCGAAAAAAAAAAAAAAAAAAGAAGACAAGAAACTCGTAAAGTTTTCTATAAACATTTTTGAATATTGTGCGAAAAATGGGTAAATAAACGAATCTTTTGCGTGGTTAAAAAATTTTCATCAAGATTGGTGGGCGGGGAAAATAAAGAGATCGGTAAAAGCCAAGTAGCAAAAAGTGGGGGAAAAAAAAAAACGAAGGAAAGCTTGAACCGCGAAGAAAAAATGGGGTGATGAAAAATGTGAGTAAAAAAAGGGGGGGGGGGTGGGGGGAGGGGGGAGAATTTCTCATATATCAGTGCGCGGTTGAGTTTATAGATCGAGGACAGGGGATACGGGACGGAAGCTTTCTCAAGTGAAAAGCTTTCATACAGGATAGATATAAAGGCACACGAGTCCTGCAGCCGTTCGAGAGACGAGGAGACGACGCGGAGGCGTATCGTCTTTCCGCAAGACTTGCCCTAATCGTGTTAGCGTCAACGTAACGAAACGCGCAACGGTGCCTAAGTTGGGAATAACGAAACGCAGCGTAACGTATTGTATCCTAAACCCGAGGCCTGATCTAATCTCGCCTAGCTCAACGCCTAACTGGACTAATACAATACGTACTTACAATTAGCAAGGTTCTCGACTTGGCGAAGGAACGAAGTAATTGGATCGTCAATTTATTGGGAGTGGGGGGGGATGACGAAAATTCAATAGGCAGGTACCGAGATTTTTTCGAATCGTCGAAATTCGTTCCATTTCCATAAATGTTTAAAGTGAAAAGCTCCAAATTTTCCCCCCTTTCTTTTTCAAAATCGTTAAATTTTTTGAAAATATTTATCCTCTCTTGGTTTTTCACTTATCGTTTTGAATCTGTGTGTGAAAAATTTGGTCACACGCTTGCGTCGTGATAAATTTTTCGCACGGTTGGAAAATAACGCGAAATCGCGTAAATCGCACGAGAGTTCGAAACGTTCGCGATGACGGGGATTTATATATTCCTTGATGGAATGAATTTTCAGTTTTTGATCAGCGTCGTTGGTGAGTCGAGATAGGGAACCGCGTGAGGGGGAAAAAATCGAAAAATAAAAAACAACAACGACAACGACAACAAAAAATCTATCATACTCGACGTTATTACGCGTTAACGAAATATAAATGGTGTAAAAGATTGAATTTCCTGTGAAACATTATGTTTTTCCGCTCGATTGAAAATTTCAACACAATACTGCGGGCATATGGGGGATCGACGATTTATTCGATGAAAACGATTTTTATCTCTCGTTTGTCGCACGCGTACCTATAATAAAGTACATATATATATATATATATACCGTGCGTTGAAAATGGCGAAAAAGACACGGGAGAAATATAACGCGAGGTTAGAAAAAGGATAGATAGACAGATAGAGAGATAGAGAGAAAAAACGGTGCGAGAGAAGAAGAGAGAGAGGGGGATAAGTGATTTTAAGTGAAAAATATGTCGCCGAACCTCGAAGTCACTCGAAGACCTGGCCATGGCTGAAATGTGGGAACGGCGAGGAGGGGGAGGAAACTCGCCGAAAGCTCTCCCGATTCAGGGACGAGGAAGAATGAGGGGGGAGGGAAGGGAAGGGAAGGAGGACGAGGACTCGAGTTAACCTGGGACCCGGTAGCTTCGTAGGTATAATACACACCGCGGGTGAATGGAGTGAACTCGGCTGCGAAATAAACCCTACAGGATTTAACCGACGCGGCTTTTCCTCACACTGCAGTTTTTCACACCTGACCAAACCCCCCGAGAGAGAAGGAGAGAGAGAGAGAGAGAGAGAGAGAGACAGAACCGCAAAATCGCTGAACGATGGGTAGCGGATTTTATCCACCGCATTTTCTACTCCTTATATTTCTTCTTTCGTTTTATACACGGAGGTATTTACTCCTTGTTCCCAGGATCACATTTAGCCACGGATGAATCGCACAGGTCAACGGTAACGGAAAAAAACTTTATTCGATTTCTATTTTCGTTCGTACGCTTGTATGAATAAATTTTTTGGTTCCCCGCGTAGAAGAACAATTAACAAAATCTTCGTTTGTTAGTTACGCGTGTACAGTTGGGTTTTGTATTTTTTTTTTTTTTAACGCTTACAAACAAGTCTCGGAAGTTTTTGATCGACAGCTGTGAAAAATGTATACTTTTTTCATCCTCGTTGATTTTTCTAAACAAACGATTACCTTTTTTCCGGTTTATATATAATTATTTGAAAATGAGACAAAAATTGTTCTTTCAAAAAACTTTCATCACCCGACTGCCGAGTAATATTAGTTTCAGATTTTTCACTCCACCGTTTTCGAGATAATCGCGTGTAAATGCTGCTTCGTATTGTTTTTTTTTTTTTCTCTTTGTTCGTTTTTTTCCGCTTCGTCCGTATTCGCGAATCGAGATTCTCACAGCTTGCATGCACGGCGATCGGATGAATATTTTTTAAGAAACAAATTATCCAAAATTTTGAAACCTGCCGTCAACGAACGGGCAAATATGCGGATCTGAAATTAACTTCCCGTGGGATAATTATTTCGGGACCGCATGCGCAACCCTGAGGGACGCGGAGGATGCTGTTCGACGAGTGCGGCTAACCGGGCGTTTCGGTCGACCCGGGGAAGCGATGCTCGCCGAGGCTGCTGCCCGGCATATCCGCAGTGCCCCAAATGGCACGACGCCAATTCGGCTTCACCCCCTTTGGCCAATTTCCACCCCCGGTTTCGCCCAGGCTTTTCTGCCACACCTTAAGCTCGCCAGCTTTCCGCTGCAAAAATGACGTCCTGGCTTTTTTGTTTCTCTCTCGCTCTCTGTAAATAATAAATATTTTTCCTTTGTCTTCGTATGTATATATATATATGTATTTTTTTTTTCTTTTATGTCTGTCTATTTTATTCTCAAGTATCTGTCTCTTTTCCGTTCATCTCTACATTCGCCAATATTGCGATCTATCCGTCTATCTACACTGAGTAAAAATTTCATTCGTTACAGTAACTGGAAATATTGGGTAAAACATGTATCGTTGAAAAAAACTGTTTGAATGTTGTTGGAATTGCGAAAAACGAGGTACGCGGAAACATTTTGCGCTATCGTCGATACTTTTTTGGTTGTTGCAACGCAAAATCAGTTTCTGAGGTTTACTCTACTTTTTCAGTTCAACGAGGCTTTAACGTCAATTATTGCTGTTCGATACGGTCCATTTATTTATTTATTTACTTATTACCCCGTTCCGTGTAACGACAGTGTCGTAAAAATGTGGTCTCAAAATCGTTCGCGATAAATGACCCGCGCTGGTAGTAAAAAAGCATAGGAATTGATCGAAGGAGTTGAGAGAGGACAAAATTAGATTAAGGAACCGTAACGAAATTATTAAATTCTGTTTGTCGGGGTGTAGGAAATTTTTACACATTTTGGTCAACCTTTATTTATCAAGGATGATACGAAATATTGCAATTCAATTGATAATTCGGGGAAAACTGAAATACAGAACGGTCATTAACAAAGTAGATTCTTAAGAATTTCATTGAATTCGAGAATGCGGATTAACAAATCGAGACGTTACTTTTTTCAATTAAATATCCGTTCAAAAAATTAATTCAATATTGTTCAATTGAGAATAAATAAAATTTTTGAACCAATCAAAATTTCCACACTTCTGACGATGAGCGGAACATTTTTAATTATCGCTAAAAACAATATTCCGAGGATTATTTCAAGCACGAAGCCTTGTTCTGCCACAACTTGAAGAAAATGAAAATTTTGTTTCACGAACTACACTTCTTTGGTTTTTTTTTTTTTTTTTTTTTTCGCAAACGTTTACCAAAAATTGTTTAAACAAATTTTCATACAGTATTCGCGCGAGTATCGAGATCCGTTATTGCATTTTCTTCCTTTCGACACTTTTTTCTTTTCTTTTTTTTTTTTTTTCGCTTCACCTTCCGTTCCCAATTCGTTCGACTCTACTTTCTCTTTATCGCGGAGTTATTTCCGCCTTTCGCATTACTTCTCTTCGGATAAATTTCACCCTGATTCGATCTTTGCGTTAGGCCCGTGGCGTTGGCACTACCGTAGAACCTGATTCCTCCATTTCATCCCTTAGCAGCGGGATTTCGATCGAAATTGAACTCAACGGGATACCTGAGGCAATAAACAGCTTTTAGCGAACGCGACATTTCTTTGCAGCTTCCCTCGCTAGCGTTTATTCAGACCTTACACATCCTCTGCTTCTGGGCGAAAATCTTGTTGGTCGAATAAAAAACGACATACCAAAATGAGGTGTCTTGGAAATTTTCAAACCTGCGACCAGGCGTCAAAAGATCAGCTCGCAGAATTATCCTTCTGTTTTTTTTTTTTTTAATTTTAATTCGTACAAATATTGAAAATATTATTAAAATATTCGTTTTTGAATCTTATCGATGAAATTTTATTCTCAAATGATTGTAATTTTTTTTACGTTTTTTTTTTTTTCTCGTCTTCATATCGCGCAACTGAGAATTGAATTTTCTAAATTTTCGGTACTACGCAACTTGCAAGTTTGAAGCATGAAAATAGCGATGATAACGTTGAAATGAAATCGTACGTTGAGGATAAATATTAAAAATAATTCACAGCTTATCGCACAACGAATTACATCGACGGTATTGAATTGACTAGCGGTATAATCCGGATTGCGGTCGGACTGAAATTAAGCTCGAAATCCGGTCCAGCTTCGCGAGCTTGCGTCGAATAGTTCATTTTCCCGTTTCAAGTTGTTCTTCTCCTTCAGCCCAATAAAACTGTCGAACAATTTTTTTTTTTTTTTTTTTTTGCCACAGCGTTAATCAGTCGAACGGTTTTTAATTTACTTACGTTTTTTCTACTGTATTTTTACGTTTCTTTTTTTAATTTTTCTTCTCTCGTCGTTTTGAAAGTCACTTCAACGTGATCTACATTCCATCATGAATTTCATAGACATAGACGAGTTCATTACGCCCACGGGTGATAAATCATTTCGAATGAATCGTTCCTATCGGGATATGTTCGATGAAGTTATCAGGCGAATTCGTAGATCCGCATGCATGTACGTACGTGTGTATGCGTATACGTACGGATACGTAGCGAGGTCAGATAAACGGATCGGAGAGTGGAATAAGACGAATAGTCTTCGCCGTTTCTGCATCTTGATAAATCCACCACCTCCTATCAGATACTTCCGTGAAAATCCAAGGAGAAAATCTTGCGCCTTAACTTGAGTTTCATATGTACGTATACGTGTACGGGGCATTCTCTTCGACTTTGATCATTTTTTAGTACGATTTTTTTTTTGCCAACCCAAGAGGGTCTAGGGAATTGCTTTTAATTTTTGTAACCGATGATGAATTTTATTTTTCTTTTTTATTCAATCGCAAAACCAATTCACACTTATTCTGTGATTTTTGAGCACGACTCGACAATGGGCTCTTAATATTTACAATTTTTTTGTCGGTAAGTTTTTCAATCTTCCATATCGGAATTATTTTTTTCTTTGTCCCGTTGTGTATTGAACTGAACAGATTTCGGAATCATATTATTTTCATGATTCCGCGATCTATTTAGATCGGGTTTCAGAAGAAAGAAATTGATTCGATATTGAAATGGAAATATTAAAAATTCCGAGACGCTTTTGGGACGGTAAGAACATCGTATTAAAAAATAATTAAAATCAAAGGGGGTAAGTACATGGACTTTTAATTTGACGTGGAACGCCCCATACACGTACAATGAGAAAGTTACACCGTTGCATGAGTCAAATAAAAAAAAACTATACGAAACGGATTAGAGAAAAGCGTGACGTTCGTGCCGAGATTCTGCAAAAGCGGAGATAAGCAAAATGCTTTCGAAATTGAATCGGTATTGAAAATCCGAGGATTTTGATACTTGTGGAAAATCCTATAAATACCTGAATAAAATTCTTCTACAATTTTTATTTCTCATCACTTATAGCTTGTGATATAAATGTATTCAAATTCAATTTCTTACGGTTTACTTTCAGACAATTTTGCTTATACCTTACAGTTAGTTTTATTCGCCTGAATTTATCCACGTATTATTTCGAAATGACGAAATAAATTTTGCTAAAAATGAAACAATCGGTCGAAGAATATTTTGAAAAAAATATCGGGAATACATGATGAATACTAGTTTAACGGATTTCAATTTTTCAAGTAAAAAGTTGCAGAAGCTGAAAAAGTTTGAGGCCAAAAATCGAAGGATTTTTCCACCGAATTAATAAGAATCAACGGCAAGAAAAAAGATATAACAAATAAGAAAAACAAAAAAATAAAAAGGGTCAATGTTCGCGCCGCATCTATTGCAAAAAAAAATAAAAATACGTATCACGGTGGGAAAAAAATTCGACGGCGCTGAAGAAGAATGCGGAACAGGGAGTCGGGACGAGACTTGAAGTAAAACAAAGGGCGGAAGAGCGGGGGGAAGTAAGGAGGAGAAAAACATAAGAAGGAACCGGAATTCTACATTTTTATTTCATAAAACCTGCACCAGCTTCGTGGTGGTAAATATTTATGGTATAAGGGGTAAGATATGGGCTCCGGTGAGAACTGTAAAAAAATTGAATAATGCGGATGAAGGGAAGGGCGAGAAAATCGAAGAATTCTTCCCTTTTTTTTCTCATCTATTCGTTGTAAAATAATTTCTACGTATTTAAAAATCAAAATCTGTCACTTTGCTTTTACATAATTATCCAATATTTTCGTATCCTTGTTTTACACGAATATCGCGGTGCAACGTTGTAAATTTTTCATTCCGACGAATTTTTTTCACTTCTAATTTATGCTCTTACTTGCTGCGTTTGCCGTTAAAAGAGAAAAAAAAAAACCATCGTTTTTCCTCTCCCCGAGAGTGTTGTCCTTTATTTTTTTCGTCGTTCTTGTCGTTTCGTTTGCTCTCTTCGTGTGTGCGCGTGTTTTTCTTTTTTTTTTTTCCTTTTTCTTTCAGCAGAAGCACAGCAACAATCGAATCGTGATTACATTCGAGGATTGGTTGAGTAATCGGGAGCTTAACGAACGCCAGGGAATGAAAATCGTACACACTGTGAGTACATGTAATAGGATTGATTGACGGACTTGTAAACGCAGAAAGTAAAAATTGCTGCACATGATATTACATACGATACATCAGCGTATAAATAATATTTCAGTGGCGCATTATTTTTTTGAAACATTATTACTCTTGCAATAAAATATACAACGAGAAAAAAAAAGTTTTTCCGATGCAATTTCCATGAGAAACTTCGATCACAGTGCTGACTGATTTCAGAGTTGAGGTAAGAATTTGAAAACATTAGGCAATTGTTTTTGATATTATTTGAAATTGATTTGGCGTGTGGGGTGGCAAAAATTTGTCAACGTGCTAAAAATAAGGATCACACTAACGTTACATGTGTTTTATTAACCGACGCACGATTTTCCATGCATCATCGAATATTCCTGATTGTGAAATGTACAATATTCATGCGATGTGAAAACTGGATAAACTCACGCTCGAATTTCCAAACTGCATCCGCTTTATGTTTTACGAACCAAAATATTTTTTCACATATTTATGTCAAACGCAAATAAATATTATTGGTAAAAAACGCAAAAGGCCGTAGGGTGAAAAGAAATTTTGAAGTTGAAAATTTGTCATCGAATAATTAATAACGTAACATATCGATTGATATTAATTTTATTATTATTTCTATTATTATTGTTATTAATATAAAATTTCACGAAGAGTAGACATTTAAACAGGGATAGTGCAGTTGTTTAAAAATCGAAAATAATATTCTCGAATCGTAAATTTTAACCCAATCCCGGCATCGAGATTCAGCCGAACGTGACGACCAATCACTCATTACTCGTATACGTAAAGGTTTCATAGTCGATATATGTGACGTGGCCAAACTCCAATCATCAAACCAGCCGCACGATCCGAGCTAATTACACAGCTGCAACATGCCCGTGCCGATTATGTAAATAATTTGCGAACGTGATTTTACGTTACTCTGTTTATTTCAGTATTTGCCGTGATAGTCGGAGAATTGTATAATTTTCATTCCGGTACCTGAAATGAAAGGTGAAAAAAAACCACACAGACACACAGACAAGGGAATAATTCAACAAAGAAAGCACACGTTTTACGGTTTCGCGAATAAATTCTTGAATAATGAAAAATGAAAAAGAGTGAAAAAATGAAAGCGGAAAAAAATAACCACCGGCCGCGAATTCTACTTGGGCGTGTTTTCAACGACGCGTAGGTCGCTATTCGGGATTAATCAGGGCAGATTGCTCATTGCTTCGAATGATCGGAGGCCCCGGGTTTCTGGTAGAGGATCACGACCTTCCCCAAAGGCCCCGTTAGAGTAAGTTAACGCAGAGCGTTGGACGACGAGAGAGAGAGAGAGAGAGGAAGCAGGTTGATGGGATTACGCCAGGGGGACATGAGCCTTTGTTTATCCTGGAGATTAAACCCTGCCTGATGCTTCAAGCTCGGTGCAAGCTTCAAGCAAGAATACATTTTCATTCCGATGAAAATACCCCCGAGAACATTATACAAACACGTGTACACGTGTGTGCCTTTTGCATGCATCTATTGTTGGATTTTATGCGAAATCCGTCGGTTACAGGGTGATTCAAGTCTGAGGGTTGGATTACATATCGCGGCTCGTAGATACGGTGATAAGCGATTTCGAACGATTTTAAAGTGATTCCTGCTTAACAAAGTTGTTCGCAATTTCGCGCGATTTCGTTCGAATCCAAGGGATCGTACACGATTTCACGCGATTTCAGGCAATTTCGCGTGGTTTCAACTGAATTCAAGTGATTTCAAAATGACTGCCTTCCAAAGTCGTTTGCGATCTCACGCGATTTTGCGCAATTTCATACGATTGCGCGCGATGTCAAGTGAATCTTATGAGCTCTGTGTCACGCATCTGCAAGAATTAATTTTCGAGATCGAAATTCTGGCAATCATTGAATCAGGATACTTTTTTATAACGATGAATTGAAAGCTCGATCTGTTTTCAGTTCCTTTCGTCGTTCGTGTCGTCGTACACGGATCGCCCTGTTAACTTGCAACTTGTAACGTATGAGTAAAAGCATTGCGGAAGTGAGGGGTATACATTCGTGTACGTGCGTTGCTAGAACATGTCCGCTCTAGCTGATATATTCGTTACGCGATCGACCCAGACTGCAGTGCGACCGGAGCTTGCGAGAACGCCGAAGCGAAATAGGTCGACGTTAGGCGCCCCTGAGAATAATTGCAACGTGTAGGCGTGTGCGTGTTGAAGTGGGGTGAAAAAAATGTTGAAAAGAAGCAGCGTCGAAAAGGAAAAACGCACAAGAAAAAAAATGTCATCAGGAAACCCCCTCCCCTTCATATTTTCATCAATTTTTTTTATTTCCTCTCTCTCCTTCTTTCTTTTTCGTCGTTCGAATTTTTTCAAGCTTGCCTATATGTTTCACCTGCAAGATATTTTGTGAATGATTAAAAATTGATTGCAAAAGAAAAAAAAAAAAAAAAAAAGGAACGAGTATAAGAAACAAACATGCGGGAATAGCAAAAGTCGTAAATCTTGACACGCGATATTACGTTTAAAGTCATTAAAACTCTGTTGAGGTATAATTCGGGTGCGTTTGTGCGCGTGTGTGTGTGTGTTGTTGTATATTAATTTCTGCATGTAAAAACGTCGAGTTTTGTCGAGCTTGCAACAGTCGCGACAACGGAGAGATAAATTCGCAACAAGCTTGTAATTTGTTATTACACACCGTTGTGGAGAAATTATGAAGAAACAACTCGCAATTAACGACACAAGCATGATGGATAAAGAATCGCGTTCAACTTTCCACGAATGTTGACGTGGTTGAAAAGGAACTTGCAAGTGGTAGAAAAAGAAGAAAGTAAAAAACCTAGAAGAGGAAGAAAAAAAAAAAAAAAACAACACCCTTTCTTGTGGTAAAATTTAAAAATGAAGTTGTAACGAAATTCGTATCGAATTCTCGGCACGAAAATGGTGAAAGAAATGTGGTTGCGAGAAAAAAGTGATTCTTCGAAATACGAAATCCGGGCGATCGGAGAAGCTTTCATCATTCGTCGTTTTGCCGTCGACTTGTGTCCTTTTTCCCTTGGTTCTGAAAATTTTCTTCACTCTTTACTTTTTTTTTTTTTCTTCCTCTCTCTCTATTCCGCACCTTGTCAGATGGGGAATAAGTATAACGTACCGATAATAATAAAATAGAAATTGTTTCAAATCGAGTGGCGAGGTGGGGGTGGGGGTGTGTGCGATGTATATATACATAGATATATTTCTCCGAGGGTGGTCCGCTGCCGGTGGCAGAACCTACGCTAGGTATATTGGAGGCGGGAAATTTATCGTCTCCATCTCGTTTCTGCTCTGAGTAGATTTGATTGTAAGGCAAGGCGAGCGCGTGGTCCATGGTTTAAGGCTGATTTACAGCGGAATGGCCACCCTGCCGTATATCGGTGTCCGCTGCTGAGCGGACCCGCGACTAAAGTGCGAAAACGTTGAACGTGAATCGACTCCCGTCGCCGCGTATAAAACACCCCTAACCAATGGTTTCCCGTAGATCAAACGCCGTGAAATCCTTCTTTTCCACGCCGCTTGTTACACCGCGGATGAATTATCGGATTTGTCCCGTTGAACGCTTTTCGTAATTCGTCGTTACTCGATATTTTTAAATTTTTTTTTGTTTTGATACGTTTCAGAAACCAAGGATCGACCATATTACCGATTAATTTCATTTCTCACGGGACGACGGAGGGTAAAATTATCAGTGTCAACAATTCTCCTTCCCTGTCAATCCACTAATTTAAGGTAGTATTGTTTATTTTTTTTCGGCTTTTTCCTTTAAATAAAATCCGCACCGCAAAATGTTATTTCGACCAGTTCAAGTCAACCACTCCAAACCTATCAACGGGCTGCAAAAATTTGCGAAAAACACTGCAGTTTCTGCAAAAATTTTGCAAGTTTGGTAAAAAAAAAAAAAAAAAAAAAAAACGTGGAAAACCTATCGACAATCCGAAATTCCAAGCACGCCACGTTTCCCATCGATTTATGTTGCGGTAAACTCTTATTTCACTCCCTCAAGATGTATCGGCCAACGATTTCATCAGCAAAACTCCAACTTCGCGTTAAAAGTTAAGCAAACTTTGTTAGAAATTGAGCGCATCGCGATACGTCGGGGGTAAACTAAAGAAAGAAGAAAAAAAAAAAAAAGGAAAAGAAAAAATCAGGACGAAACAAGGACGAACGACGACGTTACCAAGATGCTACGGAATTGAAGGTTTCGGTGCAGAGTTGGCTAATAAACCACCGTTGAACACTGTTGACTCGCAGGTACGAGGTAGGCAGGCGGGGGTGGAAAAAAAAGGAAGGGAGGGGGGGGGGGGGGGGCAACACGTGGAAAAAGAGACTTTCTATATTGGAGACGATACGTAACAAGAAGACCCTGCAAGCACATAAAGATCCATCTCCTGAAACGGGGCCCCGCCACCAGGCGTAAAACTTTTCGAATACGTGTGTCTGCCGTAAAGGCGAGCTTTCGTCGAAGCGTACCCCTTCCACCCCCTCCCCCATCGCCCCGCCTGTTTCATCCCCTAAAATATCTTGCCCGCTGCAGTAAAAGAGAGGCGCGCGCGCGTATAACATTGTATCTACGTGAATAAATAAATGAAAAAATAAATAACAGAGAACGGGGGGGGGGGGGGGGGGGGCTGTGGAGGCATCGTTGCTGGTATCGCAGCATCAATGCGTCGGGGAATGGAATGGCAATTGAAATTTATCGAACGTCCCACTCCTTGGCTGTTGTTTATTTTTTATTTTTTAATTTTTTTTTTTTTTTTTGTTTTGTTTTTCGAACAGCTTTTGCAAAATTTTCACAAAATTTGTTTGTCCGCGCGTGTTCGGAACGGACTCGCCTTCGATTGTACGAAGTTGCGGAATATTTTTTTTTTTTTGTGGCAATCGAAGAATGCGAAACATCGAGAACGCGGTATTAATTTGTCGAAGAATTTTTGAAAATGACCGATTCGAAAAATAAACGCCGGTTTAAAACGATCTGTGTGGTTGAATTTTAGTTTGAAGTAACGTTTTTCTCCTATTCAAAGCGTTTGAAATTGACTTTGAGTAATATTTTTCACAAATTTTAATCGACAAGTTTGGTCGTCGATGATTATTCGAAAATTTTGAATAATTTTCGATTTGGTAGTGGAATAATTTGTTACTCTTTTCATTCAAAATTTTCATCAATTCTCACGATTCTGTGGTTTCCATGCTAATTCTTACTCTCATATTTTTTTTTTTGTTTTTTAATTCTTCCAGGAATTCTGGTTAGCTACCAAGTTATTGTCGCTGTTAAGTTCGTCACTCAACGATAGACTAATTTAAATAAAAGAATCGACGAATGATTTTTCGATTCGAATCAAAGGTTCGTGTGTAGCAACAGGTTGTCGCAAGAATCCTGGAACAAGGATCTCAGCATTTTTGCGCACGTAGAAAGCGTCGTTGCGTAATTTTCAGCAGAAAAACAGACCGTCTCCATTTTCACATGTTTCTTTTCTTCGTTTTGATATTTTCATTTCTTAATCGTTCGTACGATCGTTCGAGTTTCATTCGCTCGAAGCGGAATATCCGATAACATATGTATCAATATCGTAATTTTAGAAAGATAATAACAATTGACGCAGATTAGATTGAAAAAAAAAATAAATAAAAAATTTGAAATTGTAGCGACGCGGTTTCTGTAAATTATCATCGTAATGTCGTTGCAATTATAACGAGTTATCGAAAATGCTATGAGCATTCGAGGGTAATAATAAACGATAAAAATTTAATAGGAAAATGAAAATTGAAATTAACTCGAGAATGGGAAATGCTCGGAGAGCCCGGTTCGGAGTTTGCACGTAAAGCGATTTCACACGGCGTTGCAGTTGGATGTATCAAATATACACGCAGGTATATCCAGTGTTCATACATACGTTGCATTTTCATCGCTTAAGCGTGGCTATAACGACAATTTACATGCCTTAAACCCACCCGTCGACGACTAGCGACGCACTGCTAAACTCGCCTAGCTGTTATGCAAATTTAACGCCGCTAATTGTTTCTGTGCCTTTCTTCCCTCGCACCTATCGCTCCACTTATGTATATATGTATTTACACACACACACACACACACACACACACATACATGCATATAACACACGTACGTGTGTATGTATAATATTTTGTACGTATGTACAACTTCAATGTTTGCATGACGTTAACGCTAGATTATCCATGTCGCGAGCAATTTACCCCGTAATACGTCAACCTGAAAGCTCTATTTATTCCTTCCACATTTCGTCCGACTTTTCACTTCACCGCACTTGTTATTTTTTTATTTCTATTTTTCTTGTTCTTTTATTTTTCTTTTTTTTTTCTCCACCAACTCCCACTCGATTTCCTCCCCCTCGCTCGCTCACTCGCTCTATTTTGAATATCAAAAATTTGAGCGAAATCGTTTTTCAATTTTACTAAAAATTCTCTTGACATTCCGATTCGGTTATTCGTTCCTGCCGATTGCATTTCTCGTCACTTATCGTCACTGTTATTCGATTTTGTTTATTATTTTTTTTTTTAACTCTCGTTTCACTTTTTTTCACTGTTTCAAATTTTTACTCACTTCTCGCGTCTTTACCGGGATTCTTTTAATTCGTCGAACAATTTAACGAACTTCCGATTATCCCGCTCTTATACTTTTTCCTCTCAATATCATCCCCTCCGTCATTCCCTCGTCACGATCTCACCACAACCTATTTTTATTGTTTTTCTTCTTTACTAGTTTAATTCCTTTTAAAACCGTCCCGTGTCGCGTCACGTATATTATATATGAGCTAAGGTCTTCGGGCTTAATTAAATGCCTATCGCCTCCTCGAAGAAGGGTGCAGTGTAGAAGGTGAGGGAGGGAGGGAGATGAAATTCAGCTCTAAAGCTTTGAAATTTTCTCACCGAGCTTCGATCTAAATTCAAGGAACGCGCAATTCTCACGCCGCGGATCCCGAGACTATAAAGTCGTGGTCAAAGTATGCCCATATCGCCACCCCCTCTCGGCCTTTGGTATGTCAATATAGTTCCGCCTCCTATATATACGAATACGTATATATACGCGGATCCAAATCCTCGAGAGAGCGAGAGAGAGAGAGTAAAGGGGAGGAAATGAACCCCCGGGAAGCCGAGGAACGCGAGGAGTAGGGTAGATAGGCGCCAACCCCTCTTCTCGCGACGCTCAGGCATGCCTGCGTGCCAAACGGTAATGATTGGCGCTCCTCGACGATCCTCGAAGCAGCATCTGCCGGTCCTTCTCGTCGTCGTTCTGTGGGGTGGAAAAAAATTCACCCCGTCCGAATAATATCGCGTGAGAAACCACGCATACCTCTTTTTATATATACCCCGTCCCGCGTCTATAATCAACGCGTAGGTATTTCCATAAACGATTTATTTGCCTTTATATGCATGGCGGGCAAAAATTTATATCGACAAAGATCGTGCAAAGTGGTAAAATCCGTTGGCCGATACAACGTTCTCGAAAGCGAGCGTTAACCTGCCGAGGAATTTTTTAGAATTCAAAATTTAATCTTTCGATTTTAAAAAACAAAAAAAAAAAAAACGCAATTTTGAAATTTTTTTTCCCAACATCCGTCACGGGACTCGTTTCCTACATACGTTGATACTGGGAATTCAATAATGACTGTAAAAGTTTCACGGGATAAACCGAACGTCTGATTCGAATGCAACTTTTGTTCGTCCGGGTGTTTAAATTCGGTCAGTTGTCCGAAAAGATGAAAACTAAAACGTACGAAACGTGGGAAATTTTTTTGAATCATGTACGAGTTTCGTTCTCGTATTGTTGTTGTTTTTTTTTTTTTTTTTTTTTTTTATTATTACTTTTCCCCCTTCGTTCCGCCTTTCTCACTACGGTGGGAAAGCGTTGCGCGAAGGAGAAAACGCGAAGGAGAAGAAAAGCGGTTGCTCGATAGTCTTAATTATTCTTAGTGGGTGCCTGAGAGAAAAGAATAATAGGAGAATCAGTATTCCAGGATGCCGGAGGGCGCTGCGTCGGTTCTTCGGGGTTCGGAGGGGCGGGGGTTGCATGCCTTATTCAACAGAAAGCCGGCCTCTTGTATTTATCAAGCAGATAACTCAGCCCCGTCGTGTCTCGCCGGCTTTCACACAAGCTCGACAAGGCACCGGCACAGAGAAACGCAAACGCAAACGCAAACAGCCAACGCGAAGCAGAGATTCGGTTACAAGCGTCGGGTAACAATACTGTGTGTGTAGGTACAAACCCGCCTTATACCCCGGCGGTAGCGAAGGCGGGGGTTGAAAGGGGTGAAAGAGAGGAGGAGGAGGGCGCTCGTGTCGGCAATCTGCGAAACGTTTTAGCAGACAAGCTCGGTTTCTGCTGCTCGGTTTCTGCGGGGGATTTTTCCCTCACATTTCATCCTAAAAATGAGACTACGTTTTTTTGTTTTTTCCAATCGTGGTGAAAATAAAAGATGAAAAAAAAAAAAAAAGAAAGAAAAAGGAAACGAACGACGAGAAGATGATGGAAAAGAAAAAAAAAAAAACGAACGACATTCGACCAGGTAAACGCATTTCCCGGTATATCTCGATCGGAGGAAACACTTTCGTTCTAGGCTTTGCTGCATAGTCGATTTCCTTTCTATTGATCTGACCTTATATTATTATACATGTACGGGTGTATAGCTATTCGTAAATATTTGTTATGTGCAGGTCCGCGAGTATATTCGTTTTCTTGGCATGCTGTTTTTCAACGAATGGATTCGGTAATACGATTCGGTTTCAATGATAAGGATTGGATCAGGAAAATAAAATTATGAAAATATAAATGTATGCATGTTTTGTTGCATTTTTTTTTTTTTTGTACCGTTTCTTGCGTCTCTCACAAACGAGAGATAAAAATGCAAGTTTCTGCTGCTTGTGTAGAGATTTTGATCACTTGAACCGGTTTATGGAAAAGTTGTTACCGTTAGAGAGATGATCGTAGATTCCGTTTTTTTCAACTGCAATTATCTGTAATATTGTACAAACATTTGAGCATTGCGTTAATCTATAATCTAAGTTGATACAAAATAAATAGCAGATGGTTTATAAGAATAACATTTTGCTGGTCATTTATTTATTTTCTTATCGTCGATTGACGTGAGCTTCTCGAAATAAAAACAAGAAACTTTAATCATTGATCAAGTCACCGGAGATCGTAAGTCACAATTTTTTTACCGTTGTAATTACATCTTGTAATCGTTTGACCCGAACTTTGTCCAAAAAAAAAAATAATAAAAGTTCGGTGGACGAAGAAGATTTGGAAAATCGTACAATTTTCGAAATCTTCAATTCTAAATTTTGGAGTTTGGCGACCGATCTGGTTATCAAGATGGGTTTATCTATTTGTTGAGCAACCCCGCAAGAGATGGAGAGAGAGAGTGAAAAAAAGGAAAAGAAAAAAAAACGAACCAATATGGGTTAAAAGACAAAAGGCAAACGAATGAATACAGAGGACTGTTCGCGGAAGCAATTGCTCCAAGATATTTCCGCTCGGCTCGAGTAGTCGTAGGTACAATATTTGTCGAGAGACCAAAAGTATCTCGATTGTGCGGCGTTAATCGAGCTTTTTTCCTCGTCGACCAAAGCGGTTCGGTGTAATTATTTTACGTCAGGATTACGAAGCAGAAGGAAACCTCCTGCACTTTATTTAATTTCGAACCTTTTCCTTTCTTCTTTTCCTTACCCTCTTTATTATTGCTTCTTCCTTCAAAATTCAATTCTCATTCATACGTAATTTCCCTTTTTCACCCGATTCTTTTCAAAGAATTTCACGATATTCGTGTATAAGAGGAGACGAAAAAAAAAAAAAAGAAACGAAGCAAGACGAGGATTAACATAAAAATCCTGTACCCGCGCTTGATAAATTTACCTATCAAAGAACGATAGATAAATTCAAATTTCATTGCGATTCAGATGCAAAGGAGATGCAACACAAAGTTATCGTTAACTGTGACAGGATTTTGCATTGAAATTTACGTTTTTGGGGGGGGGGGGGTAGGAGAGTATATGAATTTCCACACGACAAGTTAAAAAACAATTCACCTGCGGTTGATAAAAATATACACGAGCGTGAACAGCGTGTACCGAGTTACGTGAATGTTATTGAAATAAATAGCGTTGAAGCGGAGAGAAAAAGCTCGGATTCCGTAGAGAAGAAAAGGGGAAAAAGAAAAAAAGAAACGGATCTTGCAAAGACGCGAAGCGAAGAGCACATTGTGGGCAACACATGGCGTTGTATACGAGGCAGGCCGGGTTGGTTAAAGTTGGAAACGAGCTTTTCACGTCGGGATGAAGAGGGCCGAGGATTGAGTCCCGGGATGGGCTGGAAGCCAGAGCTCCGCAAGCACGGAGCTTCCAATTAGAGGAAATCATCGCGCGACCTACAGCTTTCGAAACTTGGGACCTCTTGCCCTCACCTTCTTCTTCTTCTTCTTCTTCTTATTCGTTCTCTTCTCTTCCCTCGGCATGCGCCACGAGGCTATTCGCCTGATGAGTGGCCTCGGTTTGAGTTCAGGTTATTTCGATGCAATTTCCACCCCTGCCTCTCGAAGCGACGCCGCCGCGACCGCCGCCCCTTTCGATTTTCCGCCAAACAGCCATTCTCATCTCGTTATTTCTCCATTATAATGCCGCGGCGAAAGTTCTCATTATTATTTATCGCGAGGCGAGGGAAAATTTGAAAACAAAATATTGAAAACTTCGAATTGCGTATTAACGATGATGTACAGACTTGAATCGTAATTATTCTCTCTCTCTCTCGTAGGTGCGTAACTTTACGAAAATGAAACAAAATTCTTAAATCGAATCATCGTCGAAGAAGAAATTTTTTTTAAAACGTGCGCGGAAGACTATAATTTTTTTTTTTAGTCATGCTATTCTTCGTTCAAACTTTTGTATTCGTACAATTATTTTATTTACTCATTTCGTTATTTTACTTTTCTTCTCACCACCTTGTCCATAACATTTTCATTCTTTATTGCCAAGATTTCTTTTTCTCCTCGTTTTCACCTCGTCTTATATGTTATATACATGGAAAGCAGAGAAATATCGCTCGCTTTTTTTTTTTTTTTTGCACTCACCTTGCTTCGGATTTTCTACCTTTTTCGCGATTTTTTTTTTTTTGTTTTTGTTTCTTTTTTTTTTTCTTGCCGTGATTTTTATTCATTTTTTTCCGCACGCGTCAGTTGCGTGATTGATATAACGAGGCGCTCGACTACGCAAGTCATTAATTACCCGAACTGATATTGTTTGAGATTAAAAGAAAAAAAAAAAAACCGGATTTCTTGGTTGTTTTTTCGGTCCCTGCGTTTTTTTTTTCTCAACTTGTCTTGTTCGTTTTTTTTTCAGTTAATTTGACTGTGTATAATTACATTAGCTGTACTTACCGAACGGTGAGAAGAAAAGCTCACGTTCGCAACTTACGCGTACTGAAATTTTGTGTAAAGGAATTGTTCGAAATACTTTATTGTGTGGAAACGATAAAAATGAAGAATAAAATTTTTCGAGGTTGTTTAGGAATGCAAGGAGAACATATATTTCTTCACAAAAGTATGAAACACGAAAAGAACAGGAGTAAATGTTTACTAGATTGAAAAAGCAAACCAAAGTTAGAGATATCCAAGCTCTGGAGGATTCCGGCGTTGAATGAAAACGTTTCGTCGTCAGGAATTGCGTAAATCTTCGGGATCCAAATCACAGCACACGACGGATGTGAAACAATACCCAACAATCTGAAAAACGTGTTTATAACGAAGAAATAAAACTGAATTATAAGATTAATCTGCAAAACAATAATGTTAAATAAGCATAGTTGTCGAATAATTATTTGTAAAAGAAGGTAGAACCGAATGATTCAAATTCGTTTTCGTTATATCGGCATTTTAGAAATCCGGAAGAAAATCTGCTATTTTGATTCACTGTAAAATTGACGATGCGTATGATTTGAAAATGGGAAGAGAGCGGTGCTTTTTTTGAACCAATTTGCGAGGCTGAATTAATTTAAAAAGGCAGCGACAAACCAGAGAATAACAATCGGAGCCTGTGGAATTGAGTGAAAAAACAGACGGTTACTAAAATTGAATTTTTCGAAAACTGAAAGTTCCGATGTTTGTGGAATTTGAGGACAACTGAAAATTCGAAGCGTACTAGAAAGTAAACCATCGTACTAAATACATAGATAAATAGACAGGAATTCGGATGATTATTTCTTTTGGATTTTAATGTTTCTAACTTATCACATTTCATCTTTCGTATTCTTCTATTTATTGTTATTATTATTATTGTTATTATTTTTCTCAAATTCGATGTGACCTAAATTTTCATCAAACGTACAAAATCGTCGAGTGTACAAGTCTACGTAGCTGTACGAAAATTCTGACGACCCTGTAATTTGGATTTTTATTCAGCGAAAGCGTCATATTCCGATTTTTTTAGTGGCGAATCTTGAAGTAAAAAAATTAAACTTTGACGAAACATCAGAGTTTCGACTTCGACGGTCAAAGTTCCGAAAGTGCTAAAATGAGAAGATAAAAAAATCTGAAACAACGACGTTCCAAATGATCCAAGATTTTCAGTTTCGTGAAATTTTACCATTTTGGTATTTCTTTGTTTTCGATATTTTTACGTTCAGAATCCTGGTCACTCTAACTTTCGGTTCTTTTTTTTTTTTTTGTTTTTTTACACCCATTCGTTGGTCAAACTACGCTCTGTGAGTATATTTTAACTTTCGGAATATTACTCTGTCGAAACTTTGCCTTTCGGAATCTTGTTCTATCGGAACTTTACTTTTCGTAACTCTTCCCTATCGTAACTTGAATTTTCGGAATACATTGCATTTCGGAACATTGAACCGTCGTCTTTCCGACCATTCGAAACATCGATGTTTCTTCAAATTTTCATATCGATACTTCAAGTTTCGCGACAAAATAATTCTTAATCAGGCGCGCTCGCAACGTTTGAAATTCGAAATTTCAACCCCGCCCGCGTATTCAGCGTTTCAAAGTTTCTCCAAATTTCGACCACGACTAAATTTTCACGTTCAATCGTTAACGTTTCCGCGTAACCAACAAAAAAACAAGAAAAATAAATAAAAAAAAAAAAAAAAATTAAACAAGAAAAATTCGATATACCGACGGTTCTACCGTGCGGCGGCTATTTCGCATTTCAACCCCTACTCTCTCCTATTTCCACCCTTAACGGGGACGGTGACGTCGTCGGGACGCTACGCGACGCGCCGCGTCGCCCGATTCGAAACACGCCCACTGCGCCGACGGCAGGACGGCGAGAGGAGGGGAACGGAAAGGGGTAGGGATCAGGGGAGGAAGGGGTGGAAAGGGGAGAGTCGGGAAGCAGGAACAACGTCCGGCCGAGACGGCGCCAGTTCCACTGCCGCCAGCAAGCCGAGCGCCACACGAAACGCCATGGACATACTGGGTATGTCCGACCAAGCATGCCTTCTTCTACTTGTCGTTCTTCTCTCTCTCTCTCTCTCTCTCTCTCTTAAATACGAGCGTACCTCACACGGCGCCTGCTATTTTTCGTCTATACGCGTATTCGTAACGCGTAAGACCGACGATGCGTACCGTTTTTAATATTAAAAACTGTAGGCGAGGAATTGTTCCGAGATTTTTTCGAACGGGTAGATTGTTTTAAGGGTTGAAAAATGAAAGTTTGATCGCGGGGGGGGGGGGGGGGGGGGAAGTGAAATAATTGTTTGGTGTGGGTTTTTTATTTTCTACTTGTCGGGGTGAGTTTTATTTATTTATTGTATTTTCATTCCGTTGTTCTCTGTTTGCGCGTCGGGATGATCAAACGTTGGAAGAAAACTTTACGACGCGAACCGAGATGGTATTATTTTCGATCCATTTTTGAACGAGTATCGTTCGGCTGTGTTTTTCTTTTTTTTGTTCAGAATTATTGTCTGCCTTGGTGGTGAGTAAATTTATTGCGTTGTTCGCGTTTCTTGTAAATTTTTGAACGTAAGAGAAATACAAGCTTTGATACGCTGTGGTATGTTTTTTATTTCTTTCGTTTGCGTACTTCTTCGATTTTCAAAGTGATGTATTCGATTTATACGCGACGGAGAACACGCTTCTAGAACTGTAAGCTCGACTTGATTCGTCGCTGTAGCGGCTATTATTGAATAATTTTCTTCACCTTTGACACTTTTTGGATTTGTTTTGTCGTTGATTTTTCAACCGTGATATTCGCCTGTCAAAGCCGGATCCGAAATAAAGGAAATAAGCTAATGACGAAAAGCTGCGTTTGTGCATTTGAGTACGCGTAAATCACTTTGTCGTAACGTTGTACGTAAAATTATATCAAAAATCTTCGTACGATTTGTTCAAGTTTGTTCCGTTGCGTTGTTAAAAATTTACCGTGACGCTGTCAATTTTCTCTTCCGTTGTTCAATTTCGTTTATACACAATTCGCGGTGATGATTTGAATCCGTGACACGAAATTACGTGTGCAATTTGCAAAAATTTTACACCCGTAGCCGGGGTTCTAATTTTGGGGCGTGTCGTTTGCATTGCGGATTTGTGTTATAAGCCTTATCTTCTTTTATATACTTGTGGGAAATTTTCTACATCTTTTTTCTCAACGCCTCTGATCTGAACTGCGGTAAATGATCTGAATTTTATCGACGACCTTGAATAAAGGTGGAACAGTGCGATTTGAAGCGATTTCTAAGAAAGAAGAGTTAACGTTAAAAAGGGGCTGATGATTATCTGCGAACTAGTCATCGAATCAACGATGCGATTTCTGAGATGAAAACATTCGCGAGGTAAAATAATTTTTCTCTGTTTGAAAAGTTACACTTTTTAAAAATAGACTTTTTCACTTTTCATGCTTTTATAAAAAGTTTTTTCAATTGAAATTATTCAGTGAACACTTTCTTCGGAGTGCGTTAATACTTTTGTAGATTATTTCAGGTTTTTTATATTGTTGAAGTTGAAGAAGATATTTTTTAAAATAACTGTTTCGTCATTGTAGCAAATATGCTATAATGGCGGTCAAAGGGTTAAAAGTGAATTAAAGGAAATAAAAAAAAAAAAAAAATTCACAAATTAACGTATGAATATTGAGTACCGGAAGTACTTGAATTGCGAAATGTGCGTATTAAGACACACCGAATGAAAATTGTGAAAACAATTTGAAATGATTAATTTTTAAAAGCCGTTGAAAACAGAGAGTACGAAGGAAAAAGATTTCGGAACGATAACTCGATCCTTTCATTTTTCTTCTTCTTTTTTCTATCTCTCTCTTTCTCTCCCTCTTACTTTTCGCCACTCGGGGTTGAATTCAGGTCGCGGGGTCAAAAGTGTTGGAAATAAAACACTGACCGTGAAAAAATATATAAAAAATAATTCATTTTTCCCCGAATAAAAATGAAAGAGAAAAATCGCAACCACGCCTCTTCCAGCTTCTCACACTTCTCTTCTTGGTTTTCTCAACCTTCGTCTCCTTTTTTCCCATACCTTTCTCTCTCGCTGTTGTCGCGTTCGCCCGGCTGTTTGGCAAATGGGAGAGGAGAGAAGAAAAAAAAAAAAAAAACGCGTCGCGGATCTCGAGGGACGTCTTTTGACACCCGCGGAACGAGAAATGACGTTAAGAATCTCCGAGGCGTCTTTGGTGTGCTTTCCGTTAAAGCGAATGGACGATAAATGGTAATTTGGTTACGGTTGATATTCGCATCTTCCCCCCCTCCCCCCCTCCCCCCCCCCCCCTCCTCGCCCCTTCTCTCAAAACAATTATCGCGAATAAAAAGACTTCCTTTCATCTTCAAACCTACTCGTCTGTCTACCAAATTAATTTCTTCCAATTTTACAATCGTTGAATGTAACGTAGAAAGTTGAACCGTTCGCAGAATTACAATCGCACGGTAATACGGTGTAATTTAATGATATTAATAATAATAATAATAATAATAATAATAATAATAATAATAATAATAATAATAATAATAATAATGATCATCTTTTTTTATCATCCTACTGTTTCGGATAAAAGAATATTTATTGATATAAGAGCAGAGTGTCCGATGAAATAAAAATATAATTTTGAATATAAATAATGAAGGGAATGAATTTCAGGGGTTAATTATTCTTGCATGTTGCGAAATATCAAATTCAGCAACGCGATATGGAAACATAAATCGCATCACGTTGTGTCGTATAATTTACGTCACACACACACACACGCACCGAGGATACAAATTATATGTCATTAATTCTCAGTGAACGGATGAAACGCGATTTCCTCGTTAACAAGTTTAATTACTCTACTCTTTGTTCCTTCGTTTATTTATTATTTTATCAATATATCAATTTTTCTTTATTTTTTTTATCTCCATCATCGTTTCACACACTTTTCGTTGTTTTCTATTTGGAATTTTGCTCGGAACTTTCGACTCACCGGCAATGTCGTAGCGCTAATGCAAAGGTCTGCAGATTCCCTGCTGATTTGGCCGCCATCCGGGCTGACATGGAGGTCGTCGGGAACTAGGCTGTCTGATGATGCTCTTGGCTTTGCACGGCAGCGATCCCCCGATTAAAAGTATCGCGAAAACCGCGAGTATATAATTAAAGAAACGCATATCTTGAGTCGAGGAGCGAAGTACGATTTATACCGACTATGCGAACGAGACGTTGGTGAACGATTAATTTTATACATATCGAGCAGACGAAAGGTGGGGAAAACAGAGCGACGATTATATTTATACGGGTCGAGTGTTATCAATCTTTCTAGTTGACGTTTCAAAGGTCGACGTTGAGGGATCAGTGACTTAGTACGTCAATGAATCAATGAGATAACTTCAGAAGATGGTTAAACATGGAACGAAGTTGCAGAGGCTGCGAGTCAAGTCTAAGAATAATATTTTCACCTCGAAGTGATTGAAGAGAAATTTGATTATTCGCCATTCGTTCGTGCGATAAATTGTTAGGGCCAACTATTTTTACTTTTATCTTCTTGCAAGAGGATCTTGTGGGTACTCTTTTTTTTTCATTTTTCAATCAATTTATAACAAAACAGTAATGTCTTGAACGCTCAATATCATTCTTAACACTTCAAATAATATTATTATTATTTTTCTTTTTCTTTTCTTTTTACAAATGCCACTGATTTTCATGGATAACAATATGACAAGTAATTTGAAAATAAGGAAAATTAGGTATGTTTTTTGAATTCTTCATAAACACGAGTTGAATGCTTAGCCCATTTTAAACCGTCAAAGCGTTCGCAGTCTCCCTGAGGTCGATTTATTTGAAAGAGATTCCGGTAACGGAAACAAAAATTTGAAAAAAAAAAAATAAAAATAAAAAAAATTTGGAACGTTGGGGGAACAATCGTTGTTTCCATTATCTACTCGGTTGCTATCCGTCGTGTGATGCGCGCGATAAGGAAACGGGGAAAAAATAAGAATACTTCCGAGATTCTCAAACTGGCAAAGTTTTCCTGTTCCGAAAATCCTCGTGCTTTAATTCGGCATGACTGTTGAATTAAGAATAAAGTGAAATAAATATGCACTGAGAAAAATTTCACTTGTTATGTTTGTGGTTAAAAAATATTGCGTGATTCGAGGTAAATTGATTTAACGCTAAAACAAGGATAATTAATTGTCAACCTCGTTTATACGCCCTGTTCGTTTGCGTCATGGAGAATGGTCAATGAAAATACGGAGGTAAAACAAATAAAAAATAAACCTTGACGCATCCAGTTGAAATAGATATTTTATCGATAACAATGTTCATTGACAGAGCGATCGTGATTGTTCGATAATCAAGCAAGAACCGGTAGCGAGACGCGTACGCAAATTATCTAATTTGGGTTTGACCAATTTTTCCGTTTTATGATAACGAGTGCTTCGTTTAAGTCCGAGAAAATCCGTCAGTCAGTTTTGTTTACGATTAGATTTTATAGTATACGTTTGTAAGTATTTGCAAATTCACAGTGCGTGGAACTCGGAACTGGTATCTGAAAAGCGGTGAAGAAAGAAAAAAAAGTTAAACATTGACAAGTCATTGAAGAAGAGAGCTAAATTGGTGTAAAAGAGAAATCTTGAAGTAGCGTAGAAGAAGATGAAGCAGAGGAAAGAAATCGGTTCTTCTTCCTCGCCTGATAAAACCATAAACTTTGAAGTCATCGTTTTCGACTTGAACGTAAAGTACAAGATGATAAAGCTCAGTTAGCGTTTACGTGCACCGAGCTTTTAATGCCCCGGATCTTTGAAAGGCAATTTTTTTTTTTTTCATCGACAAAGCAAGAGAAGAACGGAGAAGAGGCGGGGATTTTATAGTCGTACGTACTAACGGCTCGTCTAACCTTGTTTCTGCCTCGAAGAGCGACCATCATCGACGTAAAAGCTCAGCTTCTTGTCGCGGAAGATGAAAAATAAAAAAATCGGGGTGAAATTCGTTTCGGTTGTTTCGCAGAAAAATTTCTTCTCGCTGTTCGACAGGTTGCAGGAAATTTTTCTTCAAATTATCTCCCGTCCGATTGCAAGCCGACAAGGATGTTTTCACGCAGTGCGTTTCAACTTGAAGAGAAAGTTTCAGTCGATTTTATTTATCTATTTACTTTACGGGGCAAAGACTAATATTTATAAATCAAATACCAAACGGTTCGCGAGTCGCACGGATACATTATTCGTGACTAACGATGAGAGAGCAATTGAATAAGCCTGTGAGAACCTTGCAGATAATTAAAAAGCACTTTTTCACGAACAATGGGTGAACCAACCCAATCAGGTCCCGGACGGGAATCCTTTATTAAATTTTTAATACTAGCCAAAACATCATTTTTCGTTACGGAAATATTTGTTGTACAATCGTTTTGCGCAAAGTTCAACACAAAGTTTGCAAAAAAAATATTTGATTTCAGCTGAATAGAATGTTTATGGTAAATGTTATGTTTTCGAGATTGCTGCCGAATCCAAAAATGACTTCGAAATCGATACTGAATCGAGTTAAACACTTTTCTTTTTTTTTTTTTTACTCTCATCGTTTTCATCGCCATCTTCAAGCTCAGCGCTCAACTTATTGTAACGAACAAGTTGAGATTTCGTTACGACGTTCCTCTTGAATACGACTTGATCGTTATCAAAGCATCCTTTGTTCTCAAAAATCGAGTCAGAGTAAATTTAAAATGCTTTGCTTTACCACTCGTCGCGTTTTTTGCTTAATCGATCCACTGTAATTTTATTTACCACCAGCAACTCTCTGTTTGGAATTTGATGATTTTACTTGGAGAAGAGTGAAAATAAGTGACACACAGGCAAATGAAATGGTAAATTTTTGTTTTTCATTCTAGATTTCGACGATATTCGTAACTCCCTTAAATTCTAATACTCACGAATCATCGAATCCCAAAGGAACAATCTGCTGGAAAACTTTTCTCCGAAATACGAGGGCGCAGCGAACTCTTTCTGTCTTCGTTTGATCTCTTCGCCTCTCTTCAATTTTCACCGGAAATCAATGTACCTCTGAAATTCGATTAACCCAAATTAATTTGAACAAATATTTACACTTCACCCACGCGATATACTCGAAGAGTCGAGGAAAAGGGACGTCGTTCTTCCCTTTTCGAGGGTAAAGAAAAGCCCTCTTCACCTCGAATCAAACTCGATTGTTATATAAATTATCAATTTCGATCAAAGAGACCCCTTTCATGCATTATTTAGGTACAGACTCGAGTGTTTGCTCCCAAGAAATAAATACACGTACAAACGATCGATCTCTGTGTATATTTTGACAGCAAACATAGACGCACGATTTTTTTTTTTTTTTCATTTTCCAATTCTTTTGCTTTCACGTTTTCTACACCGACAGGTCAGGATTTAATAGCAAAATCACAGAACAAATTGATGAAACCTGTATAATTTATTTACCGTTTCAAAATTTAAACTATATATTTATCTTTTTCCGAAGCTTCGTGTCGTTAGAATTAAGTTATACCGATATTTGTATGTATATGTATTTATATTTTCTTTTTTTTTGTTTTATCACAAAACTGACGCAAAATTGATGCAATTTTATTTTTTTTCTTTCAAGAATTTTCCGAGCTTCAAAACTTTTTCACGCAACACAGAATATCAGTATTTTTTTGTTTCGAGTTAACAATGAAATAAAATCGAAGATACAATGAACAAGAAACAATTTTAAACGAAGAATATTATAGATGTGTAGATTTTTATTTATTCTCGATTAATTACTTACCGTTAATTTCGTTATTGTATTCTAGTCTCTTTTACTTTTACTTATACTCTTACATACTTTTTCTCAAGTTTTACTTGTTCGCGTTACTCCTTCACCTTTTCTTCTGTTACCACATCAATTTATGCTAACAAACCACAAGCTGTGAAAAGAAGAAAAAAAAAAAAAAAGGAGAGGTACGAGAAAGAGGGGATTATTGCTTTCGGGAATGAATTTCGTTCTTACTTCGTCGTTTTTTTTTTTTTTTTCCTTCATCATTATTTTTCACCGTAAATTTAAACGCAGCTGCTGTCGCGTTCCGATCGCAGATGAGCTGAAGGATCGATTTATACGTATATATATATGTATGTACGCTGTAATACCTCTGTACCCTAAATTCCCATGCGAAAAGGAGATTTCCCGAGATTGCGGAACTCGCGATAAATCATCCGTCGATATTGAAGACGCCGTGTGGTAAAAAGAGAAAAAAAAAACAAAAAAAAAATGGGGAGAGGAGAAGGGGGAAAAAAATAATAAAACCACGTCGAAGAAGGAGAGTGAAAATCCGAATGAAAATTCTGCGAAAAAAGAAATGAAGTAAAACATATTATTGAATGATATATTGTATATTCTATAATGTAGGCATCTGTTCCGTGATTCGTAGAAATAAAATTTATACGTCAAAAAATCCCACCCGATTTTCGTCCATTCTACTTATACGTAAATAACAAATTTTGTAAGTAAATTGTATGATTCTGCGAAGGAACAAAAAAAAAAATGTACAACAATAATATATTGATACATCGCAAAAATGAAAATTCTGCAGTTACACATTTACGAGAGAATTGAAAGAGGGATCGGTTTTTTTACTCGCAAGGTTTTTGCAATAATTTTCTCGTGCAAAAAAGAAAAAAAAAAAAAAAATGACACCGATTTGAGAAACGTGATTGAAATTATTAAATTTACCTTGATGTGTCGATAAATATGTTATGAAAATATAACAATTTTTCGTTTTAATTTTTTTTTTTTTTTTTCCAAAAAGATGTAAAAAAATTAAGCTTCAACGTTGATCGATCTGAAAAATAGGTATCGCAAGCTAATCCGATTTCCCGTTGAGAACGTCGCGAGAAGTTGTGCGTCCGTTTATTTAATTTATTTCATTTTTATTTTTTTTCTCATTTTCGCGTTCCACTTTTTTTCAGACACGCTGCCACCGAATTCTTGGATTTGCATCTTCAATGCAGCAGCTGCGGAGTTTTAACGGAAAGCCCCGTTTCGGATTTATATATATATATATATGTATACGGTGGTAACGGATAATCTGCAATCTGCGATCCAATCAATGGCTCAGCTGCGCCTCCCCCTTTTCCTCCCCCCCTCTTCCCCCTCTTCCTCTGAATTGGAAACTGAGTTAACCGGAGCCAGGCGGACATTTGCACGGATATACCGATTTCATCTCGTACCCCGCGATCGATTTACATGACGATAAATCCTTGCCGAAGATTCGAATGTTCCGGAAACGACAGAAGTAAAAAAGAAAATAAAAAAAATAAATAAAAAAATAACGAGTTCGCTGAAAAAATTTTCCGAAGCGATTTCGAATTCGAAAATCGCTAGGGAGAAATGAATTTTTATTACAAAATTATGTCAGACGTTTTAGACTCGAAACGAAAAAGAATGACCCAATTTTTTTTTTTTTTGTTTTTGATTTTATAACGATACCGAATTAAAGCTCACACACGTGTACGTAAAATGTCTGATACAACGAATACGATAAAATTTGTTAATTAAATTTTTCTCTTCTTCTCTGTGTTTCAGGTAAGCGAGTCACTCACTCTCTCTCTCTGGTGAATACCGGTTGAACAACGATTGGGTTTTTTAATGGGAGTCCCTAGTTTTGACATTAGGTCGATATCAGTTCAGGTATGTAGACCGAGAAGAAATTAATCGCAAAGATTGAAAATTCGCTTCTCGTTATTTCATCCATACGTATTATTATTTCAATTCGTGGTGAAAGAAAAACAAACGAGACTAACAAAGGAACAAAAGGCAGACAGTGTTGAAAAGTTGTTCAACAAATATTAATTCGCAATAAAATTACACCGAACCGCCCACGTGGCTTTCAAAATCTCGACAAACTTTGTTTGGAATATTGCAATTTTCGCAATTTTCCTTAGTCGAGTTGGTGGTAATAAATAATTAAAAAATACCTCGCCTCCCGCTTTTGCAATGAAACGCAAATTTTACTCCCCCGAGGAATTTTATGTAAGCGTGTATATATGTATAACATATATAATTCCTCGCCAAAGAATTTCCAAGCTCCCTTTTTCTCCATCCCTGCATCCCAGAATAACGCCTCCGATAATTGCGAGAAAATCCAGAAAAGCTGCTTTTTACTTTCACACGGTGCGAGTAAAATCCCGTTTATCATACGCGTTGTCGACCTCGTTAACAAACAATCTACAACGAGAGAAATTTTTAGTTCCAGTTACCGCTCGGTCCTTAACTATTTACATTTTTTACAACGATCGAAAAATATACTTCTAGGTACAAAATGAAAATCAGTTTTCCAGCCGTTACCGGAAAGTCGAGTATCCGTTACGATTCTTTCTCATTACTATCGCTGTTGCTATATTTTCTTGCAACTGTTGCGAAAATTTAACGCTCGTGCAAGAATAAATTGACGTTAAAGCCTTGTTTAACTAAAAAAGTAGAGTAAATCTCGGAAACTGATTTTGCGTTGCAACAACCAAAAAAGTATCGACGATAGCGCAAAATGTTTACGCGTAGCTCTTTTTTCCTAATTCCAACGATATTCAAACAGTTTTTTTTTTAACGATACCTGTTTTACTCAAATTTTCTAGTTACCGTAACAAATGGAATTTTTCTCGGAGTAGGAAAAAAAAAAATTAAAAACAAAAAAAACAACTTTAAAACGAGAAAAAAAAAAGAAACGCGTCGCTATCGTTTTAAAAAATTTCCAAACAAACGGTGAATTCTTATGCAAAAGTTGTAACGTTGAAACGTGGATTGATTTTCAATTTTCATTTTGCTTTTTTCTACTCCAAATTCTAATGAAATCGTGTTCTCGGGTTGAAAGCAAAAAGTTTTTCTTCCTTTTTGTTTTTTCCTTTTTTCTTTTTTTTATTTTCCGACTTCCGTCACCGTTTTCGGAACTTTTCAGTGCGACGCCGCCGCCGCCGCCGCCGGGTCGAAGAAAAGTTTCGAGGAGCATTGAAAATCCGGCCTGCAGGCGGGGCTGGAAATTAACTCTTCTCTCGAAGATAATTCTCACGGGCTACTGCTGCGCATATAATACCAGTAATTTCTCATCATCGTTTCAAAAACTTTCCCTTAATTTGATCCAACGAACCGCTTACGAACCGAATTTAGTCTTCAACTTCCGCTATGCTACATTGTGATATAGTATAGTGTGTATACATGTATATATATGTACGTAGATATGTATACGTAATACATAACCATGCCCGGAAGATAATTAATACAAATCTCGAAAGATAATAATTACACTTTGCCGCCTCTTCTCGACCGATACCAATTTAATTTGGGTGGAAAACCAACCGAACTCCAAGAAATTTACACGAAAGACTCGGTGTAACCCTGAGTTTCCATATCTCAATCGCAATCTTAATCTCAATCTCTTCGGTGATTTCAATTAGTTGTAATTAAGATTCGAAATTGTCAGAGTTGATAATTAGCAAATTCACGCTGGCTCGAATTCTCCACCAATTGTCATTTCGGTTGTTAATTGTAAGTATAAAAATCAAGCAATCGAAACAAATGAAAGAACAATAAAATTATGTAAAATTTGTTTATTTTTTCACTCAAAATCGGCTGTTTTTTTATTATTCTGCTTAATATCACTTATATACGTATGTAATATTGCGCATAAGTACGAGTGTACGAAATTTTACACGGTTGTGGTTTTACTTTCGATTTTGTTCGTTTCCCTTCTTCTTCTTCTTCTTCTTCTTTTTTATTATCATTCGTTTTTACATTCCCCCCCCCCCCTCCGGCAGGTTTTACGCGTCAATTTATTGCTGTAAAAAGTTTACGAGGTAGGAAAACGCGTCGTCGTGTCTACGAAACTTTTCGGGGCGAGGGTGCAAAGCTTTTCGGCGAGTGAATCGCGGCCTTGAACATTTGAAAAGCTTCAATGAATCATCGCCGCTGTCATTCATTATTCACCGACAATTAGAAGTGGAAGCCAGTTGATACGGTCAAACTTCGTCGTTAATACTTTACGAGTCGTGTATAACGTATATTATATACAGTGGTGCCTTAATTATAATTTATTCATCGTTGCTGAACGTTTTTTTTTTTGTTTTTTCTCTTTCATTTTATCGGCGTCGATTTTTATCCACGTTAATCATTCTCGCCGGTGAGAATTAAATTTTTTTCACGCCCGTACAAAACTGGTCAACTTTTCACCGACGTTATCACGATGCTTTGAGGAAATTTCAATATCGTGAAATGCGATATTTTTATTTTTATTTTTTTTTTCTCGTCCGCAGGTGACCGATATTCGTACAAGGAAGAAGGAATGAAATTACATTTTTCAAAAGATTCGCGCAGACGAAATTCAGGATAGTTGAAAATAAAATAGCTGCACGTGATACGGTGAAAATTGAGAATTCTTATAGTCGTAAAATCCGTGTCTAAAAATCTTGCGAGTAATTTGAAAAAGAAATTCGAAATTGTGACGAGGAAGAAATATATGAAACCAGTGAAATCGGAGTGTTTAAGAAAACTGTGGTTAAAAAAACTGATGTACAAATAATTCACAAACGTTTGAAGTACAGAGAGAAAAATGACTGTGAAATTTTGTACTACTGCGGAATTTCCGGTTTATTTCTCTTCTTTCTCTCTCACTCTCTCTCTCTCTCTCTCCCATATCTGCAGCAATTCATGAATGATACAATGGGATATTCCCCATAGTCTGCGAACAATGGGGTGCAGCAGAAGACAGTGTATGTATATATATATGTATGTATATATATATATATACATGGTGGTACATGGTGGAGAAATGAAAGCTGCAGTACGCAGACAAGGCAGATTGGCGCTAAAACACTCTTTAAAAGTATACGTATAGTTGGGTACGTAACCTAACTACAATATAAAGTGGAAAGTCTGTAAACGTGACGAATAAACTGGGCTAGAAATGGACCGTGTATTTTTTTTTTTTTTTTTCTTATCATCTTTCAACGTCATTCGTCGTCGTTATTTCCCTTCACTTCTCGTTCTAATTTTATATTACGAACGTTTTATTTTCACGGTTTGTCCGCTTTCGCTGTTTCTCTCATGGTTTTCGAGTTTTTAGTTTCTTTTCTCTTCTTCCAATCCCCCCCCCCCCCCCCCCCGTGGCTCGTTTATCCAAACCGCGACAGATTTCGATGGTTAGATTAATTGTTCGTAGTTGTTTCTTGTAACATGAAAAACAATAAATTTTATTCTTGTATTTCAATACCTTTTACCTGTATTCTTCGGGTGATGAAATTTTTCACTTATCTAACAAGATCGGTTATCGACACGCCATTTTTCTTTTATCTGTGTTCTTTTTTTTCTCTCTCTCACACAATGCATCACAGTCGAAATGAAGTATTTTTAAATGAAAATTGTTTACTTTTCTACGTACATGTTCCACATTATTGAAATGATTTCCTGCTACGTTTCTTCTTCTTTTTTGAAATTGTTTGCTAGAATTTTAGCCACGAATCGTCGTTCAACGATTCCAATGACTCATGATTTTTCCAACCGCATGATGCTTGTTTGAAAATTCTTCGTTCTCCCGTTTCTTTTACTTTTTTTCAATTTTCACTCACTTCGTAGTTTTTTTTTTTTTTCTTCTTTTTTTTTTCTTCTTTTTCTTCTGCTCATCATGCCGCCTACAATGTGATTTCTTTTGTTCAGATCCGGACTAAAAATTTGCTATGTACACGGAAAAAAAAAAGAAGAAATAATAATAACAATATTGATAAGAAGCTTCTCGCGTCTCGTCGATACAAATCTTATTGTATCCATTTATCCGACTTCATCCAATCCCCCCTTTTTTTTTTCTTCTTCTTCTTTTCTTCTTTCCGCATTCCTTCGAAGTCGCAGTTTCACATCCCGGTGTTATGTTTTCACGAGCTTTTTTCCCACATCACGTACACCTGTAGTTACATGTATACATGTATACACGTATCCTCTGATCGGACAGTCGGGCTTTTAAACTCGTATCAAGATACCGTAGACGTAAGAGATGCCTTGTCAATTTCGTTTGAAATCGCAAAGCGAAAAGCCGAAAAAGAGAGACACGGTCTCGATACGAAGGTGACGGCGAAGACGGCTTACCCAACCGTACACAGAGACGCTTTTCGTAGCCTTCGTGAAACTCTCGTCCTTTTCCTCTACGGATATGTTTGCGCGTGTGCAAAATACACACACGGAGGCGGTGGGAAGAATGCGACTAGCGAATTCCACCTTTATACACCAAGGCTCCCAGCATCCCTTTTACCTCTTTCCTCTTTAACCCGCGGGGAATTTGCGGCGGCGAAAATACTCTCGTGAAATTTTTCTTTTCTTTTTTTTTATTTTTATTTTCTTTTTCTCTTAACCTCAGCGTATCTTTTTCAGAGCTCAAAGTTATGTGTATAAAAGTGGTATATATATACATATATATATATATATATATATATATATACGCGTATCGTATTACAGACTTCACACTAGGCGAGTTTGTTTGTTAAATCATTGAGAACTTGTAAATTGATTAAAACGAGTACCTAGTATACGGTAATGAATTTTATATCGTTACAATTATATTAAAACCAGAGCAAAAGTTTTTCGAATTTAAATTAACCTTCGTTTCTTCGAATTAAACGGGTAATAATATTGTTCCTAATCCCTGTTGGTAATAAATAATCGATTTTGTTTCAACAATTTATCTTGTGAGACATAATTCATATCCGCAGATATTTAGTTCAGACGGGTCCTCCCATGTTTTGCAAAAAAAAAAAAGAAAAAAGAAGAAAGAACAACGCATTAAGTCGCCAAAAATATCGGCAAAAAATATTTCATTCCGTTTCTCGTCGACGCGAAGAATTTTTGTATTAACGATGTTTTTTTCCACGACTGACTTGTGTTGAGATGTAAATTAGTTGGAAAATAGGGCAACTTTTTAACAATCGGTGAATAAGAAAAATCTGAAATAATTCAGGGAATTGCTTTTTACACCCCCAAAATACATTACATCAAAGTTCAAACAAAATCTCGGACATTACGAGGGTTGGTGGCAGGCTTACTTGGCACGGAATGTCCTATATGTAGATACGACATGCTTACACGTACTGTTATTACACGATCGATCTCGGAGCAAATATGTGTTTCCGGTTTTCGCGCTTGCGCGCTTCACGACGTAGACCAAAAATTGCCGATCCAAATTTCGAGCATCGTTCGTCAGTTGTTGTCAGAACGAACTCCGAGATGGACGAAAGTTTGTTCGATTCGTGTTGCGCGTTTCGTGTCACGTGACGTGAATTGTTGTTGTTGTCGTTTGTACGTTAAGTGACACTATCTTTGAACGAGTTTCTGGATAATCACTATTTGCTGTTGAGAGATGAGGTAATCAGGAAAATTGCTGTTTAGTTATTGTTACTATTTCGCATTTCTCTTCTATATATTTTATCTCACCGAATTTTTTCCCCTTTTTTCTATTCTTCTTTGCTCTTTGAATCTATTTTATTTTCTCATTGTTTGTACACAGTTTCACGTATGACAATTACAATTAAATTCACATTGCAATTGTTATTTTACGGAATTTAAAAGCTGTGAGGAATTTACCACTCGAACGTGTAATTATCAGACGATTTGTGTGTTTCTTTGTTCTTCTCTCTATTTCTTGTTTTAAATCTTAAATTTGATTTCTGTCGTTAACCAGCTCATTTTTTTCGGTTATCACCTGATCGTTCATACTAACGACTCATTTCGTTGTTATCACACGATCGTGCAAGTTAAAATTTTAGTGAAAATCTACACATTGCGGTTAATGAAACGAGAAAAATTTGAAATCCAATCCGATTAGGACGCAGATAAAAAAAAAAAGAAAAAAAAAAGAACCCTCTCAAGTATCGAAAGAAGAATACGTCGATTAAAAATCCTCGAGTCTGGTATTCAACAACAAAATCTCGTTTGAAAATAATACCGTTTAATTAGCTCGCGTCAAATTTTACCAAAAAAATCATTTCGCAATAGATTATTCAACAACAAAAAAAAAAAAAAAAACAGCAAATTTCTACAAACCGTATTCGTTATAAATTTCAAACAGATGTTTCACTTTCCGCAAAAGTAAGGAACGAAACAATATACGTATATGGGTGAAAATAAAAAAAAGAATTATAGGCGAATTGAACGATATGGTAATTTGGCGAGAGAGCGTTTGAATCGGGGTAATACGCAGAGTTTGAAATATGATATTTGCGGAAGAGGGTGTGAAAACCTCGGAGAGAGATTTTTATCTCGGCCCTTCGAACCTCCCTCTCTTCTCCTCTTCTCTAGGACTTGGCTGCGGTTCCCCGTGACAAATTCGTGAAAATTCAAATCCCTTCTCCCCTCCCCCTCCCCTTTTCTCCCTAATCCGCAAACAATGTAGTTCCAAGTTGATATCACTTAGCATAGCCAGCCCGAGAGCCGTTCCTGAATCTCACCGAGTTTCCTGGAAAGTCCTTCTCCGCTGCCTGGTCGAGAGTCGGACGGGGGTTTCAGGGGTGCAAAAAGGCACTTAGGGAAATTACCGGATCATCTCCGCAAACGGAATCCTCCTCTTTCACTCACACAGCTATATTATCTCGAGAACCTGACAAGTTTATACGTCGTCGTTCCGAATGTGTTCAGGTCCTGCCGAATTCGCACTGACAATGGGATTGAGAAAAGTATCCGTCACTCTTGTTGTTGACGCGCAACGTTGCCGGGAAATTTTTTAAAAATTTTATTTCCATTTGAAAAGAACTATTATAGTTGGTGACGTTTGCCGTAACTTGAAATATCAGTTTTTGAGTTGGGGTAGAAATATGGAAGGGTTAAATAATAAAACAGTCGTAATGTGGAATTTTTAAAGAAGCGGAAATTTGATTTGTAGAATTTAAATATTTCATTTCTATATTTTTTTTTTTTTTTTTTTTTAATCTAATTTTGTTTTCTCTTCTCATTTAATCCTTCCTGCGTGACGTAAAACTGTGCAACTCTTGCCCTACTTTTTTCCACCCCTCTTTCCTTCATTTTCTTGTTTTTATTCTTCATTCATTTTTTATTTTTTTTTTTTTTTTTTTTCTTTGTAATATAATCACTCGAAGATGAAATCGCTGCGGCTTAGGGTCTTTGATACGACAAATCGCAAACGACGATCTTGTACTTATTATTTTAACCTGCCTGCCTGTAACACACCCTCAGTCCCTATCAAATATAAATACAAGTTGTGCCGACGTGGAGGAAAATTATATATTCACGTATGCAAATGGGACAGGTTGCAATATTTTTCTGTTTGCCAAGAAACGTCAAGCATATTGCTAGATCAATCCTCCGATGATAAGTAGGATTTATTTATTAAAGACATGTTTTTTTTTTTCTTTTATTCACCACTCTTTCTTCCTTAGCTTTTAACAAATCAAATTTTATTGTATGAAGCGGAGAAAAAAATTACTGAAACGCATACGGACGACAAATAGCGCGTATAAAAAAGAAAAATAAAAATAAGTATACGGGTCAACTATATCGGTATACATTGCAAGGAACAAATTCTGGAGCGCAAGTAATTGGAAAGAAGAAAAATCAAAATACACGTACGCATATATATATGTTTCCGTGACATATTTTCTGCGGCTGAGATTTTCGCGATTACAAGAAAGTGCTAGCCGGCCAGCCTATCCTGGACAAAGGAATACCTACTCTCAACCCGGCCTGAAAACATTCGAGTTGAGCTTAGAGAGAAAGAGAGATAGAGAGAGAGAGGGAGGGAGGGGAAAAATGTTTCCCTTAACGAATAAAGAGAAGAAGAAAAAGGTAGACAATAAAGACTGAGACGAAGACGAGGAGGGGGTGAAAAAAAGAGGAAACATTTTCCACCCGCAAAACGTTCACGGAATTTAAATGATTCACAAAACCGCCACCACCGTGTCACCCTCCACCCCCTACTCCTACCCCTCTTTCTCCTTGTCCTTCTCCTCCTACTTCTTCTTTTCCCGCGTATGTAGGCCAAGCACTTCTGCAACGTGGCATGGGGGACACCTTCGCCCCTTGTCTACCCTCAGCAAAGATCATTACGGCGGGTCCCAACGCGGAAAGTTTTAAAGAGAGAACCTCGCTGCTTGCGAAAATATTCAGGAAAGAGGAGGAAAGAATATTTTGTACTTTAAATTCGATTAATTAATTAATTAGTTAATTAATTTATCAGTCGGTTAGTTGGTTAGTTGAGGAGGTATACAAACCTGGTGCTGGATACAGATTCTCATATATGTAAACCTTTTTCAAGAATTTAAGCCGAACATTCTAGAAAAAGGTTTGCGTCTTGGCTAAATGTCGGTAAGTGTCGGTATGGAAATCTGTATCCAAAAATGACTTTGTATAGTTGCTTGGTTATTCACTTCTTTCTTGTTTCGAAAAGCTTTAGTTTTCAAGACTGTTGCGGATCAGTAGGTATATCTATACTCATTTTAGAGACCAGTTTTAGCTACTTGGATTGCACCTGGCACTCAGCTACGTTTATCAGAAAGTTTCTAACGGCGCTAACGACAAAAGCCACCGGTCATAACCGATCCTACATCTTACCCTCGGCTCTGTCTTTTATGTATATAATACACACGCACACGTACACACACGACACGCACTCTTCGCTTACTTCCAAACTTTTATACGGAATTTAAACTTTAATTCCGTCAAAAGCTTACCCCGGCGATTTTCTCATTTTTGATGTTGTAATTTTCCTTCTTTTTGTTTTTTAATACCTTCTTACTACTTTTTTTCATTCAACTAACTCAGGCATTCAGTCAAGATAAAATACAAAAAGCAAATGAAATTATGTGGATCAGGGTTTGAGCAGTGTAAATAAAGTGACTCTTGACTAAATTTTCATAAGATCAGTAGCTTAATAACGATGGAAATGAATTGTACAACTGTAATCGACGAAATTTGATAGAGATGTAATTTTTATATCAAGCCGAGATTCTTACAATCAAATAAACAACTTCATTGACTTTGAGTTTCAACTTTTGGAACTTTGTTTCGTTCTTTGTTTATCCCTGATAAACAAAATACGCAGAAACTCGTACAAAATTTGTTCAGCCCGTAAACCGATGTCTGTCATTGGTCTGTTTTAATGTCGAAAGGAAAAATGAATAAATAAGCCTAGAAATCTGAGGATTTTAGCGTTGCAGTAGAAATGGTCAGTATACGGTCAGACAGACCGCGCGGTGAAATATTCGCTAATATTCTATGTTAACGGAAAGCGTTTGACGAAACTTCCGCTTTCTTTTGTCCCATCTTTTAAATTTCTGTAAAGCGTTCAGTCATCTCCTCGTTTCTCCACTTTATTCCCTTTTTTAACGCCTTAATTTATCCTCCTTATCTCTATGTGTGTAAAACAACAGGCGCGGTTGGCAGTGATGGAGGCGACGAAGATGACAAGGAGAAGGAAGAGGAAGCAGAGAGGGAACGACAGGAGGCTATCAGGGAAGCCGAGGAACGACGGAAGGAGAAACACCGCAAAATGGAAGAGGAGCGCGAAAAAATGCGGCAAGAAATCAGAGACAAGGTAAGAATTATATTATACGCGGTTTAATATCATCCAAGATTTTTCTCCTTATCGTATTTTTATCAATTATCGAAACCCCGAAATTCGTTCTCTTCGCTCCTTTTCATATCTTCCCGCTGTTTCTCTCGCATTTTCAGCTCAATTGTACCAAAATTGTACGTATTGCACAGGTACATAGAACGCAGTTGACAATGAATAATGTGAATAATTCATCATATTCCTGCAATTGTCCGAAAATACCGTCAGAACGTTATTACAATTAATAATATTATTGTTACTATCACTTTTATTATTATTATCATCATTGTAATAATTACCGTTGCAAGCACGTGTGTCGAATTTAAAATCCTTCTTCTTCTTTTTTTTTTTTTGTCGCTCCCGTTTCGCTCGCTAAATATTTCATTCTCGTTTTTCTTTCTTTATATCTTTGTTAATATTTTCTTTTATATCTTTCGTCTCGTTGAATTATTACATTCGGCGGGGAAAAATTATAATCTCCTAAAAAGCGCACATGCATATAAATGGGAAACGCGAAAGAGGATGGGAATTATTTCGCGAATAATATGGCGACGATATATATATATATATATATATATATATACGTAATGTATATTTATACATTTTTCATTATGATTTTCCTGCATTTTTCCCGACTCTAAATAACCGTGCCCAGAAAAAGGAAAAGATAAGAAAACCACTATAAATGGCAATTACAAAAGCTGCATGCAGATATTATATTCGCGAAAATATGTGACTTGCGAATTTTATCACCAACAATTTCAGACTTCCAGGTCGGAGTTAAACGTGTTTGAGAAATTCGTTTTCCACGTTAACTCAATTTGCGTAAATTCGATTATACAGATTACCAATGTTGTTTCATATATTTCTATGTCGAAATTTTACGTCTCCGTTGAAATGTTACACGCGAATTGATATTGATGAAGTTCTTGCCGAAAAATTGCCAGAAAAAAAAAAATAAATAATAACGATGATCAGATAATTCAAATAGTAGCTCGAACGATTTATAAAATGGATAAAACGGAACAGTGGAAAAAGAAACATGATAATAGATGCAAGAAAATGATTCGTGAGATTTTTCGCACGTGACCTTTTATTTTCCGCGCAAACAAACTGCGAGAACTGTAAATTGTAGAGTTTCGTCACTCTGACCTGTATAATAAAATAATATGTACGTCGAGATTGAAATTCAATGTGCAAACATTTCAGTGGAAAATGAATTATTATCAATTCACGAAGCACAGCGACGAGTTTGTTTGTTTGTTTTTTTTTTTTTTTTTTTAATGGAAAATAAATATTTTTATCAGCGTCGTTTGCCGAACTCGAAACTAGGTCGCTCCAATTTTTATATTTTTGTTTTCTTATTTTCGTTCTTCGATATTATAGGAGATTGGTGTGTAATTTAGAATTATGCAAAAATTATAAAAATCTTTGCGAAATCAAATTCGTCGAGCTTTAAATTTGACTTCGTCTTCGAAGCTGTTCCGGCTTCGTATTTCACAGAATTTTGAATATCACGGATGGCTGGACTAGACGAGAGAAAAATTTTCCCTCGGCGCGTATATATTTCGAGACGAGAAACGGGCGGCTCTGCAAACTCGCCTAGCTACTGTAATATACATGTCTCTTTAACGGATTTCACTGCAATATGCAGGATTTCCAAGGTCTGACGCGAATCCGACTGAATTTCATACCGCGAATTAGGAAAGCTGAAAAAAATGAAACAAGTAAAAAAAGAACGTCACTTTACCGCGCATAAATTTTTCACTTTATTTTTATTCGCACGATTGTGAAAAAAGGGTTTCAACCAAACGTGACCCGTATTTTCACTTTCTTCCCTTATTTGCATGCATTTCATTATTCCGTAAACACTGCGTATCGTACGAAAGGGAGTAAAAGAAAAATATTGGGGTAAAAATTTATGGATTTAATATAATGCGCGTTTATTCGTTTGATGTACACAATAAGGATATTTTATATTGTTGCGATAAATTTGCAAACTTTTTGCCAGTTTTTCCCGAATCGGAACGGATATATTTGCTCAATAACAGTTGTGGTAGTTAACGGAACGAAAAAACAAAATATGAATAAATGATTACGAATTGACAGAAATACAATTTTGACGATTTAAATTCTAGTGTCGTCGAATTTTTTCTTTTTTTTAACAAATTCGGTGATTTACGTCTTTGCGATAATTTTTTATACGTGTTCTGTGAGACGTTGAAAAGTTCGAAATTTCAAAACAAAAAAAAAAAAAAAAAAAAATACGTCTTCGAGGAATTTTTGATCTTATGAAAAACAAAGCTCAAACATTGAGATGAATTGTTTTTTTTTTTTTTTGTCGGCATTACGAATCGAGTCAATTATACTGCATCACTAATCAAAGGGTCATTGCGTCGTTGAAAAAATCTGCGGGAACAAGAAAGTAGCGAGCTGTTTGTTAAAAATTTGACCCCAAAGTCACGAAGAAGGGAAGCGAAAGCGCGAGTTTACGAAATAGTAAGCAAAGCTCCGATGTATATACGCGTAATAAGTCAGTCCGGGATCCGTCTAATGTTGGGGCTCAGAGTTAATTAATTCAGTTTAGTGTAGGTTGAAAGGGTTTTGAAAGCGTCTTTGTAACGTTAATTGGCCAAATTCTCTAATCCTTATTGTTATCTTAATCTCAATCTTTATTTATACTCGGGGAATTAGCATTTACCCGAGTCCTTCGCGAGGGCTAAGCACGCGGCTCTCGAAATTTCCCTCCCTTCGTCGCATACGGAACGTCAGCCGAGTTTGAACCACACTCGCCGTAAGCTACGCCGAATGGAATGAAAAAAATCATCGGTGACGAAAGTTTCGATAAAACTCGACGTCGATACGTCGAAATTGTTGTTATTATTATTAATCATTGTTACAAGAGAGCGAACGATTTGTCGGAACGTTTGACAAAGGGGGAAGAGATTACTCAGCGACGCGACTTGCGTTTCGGCGGAAAGTTTTGAACTGTAAGATTCGTATTATAAAAAACGAATAATTCGAGTCCAACGACTAATTTACGAGACAATCCGCTAATTATCGCGGTAGTTGTTGAAAGGAGAGAAGAAGCAGGAAAGAAGAGGAACCAAGCTCGATACTTGAATGAAGAAATTTGCGTAATCCCGACTGATTCGAATAGGAAGACGATAATTAGACGTCAGATTCTGTCTACCGTCGTTCCTCTCTCTCGAGTTTCACTCTATTAAATATTCATAAGAGACAATCGGTACAATTACATTATACTATATCACTCGGCGAGAGTTGTTTAATTCGCCTTTCGTTCGAATGAAAATCTCATATTCCACTTCGTAGCACACGCATACACACGTGTACACATACCTACATGTACCTATATGTATATAACCAGTCTCAATTTCTCCTGGGATATTTCGCCGCATTTGAAAACTTGCCGGATTTCTTTCTCAAAAAGTTTAATCCATTCGCTATCCTCGATTTCCTCCCCTTCTCCCTTCATATGCCTATATATATATATATGTATATATTCACAAACATACACCGGGTGTTCAGATTTTAACCAAAATTTGCAAGTTTGCCACTTGCTTTGATGTTGGGAAATATTTTTTTGCCAACTTGCCAATTTCGTGCTAATTCGCAAAGAATTATTTTTCGCCAACTTGCGACTCGTTTACGCATTTGCAAGTTTTTGTTTGTTTTTGTGAAATTGATAGAAGAGGCAGAGAAAAAAAATAAATAAATAAAAAATGGCGTCGCAAGAACGGAAGATGGAGAAAAATTGGCGGCGGCCGTATTTTGCGAATCGAGAATTATTGCTACGGGGGTTGAATCGATGCGTTATAGAAGCTACGTGCAAGCGTCGAGTGATGTTTTACATAGGGGTTGGATTAAAACTGTCAGTAGTATTAAGCGGCGGGGGGTTTTTGTCGAGTGACAGGGGGCGGTCTTTGCGGTTGCGGATAAAATGGGAATTTGACCCAGATATGAGCGAAACGGTAGGAGCCGAGTTTTACGTACGACGACGAAGAGGCGAGATGAGAGAGAGAGAGAGAGAGAGAGAGAGAGAGGGAGAGAGAGAGCCGAGTGGATAAGGGGGTGGTGAAAAGTAATGGAAAACAAGAGGGACGGAAGGGGAATCGATGTGTAACGTGAAAATAAGAGACGAACAAAACGCGCACTTTTGCGACACAATGTGCAACGAGTTTTCGCGATATTGAACGGGGAGTGGAAAAAAAACATCTCACACACACATATATATATATACCAGGGTGTTTCAAAAAAAGACGTTTTTTTTTTTTTTCTTATGGTGTCAAAAAACTGATAGTATACCTAAAAACAAAAATTGTGGCACCAATGTGAGCTCTTAATATAAATAGTAAGGTTTGCCTCTATCCGTTTCTTTATTTTCCATTTAAATATCACGGGAAAAGTTTTTTTTTATTTTTGAATTTTTATTACTTTGGAACGGTTCATCGTAACTTCAATCTGAAAAAAGAGATTTGTAGGCAATTTCACGCTCTACAAAACGTCTGTATACTATACGGTATACTATCGATTTTTGGACACCATAAGAAAAAAAAAAAATTGGTCTTTTTTTGAAACACCCTAATATATACACACACACACACACACACACACACACCTACCTATAGACAACTTGTCTATCCATTACACCCGGCACGGAATGTTGAGAAACTTGGAGAAGTCCCGCATTTCGAAGTTCTTAGCCGATCCGAGTGTCGGGCTGATTGATTGATTGCGTTTAAGAAGGATCCGGATTAGGCGTAGGTATCGATAAGTTTGATGTTTTTCAGAAATTCTATGAATAATTTCAGAACATTTATTATACCGAGGCGAGTGGAGTATTCGTGGAATTTGTACGAAAAAAAAAAAAAAAAATTAATAGGATACAGAGTGAGCTTGTGTAAATTTTTCATTATTATTTTTCCCCTCTTCTTCGCCTTATCGTCGAACAATTTTTTCAACACTTTTTATTTCAATGGTGGTTTTGAAAAAAAACAAATGTCGTCTTATATCCTCAACATATAGGTCATGCTGCCGGTATCTTGAAACTGAAAAAGCTCGTTCACAGTTACGTATAGATTCTAAGTGGAGAAATAAATTTCGAATGAAATGAAAAATAGAATACGACAGCTAGGAAATTAACTAGTCTCCGGAGAAAAACCTTCGTATCGATGAAAGGTGAAAAGTTTTTTCCTGTATCGTGTAGAGGTTAAAAGTCAGGGTATTAATTGGACTTCGGTTGAGGGTAATTAAAGCTTTTCCGATTGCTAGCGCTTTGCTGCCGCAGCACGTATCTCGATAATAAAATCGACGCCCGGATTGCAGTTTTCGTTCTATTTCTTCCTCTGTAGGATTTCTGTAAATATAGATACCCGACAGTTTTTACACACACACACACACACACACACACACACACACACACACACACGGATATATATAATATGTATAGACGTAGATAAATGCGGGAGAAATTTTTCTGCTGCACTTCTTTAGACATTTTTCATACTCTGGTTTAAGTTTATTCCAATTAACGACGAAGCTAAGGAACGGATATCGCTTCATCGTCGATCTTCGAATGCCGCTTGAAATTATCCGTCTCCTTCATCTTTTTCTTCGCTTTTTCTATTCTTTGTTTCGAATTTTCACTCATCGATAATCATCGACGGGAAATTAATTGCTAACGGATTTGTTTTTCTGCTAGTTTCTTATTCGTTAACCTTATTTTATTGATCTTTGTCTCTGTCGAATTTAGTTACAAAGAAAAGATGGAAAAACATTGAGGAATGAGGAACGTATGTTAAAAACGAAATCGATACTAATAGCAAGCAATTAAAAGTACATCCAGAAAATTATTTTTCAAAACTTTGCTTTGCTTTGCTTTGAATTAATCGTACCTTGAAAATTGACCTAACAACCAGATTTTAATAACATTCTCGCGTTTCGTTTCTTCAAATTTTGCTATTTCTTTCTTATCGAGTATAAATATATTATTTTTGTAACCTGAATATTGAGTATTTTGAAAACCAAGGTAAAAAAAAAAAATCTATCCGATAACGCGACAATATTTCTAAACTTACCGAGACTGTTAGTTTATTTTCTTATTTATTTATCGCTTGAAATTTGCGGTTTTTTATATTTCTTCTTCTTCAACTTTTGTCCAAGTTTTTATTTTTCCAAATAAACTTAAACTCGGTCAAAGTGTTTCAAAAACAAACTTTTTCACTGTCTGTATATAATATATATATATGTGTGTACCGAACGGCCAATTCGTCCCTAAAAGACTTCGGACGATCTTTCGATCGTAAAATTTAGCTGCCTCTATACAAGATTTCGTAATTCCCCGCCCTTTTCTCTCATCTCTCTCTCTCTCTCTCTCTCTCTCTCTCTCTCTCTCTCTCTTCTTCCTTTCGCAACCTGTCTTTGTCTCTACCGATGAAGAATTTATAATTTATAATTCACTCGTAAGTCCTTTACTGCCGAAATTTGGAGTGGATGAGTCTTATACATACATATATACGCCAGGTGTTATAAAATGGGGTAAAATTGAACGCAAGATTAACCGAGGCGGCGATCCTCGCGTCTTGAGCTCTCTGAAATCCGTCGAAACGGATGCTCGAATTCATTCCGATGCCGGAGGCTTATTTATATACCTACATATATATCGCGCGTAATATGTAACCCGAAGATAAAACGATGAAGAAATAGAAAAAGAAAACTATTCGAAATCGATCAGGAAAAATCGTTAAACGTAACTACGGGTGATGGAAAGTCGTTCGATTCTCACACAGCGACCTGAATTCCTCGGGAAAAAGTAAAACGAAAGCGCAGAAGCGGGAGAAAGTCCTTTACAATGATCCAAAAAACAAAACAAGCCTGCTGCAATCCTGCTGCAAAAGCAGCAATATTATTTCAATATTATATGATCTATTATATATATATATGTGTATGTATAGATGTTTAATTTTTTATCCGCTTGCAAGCGTAGAAAATTTTTAACTTTCATGAAGGTTGGTTAAAATTGAAACTCTGCATAACGCAATGCGTCACGCTGTGACTCTTTTCCTATTTTTGTTTTTTGCTTCGTTTTTTTTTTTCTTATTCGTTACTTTCTCTTTTTTTTTTTCATAGGAGCTACAATTTTTCCGTCTCTCGTTTTAATTCATGCATCTGCACGGCGTACCGTTTTCCTTTTTATTCGCTTTCTCGCGTGTTATATCCATATGCGGCCCGCGTTTTTTGTTTTTTTTTTTTTTTGTTTTTTTTACCTCTTCTCTTTCGCGTGGAAAAATTTAACGCGTGTGTTCGTTATGATATAAAACGCGCGGCGCATGAATCAACGGCGGAGAAACTGCAGGCGGCGTGGGTGAAAAAAAGAAAAAAAAAAATTGGTGTGCAATTTTGAAAAATTACCGAAACCACGTGTCCATGGATTTTAAAATCACATTACGTTCTGGTCACGTTGTTGTTTTCGTTTTGAGACAAAGAAAGATCTTGGTGACGATATCTTGAGGATTTCGAAAATTTTCAACAAGTTTTTAACTTCGAATAACCACTTTTTACAGAGATTTGGCGAGGTATTTTCAACGACGAACATACAGTATTGTTATATTTTACTATACGTATGTATATCGCACACATCGGCACACTGATAAATATGCACGCGCATAATAATCTCACGCCAGATCTCAACTCGTCGTAAGGTTCGAAAAAGGGGATTTTGGATAGTAGGGTGAGTGTTGTGTAAATGGATGGAGAGGGGGGGCAGGTTTAATGAAATATAACACCAGCTACTTTGCGAGTTTAATGAAGGACAATAACTCTTCGGATAACCCAGCGACACCCCCGTCTTGTCGAGTCACCCCCCAAACCCCGATCCCTTCGAACCAAAGCTGATCTAATTTTCATGCAAACAAATTCTTCGTCTCTCTACCTATGCGAGTGTAGTGACATGTACGTGTCACATATATATACACATATACAAGGGTGTGTACAATACCTTCGTGTCTCTAGATGTGAAAGACGCGAGGCGACGCTTTATTCCCGCTTACTCAGAGCTCGCTCTACGCCGTTTTCCGTCCTTTCCCCGACTAATTGCACCTCGTTAGGAACTCGAAGAAACTTAAAATTCACCTCTTCGTCTATCCACGACTCCGCCCTCGGTATTCCGGCTCTCGAACCTCGGTCTACTCCGGTGATTAACAATATTTGCAGACTTTCGACGTCGTGGCGGATATTCAACGCAAGGGAAGTTAACAGAAAGAGGGGGGAGGAGAAATTTTGACGAAAGTGCAGGCGCAAATTTTTTGTCCTTTTCTTAATGTTTTTAATGGACGAAAAGTTATCGAGCGGAAATTTGACGAGAGGTTGTATCGATGTTTGTTTGTTTTTTTTTTTTTTTTTGTCTTTTTCTTTTCCGACGAGACGCTTGTGTATATTGGAAATAAGAAGTCTTCGAGTCGTGAATCGCAGTTTGAAAACCAGTCTTGTTGTAATTCGTTCGAGAATAAGACTCCGAAGAAGGTGCCAAGAAAAAAAAAAAAACAGATCCGCAGACGTGTAATTACGTCTAGCTTTATTGTACCGTTAATAAGAGGTTCCCCTTTATTCGTGCCTGTAATCTTGACGGGGTGGAAGAAAATGTTGAAACTCGATTAAACAGCGGGTGGTATAATTATTATGCAAAAGTGCAGAAAGGAATTGGGCCGAATACGGAGGCTTCGACCCTGATTTACTGCAACGAGACTGATTGCGCGAAATGACCCGGAATATCAGATGGTCGGACCCCGTGCAGAGCCGCACGAAATAACCCGATTTCACCCTATCTGGAATCTGGAATCTGGAATCTGGAATCTGAAAGGGGAGTGGAAAGGGAAGAGCGACCTAGATACCTGGAATTTTTTTTCACCCTTTGTCGTTATTGCCCAGGGATAAATTTGATACATATGTGTACGTGGCGCATAGACGGTAGAGAATTATTGTTGGCTCTAGATAATAGCGGGAAATACTCGGCACGTAGAGGTAATAATAATAAGGGTTGCTAGACGGGGGGTTAAATTGGCTAAACTCGAAATAGCCGGGAATCGGGCACTTGTGTATTCTTTTTTTCTCTCATCCATTTTCCCCGTCCGATTGTAGTTATCTTCTTTTTTTCTTTTTTTTTTTTTTGGTTTTGTTTATTGTTTATTTTCATCCCCTCGAGGAAGTCGGTTTACGATAATGCGATACTTTTCATTCGTTCTTTTACTAAATTGTAGTCATACGTTGAGTATCCGTAAAGTCGTTACTTTCGTAAAATGCGAAGGATCTTTTTCAAAATATGAAAATTGAGAATACTGTGGTTGTTTTAAAAAAAAGAAAAAGAAAAAAGCTCAGATGTAGAATGAATCTACCGTAATTTATGTCCGCTCAGTTGCAGTGAAGAAAGAAAGATAGAAAATATATTGATAAAAGTTTAAATTGGTACCTAATGATGTCGTTTTAATTAGCAGCTCATGGAGTTGCGAAAAAAGAATCGGTACGTCAGTCGAGTATGAAATGAAATGAAATTCTGTGCGTGCATTGCGGATACGTACAGGGTGTCCTAATTTAAAAGACGCGCTACGTTTCCAGTCGACTTGATGGTTCGATTCGAAAATTTCTCCTGCGAAAGTAGCGTGACTCAGAGGGAGGATAAACCAATTATTTTTAAACGGAATCATACTTTTTTGCTTCAACTCGGATATTTTTTATTCGAAAATGTACAACTTTCTCGGGAAATTTTTTAATTCTTTTACCAAAGTGAATAATTAGCGAGATACAAGATAAAATCAATTTCTGCAACAATTTCGTGACAAGGTTGTACATTTTTGTGTAAAGAATATTTGAGTTGAAACGAAAACGTGTGAATTTTATTTTTTTAAAGCTCGTCTATTCTCCACAGCGTTATCAGTTACATGTCAAAATTATTCACTCGACCCCTTTCGAACCGTAAAACTATTTTTCTAGGACACATTTTCCAATTAAACTATTAGGTCGACTGAAAACGTAATGCGTCTTTTAAATTGGGACACCCTGTATATACATATATTATACACTTAAATTTAACTCGGCGCATATGTGTACGTCTAATACACGAGTATATATATATATATACTTACAATCCGTCTATGTACATAAGTGTGCACGATGCGGCTGCAGAAATCGATTATTTATATATATGTAGGTATATTCTTTCCGGGAGTCAGCGATTTATTATGGATATTACGTGGTCGTGCCCTCAATTGGAAATCAATTGAATGGTTTATATTTAGAGAGAAGGTCGGGTTACTTTCGAGAAAAATAAAATCTTACCTCACCTCGTTCCGATTGCGTTGTATTGTAATTGGAAAAATCGCGACGCAATCTTCGCGGTTTTGATTGAACTTTGTACATTTTAATAATACTTCCTTGTTTTTTTTTTTTTTTCTTTTTTCATCTTTGTATCGTACTTTACAAAGAAAAAAAATATTAGGAAAAATTCGAGGATTTAAAATATTACAAACTCAAGTCTTTGATCGGCTTTGATACGAAGCGTGTCAAGTTTTGAAATCTCGAGAACTTGAATGTCGCAAAAAAAATTATTCAACGTCTTAGAATCAGAGAATTTCAAATCCTGAACGTACAGGATCGTCGAGAATCTCTCTGAAATTTTTTGTTTCAAATTAATAAATAAAGCGAGTAGTATGAAAAAGGAAAAAAAGCGACCCCGTTAAAAATCTAGACGCCAGTATGATCTTCGGTTATAGATATACGTTGGTAATATTCAGAAATGTGCACTGCGCGAATATTTACGATCATATTATACCGGAATACACACTGAATAATAAATTTTCAACTTTTCCTTCCCTCCGTTTTTTCGTTGACTCAAGTGGAACGGTTATACCTAGTTTAAAAAGTTTCGAGCTCGTAGATTTAGAGGGAGAGAGAAAGAGAGGGAGAAACAGGGTGGTCTGCGAACTATGCAATAAAACTGCAGGACTCTACTATCCAGCATGTGAATAATTCTCGGCGGTAAAACTGAACCCCGTATGAAACTTGGGAGGTTGAAATGAAAACGAGAACACACTTCGATAAAAATCTAGACGCATAACCTGCGGTGCACGATCGAAGCTGAAAACAACGTTTGGCACACCAAAATTGCATAATTTTCTTGAATCGCGAAATCTTGTTTTAATTTTTTCTTTTTATTATTGCGCTTACTTCAGAAAGTCAGCGTTTCTTTGCCATAGAATATCACAGTTTGTTTCAATTCGTCAACTGTTTACGAATATCATATTACATGAACACTCGTGATATGTAGGAATTAATATATATCGTATAGTATTTATTTGTATATTTTATATCGAATTTACCTTCTATTCATATACACAAGTATTTCGCGTCGAGAATTCATACGATTTATTTATAATTCTCACGCGACACGCAATCGAATAATTCGTTTTAACCGCAAGACGGAATTTCCGTACGTACGACAATAGTCGATAAGATACTTTCCGATTGCGGAACAAATGGCGAAGCAAATTTTTCTCCCACGCTATAAGGAATTTTTCGCAACGATCGAAATGTGGATATTAATTTTTGAACCAAATCGATCGATACCTTTTTATAAGAGCTTCTGATGACCGAAACTCGTTAGACAGTGATGAATTATTTTCTAGTCTCTTCCATTTTCTTCTACTTAATTCCACGATCGATGAAAATGAACTTGAACAAGGACGAAAAGGAACGGCATAAATTAAAACGTGAAAAATAGAAAAGAATCAACGTATATTTTTATACGAGACGAAGACGAAGATGAGAGAGATGGGTCTAATTTAAAGGTCTAGTGACGTCACTTCATATCGGTCAATCCAATATCTGAAATGCAATATGCATACAAGTAAAACCATCTTTCTAGGTATCTACGTACCAGATATCTAACTAACGATTGAACGATTGAACGCGCGTGCACTAAAATTCTAAAACGAAAGCAATTGTTTTGTCAGGTTGACCAACCGCGATGTATGTAACCTAAAAAAACTTTGACAACTGTCCGTGGCAGCTGTGCTCAACTTCGGTCATTCTCCGATTAATAATTTTTACAAATAAAAACAATTGTAATCTTGCGATTCGATCTTCAAAAACAATTCCAACGACCAAAATGTTTCATCTATCACAGATGCCGTTAATATTTGTCGCAGTGATCGATCAACATTGGCAATTGCCGAGCAATGGATGTCAAAATTTTTGAGGTTATATACGTCACGGCGACATGTCATCTCAACTTTTGGACAGTTGGTCAACATGAAAAAACGACTGCTTTTGCGCCAAAATTCAAGCGATTGCGCTCAATGCGGCGCAACGGCGTACCAATTTAACAGTAAGCCGAAAAGCTCCAACTTTGTACAATGTTATTATACGAGTACAGCTGGTACGAATACTTGTACATACGTATATGTAGGTACGTAATATGTACAACGGGGATCCAGAATCGCGGTAGTATGTATTACAATACGTACGTACTACGTGGTCATTTATTTTAACGAAGAAAATCCCTAGCCCGAGGGAATTCAGTGAGCTTAAATCGTATTTTCTTATACTCTTGATTCATTATTATCGTGATTTTTTTTTTTTTTTTTTTCCTCTGATCCCCGCAGACGCTATTAATAATCCTCTCGCCGAATTCCTCTGTCGTATCGCAGAGCGATCTGAATTATGGAGAACGAGCCAAAATTGGAATGAAAAAAAATTAGCTCAACAAAAGATACGATTTTTAAAAAAAAACGGTGGCGTAAATTTGATCGTAGATTATACATGCACGGAGGACATTTTGAATACAGCAATTTGTCCATTTCTGTTTAACGAGCCAGAAACAGCTCAGCAAAAACTCACATCAATCAGCTAAAATTAATCCGGGTCAATTTCATTGGAGTATGCCGTGTACACATTCATATATTATACACATATTGGTACAATGCGCAATGGTTGGTATTCACCACGTACCTATACACACACAGGCAATATATATACAACGATTACTCTGCAGTTTGGCTAATTATTCACGGATAACGTGCAGACATGTCGACAAATTTCCTACACACGCATTAAAACATACAAACTCCTGCCTAACCCAAAAACTAGGTCAAATATGTAACGATTTATTGGATACAAATCTTCTGAAATCGAACAGTTTCAAATTTACATATCATCTGGTCAATAATTCACCTAACGAATGTATCAAATTAGATTTATATCGCAAGTTTTTTTTTTTTGTGAAAAAAAAAACAACCGAAGTTGTGTATATAGTGTTCAAAATGCATCTTCGGTTGCCTGTCTGCTGGCGTTGTGCGTCAAGTTTTACGGAAAACGAGAACTAAACTCGCTGTTAAACAGGAAGAAAAAGAAAAAGAAGAAAAACAGGTGTTGGCATAAGATTGTATTTTTCATGAAAATTGTAATGCCCAGTTGCCAACCGGCAAGCCGGCCCTCCCGGTTAGAATTGGGCATTAAATCGTGGAATTAAGGGGTGGGTATAAAGAGGGCCGCGAATCAATTTGTAGGGGTTTAATCCCTCGACGGTTGTTTGTTACGTGAATCTGGTTTCAGGTGGCTGGCTGTGTTGAGCCATAGACATATATATATATATATATGTATATATACACACACAGATTCGTATATCGAGTTCTGGAACACCTTGTATATTAGGTTAACAGAACGTCGTTCTCGCACGACAGGCTCAAACTGTGATAATCGTGATGTAGGATCGCTTAGCGTCCGTTGTCACGCGATTCATGATTACGCCCTTCTCTCTCAGCAGCGGCCCTTAGGCTCGATACGAGAACATATAACTCACGGATATACATCTCGGGATTCTAGAGGGATGAAGAGTGTAATTATTTTATCGCGGTATGCTAAAGTAAAAATAACCCCGCCTTATCTGTGGGGGCAAAAGTTATTCATTTGTTACTCGTTCATTAATTTCCGCATTTTTTCCCTCTCTTTCTCTCTGTATCTATCTTTCTCTCTCTCTCTCTCTCTTTCCACCGGAAGGGAGCCTCTTATTGTTCGAGAAAAACGAGAGATAAAATTTCCTCTGATTTTATTACATGTACCAACCTGGATATTTTTTCCATCCCCCCTACCGCAACTCGTAATTCTTCTCTTTTTACATATATATATATATATATATATATATATATATATATATATATATATATATATTTTCTCGTTCTAATCTTCTTCTTCATCCTCTTATCATTATTACTAATATTATTATTATTATTATTGGTATACTTTGTACAAGATGAGTTTCGGTGGCTTCGGTCTCTTGTTTGAATATAACGAGCGATTCGACAAATTCGCAACGTATATATCACGTAACGTCATTTGTCATGATCGGAGGATACATTATCTTGTACGAGAGCTTTTCTCGTGTCGTCATTTACCCTTCGCTGATCGTTGCGAGCTTACAAGACTAAATCGAAGACCCGATAAGCCGCGGGGAAGAAATATCGACAGACTCGATCCTCTCCCGGCGGAAATTTATACCCAACGTCACACTTTCAAAATAAACCACGTTTTCATCCTCCCGCGATACGAACGCCTCGAAACGAAAACCTGACAGGTTGCACGAACTTATCCGGGGTCTAACATCGGCGCAGTTTGTCGAAATCGATCAGCTGATCGCCGAGGCCGACGCCATGTTTGAACGATCCCCTGAACGTATTCACCTTTCAGCGGGCAAATATGCAAGCCCACATTTTCCGCGCCAGGTTGTACCTGCGCCGATAAATTCGGTCACGAATTTGCAACACTAGGTTTCGACTTGAGCTAGTTTTGACGTCAAGCTGCGATCGAGAAAATCCGTTTCGTGATTCCCGGCTGTAAAAGTAAGAATATAAATTTGGCGGGGAGGTTACGGCACGGATCCGTTGCTCCAGATTTGGATCACGCATCGCGGATCTTCTGCGTCCTGCTCCGTGCTCGACAGATTTGCCGTTACACACCTGACGAGGCTTCTAACGCAGGTAAGCTTGACCCACTTCGGCGAAGGAAAACGGGAAGAGGAACAAGATCGAAGAATCAAGAAACGGGATCCAAGAAAGAAGAAAGAAGACGAAACTTAACTGGGGTCAAATTGACTCTAGTAGGGAGTCCCTGCATTCAATATGGCGACTTCCTAATAGAGTCAGGCTGACTCCTTTTAAGACGTTCACCATTCGTCGATGAGATTACGTGCATGCGGATGTATTTAATGTGAAGGAAAAAAGAAAATTGATCTAGAGGATGTTACCCAATCATGTTCGCATTTTTGCGCAATATTGTGAAAATGTAACGATAAGAAATTCCGTACCAACAAAATTGTTTCTTTTTTATGTATACCTAAATCTGCGTGCGCCTCTTTTATGCGATTAATTTGGAACCAAGTTTGAACAAATGTTCATATATAAGATGATATTTTTTTACTTTCTTGGTATCTGTTTTAAAAATAAAAGATCACCTGACTTGACGGTGGAAAATATCAATGAAACTAGTCAAAAACTTGTTTAAGAATTAATCCGCCTGCGTTATTTCTTTCAGAATTTATTAAATACCGACGTTCTATGAACGATACATTTTTCACTTCAAAATTATATTTTCCAAGTGAATTTGTAAATCGAACGGCGAATGACGAATCGGCTGAACTGCATCGGTAAGTCGATTCAATTCGCGAGTTGTGCTACGCGTGGTGTACGCATGATAATATTTTTAATACCGAGTAAATTTTTCTTTTTTATCATTTATTTTTATTATTTTGCCTTCATCCTCTACGAAACGAAATTCTATACAGGTGGAATTTCTTTATACAACGAGTCGAGTTTTATTAATTAAACGTTGAGGCGAAGCGTGACGTCCTTGTATACGTTGAAATATAATTTTTCAAAGGAATTCGTCTGTTCAGCAAAATAAATTTAATACGTGCAAGTACGTGGTATGTATTACAGCACTCTTTGAATTATACTCATACGTACGTACATACAACATGTATAAATACACACACGCGTGCACACTTCAAATCGTATTCAACTCAGCTCGTAATTATACCAGGTGTACCGATAATTATTCAATAATTGGATTAGCTCTAATTTTTTTTTTTTTTGTTTTTCTTTCGTTTTATCCCCGGTTTCTTTTTCGCCCTCGTTTTTGTTACGCAGAGGGAGACCGCGAGTACGTTCATTTCCGTTCACGTTTGAGAATCAGCGAAATTATACGCAAAATGATAAAAGACAGCTGGTTTAATAAATTCTTAATTTTTCCCCGGCAGGAAATCCAATTTACTACCCCCGGTTGTAAAGGTATACGCCCCGTATATCGTACGGGTCCATTGTAATTATGGGCAAAGAAAAGAAAGGGGGAAAAAAAATAACAACCATTGTTTCTCTCGAATGTGCGCAAAACTGTGGGAAAAGAATTGAAAAACGGAATACGTGGAGAAGTGTAGCGTGTTTGAAGTATAGCGATGCCAAAATTTTACTCGTTTTGTTTTTTTACCCTGTAATATTTGTACAATATTATTTACCAAAAGTTCACAAAATAGAAAATCCTCTTTTCTTCTTTATTCTTGACGGAATATTTTCGCACAAACGTTAAATCATATCCGCATGTCGGTATATTTGAATAAATAATGCAGCGACGGAATATTTGGCGAATTAGCAGTGAAAACCAGCCTTCTCTTCATCCCTCTCGTCGTCAGCCTGGGCACTCCATCAATCACGTCACTCAACTCTGCAGTTGAATCACACCCCTATGCGTCCATTATACGTCGTAAATTATTATATAATTTTGTGCTCCCGGTTTAGGATTATCCTGCGCGCGACCCTCGGGCAACAATAATCGAGTCCCGCCGCCATTTTCAACCCTTCGAAACTTTCCACCCCGTAACTTATCCTTGTACGAACCCTCGTCAAAACCGAAAACGCCCCGTAAGTCGGGACAGAAATTGTCTTTTTTTTTTTTTTTTTTCTTCTTCTTTTCTTTTTTTGCCACTTTCGAACCGTCCAAGTGTGAATATCGTCCCGTTTTTCCGTTTCTTTTTCACTTACTCATCCCCGACGTTCGATGTTTCGACACATTTTTTCATCCCTACTGATATGTTCAACATTTAACGTATATTTTTAGTATTTTCTTTGCCTTATTCTTACTGCGATTATATTTAATTCCGTTCAATTGTCAATGCGATGATAATCGGAAACGTGTTATTACACTGGTGTGAAATGAATTAGAAATCGGATTGATAAATTCTCGCGTGACAATTCTCCCTTTGTTATTTTATAACCGCGGTAAAACGTGTTCGACTATAATAGTATAAGTATACGATACTCGTGTACACACATATCAAGTTGAAATTCCATCCTATAACGATGAGGTATACATATAACACGTATAATCAAGTCGTTAAAAGTCCATAAATAACGATATAATCTGTTGAAAATCTGTTACACACTTTTAATTCTCGCCCTTCTTATTTGTTTATTTTCTTTCTCTCTTATTTGTCTTTTTTGTTTGTTTCACGCGTTTAACGTACAACTAAATTTTTATTTGCTGAATTTTTTTTTTCCACTTCTCTCTCTCTCTCTCTCTCTCTCTCTCTCTCTTGCTCGTGCTCTTTTCTTTTTCTTTTCCTCACTCTCCAACCGCGAATTACCATTAATTATACATTACCAACCGTATTTCCAATTTACTACAAATCGTCGCACGACAGGCACCGGCTTAATTTCTTGCCTCTATTAATCTAACTTCGTGTTTTACTTTCCTTAGTTTATTTTTCATTTCTCTCTCCACCGTGTTCTTTTGCACCCTCCGTTCCTAGTTTCAAATTTACATAAGAGGGTGCAATGTTTTTTTTTTTTTTTTGCTCTTTGTCTTTTCTTCCTCAATTTACTCCGTTTCAAATCTCCATAAAAAACGACGCTGATTTATTATGGTTCGTAATTTTCCGTCCCATGAATATTACATCGATCCAACATAGTATTTATTTTTCCACCTTTCTCTTTGATCCGTTCCCTCGCAGTGTATTTTACAATTAATTATAATCACCTGTTACGTACCACTCGCGTTTCCAAATGATGGAAAAATCAAGAAGATAAAAGAATTGTTCTCTTCGAAATCGTAAGAAAAAAAAAAAAAAAAACAGAACCATATCGCAGGTACATCTATTTTCATACCACATATCGAAACGATAGATAATTTTTGCTATTCGCACGAAATGAAAGATTTGTTCAACCAAGTATACCAACGAACCGATTGTGCTTCCTTTTCTTTTCTGGGCTGCAAATTTTTTCCGCAAGACAAGCAAAGTTTCTCGACATAAAAATTGTCATCCGCGTTGTCTCGATGCGTATATGCGTATATTGAAACTTCCCGCATCGTTGTTAACATTATCACATAATCATGATAATAATAATTATATCTAGCAGGAAACAATTAAGCGACGTAGTTCCGTGCAAGGCGAGACGTCTCGAGGGAATGACATTTCCGTGTGTCTTTGTACATCCGAGTTTCCCGGAAGGGAAGTTGTGGATAAGTTTAACGATGAGAATTAATGCAACTCTCGGCAGCCGAGTCTGAGTGCACAAGACAGCAGGTGGTACATTATTATCCATTGTTTCACCTCGGCGTCAGATTCGTATTATATCACGTACCTACCTACTGTCAGCCCGTTTCGGCTACGTCCGCTGATACTTTTATATGATTGTTGTAACGAAACATAAGATGTAAGATGTGAGAGAAATTTCATTTGTTATAGGAACTAGAAAAATTGAGTAAAACAGGTGGTATCGTTTCTTCAGATTTTGGACAGTGGGTTTTTTTGTTTTTAATTTTTAAACGATACTTCAGATACGCTTGGTAGAAAAATTCTGAATAAAAAAAATTATAATTGCGTTTTTGGTCGTGTACTTTGATGATGAGGAGAAAAAAAAAAAAAAAAAATTATAAAGCCAATCCGAGACATCGACGTAGAATCTTTATCGAGATGTCGCGGAATGAGCCACGTGCTTATGCATACACGCGTTGATACTCTGAGATATGCATTTCCCCGAGTGAAATTGAAGAGATAGGCGACGACGTCGCGACGCCTCGAGTCTATTCTACGTTAATTCGCGTCTGCTGCATTCAGGCATACGGAGAAACAGCCAACACGAGGCTCGACAGAAAAGCAGGGAAACACTTTGGCACGCCGTGCAAACTCTATTAAAACCCAGTCAACCTCGGGCAAACTCCATGCACCGAATTCCCTGCGCTTGTATACCGCATTCCGTGACAAATATGCGTATAATAACATTAAGCACAAAATTGTTCGACGAAATTTACTAACGCAGTGGAAAAACCGTTTCTCTTACCGATAACAATTTTACTAAGATTCAAGTTTTTCATGCGAAATTTCTCAAGATTAATTTACAAGACGATTTTTCCTCGGCTATTCAGCGGATCGTGAAAAATTTTTCACATGTAAAATTCCGATCGACAAACTTATCCGTTACTGTACAGAGAGTTATAAAAAAAAAAAAATAACATCGATCCCTTATTAATTGAAATTTCATCGTGTCTCATCAGTTCTTTTATACCATAAAAATTTGACCGAATCTCTTCTTAATTTCAAACTGAAATCGATCGAATACTGTTTAAACAATGATTTCTTTCGGCGATTAAATTTTGATAAATTCAATTCGGTGGGCGGGTTTGGCACGGAATGAACCGTACATGCGCACGCGCACAAAGCTCAGATCGTATTCTCTTTGTTTACTCTCCGTATAACGTCGAGCTTCTCCGGGTACCTGAAACAGCCTTTTCACCTGCAGCATCGGAGTGTGATATCGCAGAGCTCGCGCACAATACGCTAAATTTTTTTCTTTCATCCCCTAACGACCTCACCTACCCTTACCGACACTCGCAATTCGTATCTCGGAATTTAATTATCCCCACGTATGAGGATGGAATAATATTTTTTGAACGCGTACACGATACGCAACCGTTACGGTACCAGCAAAGTTTCTTCGTTTCAATAATTCCTCTTGCGTTTTTATTTTCTTCTGAATTCTTTTGTCTTTTCTTTTTTCATTATTCTTCATTTTGTTATTATTCTTACCTCCTTTCAATTCTCGCATTTCTCAACGGTATTGAAAGATTTTCCCCACCTGAACCTCCTTCGGAATTATACACGATACAGTTTTGTATTCTACGATATTTGAACAATTTTTGAACCGAGCGAATCGAGCTTTTGTACAGAATTCCATAAACCGCGAACCGTTTCCCGGACGGAGACAGATGATTAATTTTCATTGGGCGAAAGTCTGTGGCAAGTTTTCTTGATCGGGAATAATCAGAGAAAAAGGGTTAAAAGGATTGCAATCGACGTACACGAAAATCGGTGTCAGTTTGTAATTACGATCGTTTTTATCGCCTTTTCGCGTTTTCGAATTCAAATAACTAATTAGCAATCTCCTTCAAGGCACAAATCTTTGTCTCGGATCACGGATCCAACATGGCGGGTGTAAAATTGAATAAAAAAAAAAAAAAACTATAAAAATTCGACGATCCTAGCCGAAACTTGTTACCCGGGTGTTTTTTGGGTCGCTGATCAGAAATCTGAAGTGGAAATTTATTCGTTTACTCTCGTGAAAAAGTGGCCTGGTATTATTTCCTAACCTCGCAAGGCTAGGGCAATGAAAATTTTCGACGTGACTGAATGGATAAAGTTTTCAAAATAATAAAATTGAAAACAAGAACCACCCTATTGTATAAATACATTATAATTGGACGTTTGAAACGGCGCCGATTCGGAGGCTTTTCCGTATGTTATACATTATTATCCATACCTACCTACATAACATATAGCTCGAGGTTGAAATAATCGTGATAAAGTTTGCTCGTTGGATAGATTGGTTTTGGACGAGCGGAAGTGGGTTTACGACCTCGATGCAGACGATTATACATATACATATATATATATACACGCGAGAACGAACAAACCCCACCGCACCGGAGTGAATACAGCCTATAAGCGAGAGCTGCCAGTGACGGTTTTAGCTCGGCGATAAACGGAATTGCGGGGCGAAAGTGAGTGGAAACGCACCTGCGAAAATACCCTCTACGGGCACGCGTGATACGAACGGTTATGCAGAAGCGGGGTGGGTGTTTTCAACCCTTGCCGAGTTCAAAACTACCGCCGTAACCCGGTGGCTTGACATTTTTATTACAACTGCTCGACACCCACGCGCGCGTCATTATCGCCCTGACGAATGCGGTGCGAAATTTTTCTACTTTTCTTTTTTTTTTCTACCCCCCCCCCCCCCCCATCCTCTCTATATCTTCTATATCTCACCGTTTTGTTTGTTTATTTCGCGCGACTCCGTCAATTTAAACGGGCGACATTGTTCGTCAACGGGAATATTTTAACCACCGAGGAAAAATGAAATTTTTTAAACCCCGACGAGAGGGACTCGACCCTAATTTTATCGCACGCTCAAAATTATGCTACCGACGTTTTGATTGTTATTTTCACGGTTGAATGAAAAAATTAACATCCGGCGAAAATGAACGCCTCGCTCTGGCGAGGTATGAAAGTTTGATCTATTATTTATTTATTCGTTGTTCGATTTTTTTTTTTTTTGTTTTTTATTTTGAGGTTTTGAAGTCTGAATTTTTGCAGATTTGGGATATTGACCCAGGCTTGTAATATTATATCCGAAGATAATCGATTTGATTCGCACAATTTTTTTTTTCTTTTTTTTTCCATTTGAACCAGTCTTTTTGATTTCGCAGTTGTTTTGCAAATTTGATACTAAATTTGGCGTGGGAAGCAAAAGTTCGAGACAATTTATCCGAAAAGTGATATATGACTTATTGACCGTACTCGCGATTATCAAATCCATGATTTTCGATGGTTAATTTCTTCGAATTGATATTATTATATAATTTACAACGATTAGCAAACCAACATAATTCAGGTTAGCACCGAGTGCAATAATTAAATCGGCGGTCTGTCCGAAGCATCGGATGTTATAAACGGATATCAATAACCAACGAGCTTACGATGATCTGATCATCTGGACACCCGGTTTACCGAACGTCGAGAGTTTTCACTTTAGGCAGGCATGATAACTATGATTAATCGATGCAAATAGCCGATTATAATATAAATCGTTGCAAGAAAAGGGAATATAAGTCGGTCGGTCTTTACGACGACAAAACTTTGGCGATGATCTCGAAAACGGGCGAGTGAAAAATCTGTAACTGACAGAACTTGGCAGCCGTATGAAAAATGTTTTTAAAGAGAAATTGGAAGTAAAATGTTTCTGCAATAGGTGCGTAAGATTGAGAGATTGAAAAAAATAAATGAACAAATGTACAAACTAAATGAAACATGACCGTTTATATAAAAAAAGCAACAAGGTGGAAAAGATATAAATTGGTTTGTCGGTAAATCGTGGGAAAATCGATTTATTTCAAATCGTTTTTTTTTTTTTTACAAACTAGAGAAAGTGATTTTCAAACGAGACGAATAATTTTCTTGTATCGCGAAGAAGATGGATAAAAAATGTAACCGCGTTTCGAAACGATAACTCAGGTCGGAATGTCGTTTACTTTTTTTTCAGTATAACATAAAGAAGCGGGAAGAAGTTCAGGAAATGATGCCGCAGGAAGAACCAAATCCTCTGATGCGTAAGAAAAAAACACCCGAGGAACTCGCGGCCGAGGCCGAAGCCGAGGATGAGGACGAGTTCACCAGTAAGCAATAAATTATTAACATATTATATCATTATCCTGGATGGGGGATTTGCGAAAATACCAAGAGAGAAACGTGTTTCTACGATCGAAAATATATTTTATATTTTATGCTTCGCGTTGTATTTGGTAAAAAGAAATAAAAGATATAAAAATTTTAATCACCGAAATTATCCGTCGGCTAAGAAATCAGTCAAATTTCTATTTCTGTAAATTATAGCCATTCCGCTTGAAGTTTCGAGTGAAATTCGCATCCCGATTACCGAATCATTTTCCCTGACAGTGTGCAAACTCCTCACCGACACGATTTCGGTATATAATATATACGCCACATACGTATACGGGAGAATTAATTATTCCCGTGGAAATCCGTTTATGGGGTGCGAAATGGCAGATAATCTCCCGCATCGATTGAATGCGTCAATTATCTTGTGATCCAAGTGTAAACAGTTGGATAATTTGTTGTTGCGGCTTTGCTATTCGATCGGGAATAATGAATATATACCCAATGTACTTGAATATTGCGTATGGATGTGTAATTGTGAATTTATTTATGTCAGCTTTACGATACTGTAATCATTTTTATCTTCCTACGATCGAACGTATTTTGCACAAATTAAAACCGATATCTTTGTCAAAGACTTTCAGATGATATAAAATCGAGTTCGATTGTTCACGTCCGATTATAAACGGTATGGAATAATTTGATTTTCTAAACTTATTGTTTATTCGCATAGTATGTAAGCATGTTCTAATCGGTATATGGGGCGTTCCACGTAAGCGCGGCCAATGATTTTTCCTCACCATTTTCGATTTTTGGTACAATTCTTCGATCACAATGAAAAGTACTCTTGAATTTTTTCAAATTCTTTCTGACAACCGTTAATTTTTTTTTTTTTTTTTTAATTTATAAAAAAAAAAAATTCTCAAAAATCTTATTCTCCATTTTGATAATTCTGACATCGCGTCGATTCACGTCAAACAATTTTCCCTAACGCGAGCATGTTTTACGTTTTTTGCCATGCGTGTTTTCCGTTCACAAAGTTTTCCGTTTCTACGACGATAAAGTGAATCTGCTGACGCGCATGCGCGGAGAACAGAAAATACCAGTTTTAACTCCGCCGCGCACGCGCCGTCGCGAACAAAATTAACATTACGTTACTATAACCTCAATTTCCCGCTTCGCGAAAAAACGCGTGACATACTCTTGTTATGTAAAGAACCGCGTGGAACAATATTCGTTTTCGGTTCACCTACGACTCGTATTCCGTCCTGAAAAATCTCTAGTTCACCTCCTTGTTACACGATATACGATTATCTTCTTCGATTCTGTCTCCTTCTTCTTACGTGTCGCGTTTTCTGCTAATTTTTTTCCCATCTTGTGCAATTTTTCAGAACTGAAGAACACGATAGAGACACAAGTTAACGAGCTCAAGACCCAATTTGAAAGCAAATGCAGTCTTCAATGAGTGTACTCCCTCTTCAGCGACCGCCATGAGTGACGAGACCAGGCCGACTATATTAAATGAGCAGTCGCCTGGATGAAACGTTGCTGAAAGAAAGAAAGAAAGAAAGAAAGAAGAAAGAAAACAGAATAAATTCACCACCACCACCACCACCACCACCACCACCACCAACATCATCATCATCATCATCATTATCGTCATCACCGTCGCAAACCTGATGATCGTACATCTGATTATCAATTCTTTAATTTTTCCGTTACGGACAGAAAGAGAAACGATCGTAAAAAAAAAAAAAAAGAGAAACAACGACAAGAACAGATTGAATTTTTCACATATAGTTCAAAAGAAATTCAATCAATTGTCATTGATTAACTGTTCTTTGGTAACGTTTTGAAAATTAACCGCAAAAGACACACACACACACGCACGCACGCACTCACACGATAATTTTTGTTCCAACTTTTTCTTTTTATTCATCTTTCGCGATTTTTTTTTTTTTTTTTTTTTTTTCTTTTTATTCTTTGTAAAACGGTGAAACGGTGAGAGATGATATAAATAATCGGGGCGATCGCTGACTGCACGTGTGTATAATAAATACATTATGTATGTGCACGATCTTAGCGTGTGTATGATATATGTATGTAATATCGTGACAGAGATGTGCGAGAAAGAAGGATTTCCACCCTGATTAATGAAAAACGTTAAGGAAGAAAATAGAGAAATACAATAAATGAATTTCGACGATATCTATACGCGTACACACACACACGCGCGCATATATATATATATATATATATATATGCATATATACGTACATACGCATGCGTAATGGGTGAAAAATAATAACAATAATGATGATAATGAATCGGTGATAATTATTATTGTTATTATCGTTATTGTTGTTATTTTTTCATCGGGCGTACAAACATACAGGAATAATAATCTACAAATGTATAGAGTTGTATGTACGGTCGTATACGTTGTATACAAAGTGAATACATCATGCCTATGTATATCAAATCACCGCATAGATTAAATTACAGCATGACGCGTGCACCAACATTCGATAAATGATAAATAGATAATCGGGGATCTTAGGCGATTGGGCGTGCGATGCAGAGGAATATTATATACATTATACACAAAAGTATGTGTATATATACATGTAATGACCTTGATTATTGAACTGTAATTATATATAATTAAAGCCGCGTAAACGGAAGACGGAAGTGTGTTATAATAATAATAATAATAATAATAATAATAATAATAATAATAATAATATACGTATTGTAAGTATTTCGGAGCTGTTGCGAAAATGAGGGGTGGAAAAAAAAAATAAAAAATGAAACAAAGAAAGAAACAAATTAAAAGAACAGATACGGTAAAAAACTATGAAATAATATTAAAACCAAAGACTGTATAAACAATGACAAAAACAAAAAAAGAAAAGATAATGTAAGGAAAAAAAAAACACACACACACGCATTTCTGTATAGGCTCGGTCGATGTATATTGCATTGTAATATAAATTTTGTTGTTGTTGTTATTATTGTTATTATTATCCTTTACATACATCCACGCATTTGGCTGAGAAGGATTACCAATGAGAAACAAAAAACGACCGAGCGATGAGTGAGCAAAATTTTCGTTAATCGATCGAACTGTGAAATTATGAATTCCAACGATATAAATTGCTTATTCGTTGTTGTTATTATTGTTATTATTATTATTATTGCTACTCCAGTGTTACGTAATAAAAGAAACACGTAACCGTGCTACGTAATCACGTATAATAATAATAATGTGATAAACGTTATCGCGTAGTTTTGTATGACTTGTTACGCAGCAAAGAACAAAAAAAAAAAAAAAATATTAGGACCAGAGAAAGAATAAAAAATCACAACACCCGCAATGCAAAAAAAAAAAAAAAAAAAAAGAAACAACAAAAAAACAAACCGGCAAAGATAGATCGAAGGCAGAGAAGCAGAACAAAGACAGATACAAATTGACAAAATTCAAATTCAACACGCAATGTTGTGCGATAATTTGAAGAATCATTATCGTGTAAAATACACAGGTATATATTAGCAGTTAGTTCAACACGTTATTGCGGTAAGAAATAGTCAGGTTTTTGACGATGAAAAACGATTGTTAGAAAATCGAGTCAAAATCGTAGTAAATTTATTATTGATTTACTATTTTTTTTTTTTTTTCTTACATGTATTTCTTCAAATTTTGCAATTCAATATATGGACAAAACTGATTGTTGCATACGTATATATATATATATATACACATTTATGCGTAAATATAACTATAAATATAAATATAAATATAAATATAAATATAGTCACCATATACAATGATAATTTATCACAGTATGCATAAGTTCGTGTAGAAAAGTTAGTTATAAATATATATTAAATTATATATATATATATAGTATAATGTATGCAGGAAAAATTGTAGCTGATTAATATTATTGTACCATTATAATAATAATAATGATAATAATAATGACAGTAATAATAATAATGAAATATAGATGTAATTAAAAAAAAAAAACCCATAGATAGATAGATTCAAGCGACGGCTGTTTCAATAATAATAACAATAATAATAACGATATAAATACAATTTACATTGAATTATAAATTATATCGTTGCAGTAATAATAATTTCGGTATAACAAACAGTAATTGTTTAGAAAAATTGCTAAAAGATCGCGGATAAGGAATAAAATAAAAATATGAGCACATGATAACAGAACGAATGAATGAATATGAATGAAAGAATGAAAAAATATATGAATGAGATAATGAAAAAATGAATGAATTACCGACCCGTCGAGTCGCGAATTTCCTCATCGATTAAAAAAGGTCACCAAAGAAGGGAGATGAAAAAAAATAATCGCGCATGCCTTATTTTTCGTGTATATATATTTAAAATTGTACGAAAACGTATTTATCAATTCCTCTATTGATAAAACAAGTAATTGTTCAACAAAGTCATTCGTTCTTTTGAAAAATGAAAAACAACGTGTCGCATAATTGCGAGATCGATCGTCTGACGAATAAATTTGAAAATTAAACACACGATTACATGTTACTTTTGAAATTTTGTTCCCTTGCGCTTGCGTATAATTTTAAAATTGATGTGAAACGAGAAGACAGCAATGTAAAACAAAAAAAAACATGGATGAAACGAAAAGAAATAAATAACGATACCGTTAATAATAATCTGCTTTAATATACGAATATAGAATTGTGTGATATACGTAATATATGAAAAACAAAAAAAAAAAAAAAAAGGAAGCAGCAACAACAAAAAAGTAAATTTTACACGTTACGAAAAGAAGGCAGAAACTATCACGATGAGGGGTCGAGTGTGTTTATTTGAATGAAATAATGATGACGTAGATATTAATGTGAGCATAAATGTGTGTATATATATGCATATAAATTTATACTCACATTAATATCGTTATGAACGTGAATATACGAATAATATAAATAATAAATACCTATCTATTTGACTGTACAATTGACTTAGAGAAGATTATAATGGTACTTACTGTAAGAAGAAGATGAAGAAAAAGAATAGAAGAGATAAAGAGAAAACAAAAAAAAAAAAAAACAAAAAAAAAACACTTACACAAGGTAAAATTGAATGAAACGAGTTATATACAGAATAATAAATTAAATTAACTTACTAGTAAACGTAAAAATAATATAACAATTATACATTAACATTAACGATAAATATATAATATACCATACAAGGTGAATAAACGATATAACGGTATTTTGCTTATTAAACGATGACGATTTAGCGTGTAATATAAATATGGACGAAAAACAAATTGCAGAGAAGCAAAAATGGATCGAAGCAAAAATATCTGCAAGATGCGAAAATAAAATTTACCCAAGATTACTGCCGTTGGGCAGTTTTTGTTTTGTAATCGGACGATGAAGATGATGATTGTATAGGATGAAGAGATGAAGAAGCGTAATAAAAGGAAAAAAAAAAAAGCGAAAAAAACGAAAAAAAAAACAAAAAAAAAAACATAATCGTAAATAGCAAATTGTATTTTTTTATTTGTCAAATTGTCTCTGTTGTAAAAAAAAAATTTTAATATTCGTCTCACTTATCACTGCTGTTTAAATATGTTATTGTTAAATATTAAATACAACGCGTGATTTGGAAAAATTAAAATGAGTAATATGTATATATATATATATACACAATTATACACGACTAATTGAAAACTAAAACGGAAACGGAAAATAACGATTAATCGCGTAATTTTCTATTTCTCGATACAAAGAAAGAGAAAATAATAATACCAAGACAAAATTTCAATCACGCTTTTGATAAAAATCTGTCTCACTGCTGCTTATGCCGCTTTAATGACGAATGTTACGTCGCGATCTTCATTATTTACTCTTAAATTCTTCGTAAGCTCTCTCTTCGTCTCTGACTGTCGTAACTTATACATATGTGTGTATTTTTGTAACGTTATTAACAAAAGTATTTACAAATACGTGGGAAGAATGTTGAAACAGCGAGAATTTTATTGACATTGTTGGTAAGTTGTTACTTCTGATTTGTTCGGTCGGAGAAATAAATGATAAAAAAAAAAATAATAATAATTTTCTGTAATTTTTTTTAAACGCGAAATAATAATACAAACACTGCAGTGATAACGGCTGAAAAATTAATCTCTCATTACTAGCAATAAAATATATAACAAGTTGTAGCTCAGGTTGCTGGTAAGATTTAATTTTTTTCAAACCCAAGACTCTTGGGGGATGAGAAGAAAAAAAAAAATAAATAAATAAATAAAAAATGAAAGGAAAAACAGGAGTAAGGAAACAAAAAATTAAGGAACGAAGCGAATGATAATTTTTTCCACCGTGAGTCGATATTTCACTTTATCTTTATCTCATCTAGCTCTGTCTATCTATTCGTCTTATATCTATAAATATATGTACGTATCTCATCGCCTCTAAATCTGTGCATTTTTCTCTTTCGTGTAATAAATGTCGTCAAATAAGAATAAATTGTAACGTCGAGTTACACGCAGTTAAAGAATGATGAATTTTCAAACAAAATGCTTTGCTATATGGCGAGTTGAAAGAAAAAAAAAAAAAAAAACTCTAATTAGAAAAAAGAAGTGAATTTCAATTACGTACGTGGTCCAAAAAGCTCCAAGTAAAAAGAAATGATTAAACTTCCGAGCTTCTGAAATGAATTCACTTCTCGTTGTTGATACTAAATAAAAAAAAAAAACACCTGCAACAATAAGAATAATGATAAAAAAAAAAAGAAAAAAAAAAAGAAAAAAAAAAAGAATAGAAAGATGATAATTAAAAAATGATAATTGTCGATTGAATCGACATCTCTTAATAGGCCTTATAAAATTTTGTCACGTGTATCTATCTCGATGTTTTTTTTTGCATGCGTTTATAAACTATATCTATCTATCCGTCTATCTATCTGCCTGTCTGTTTGTCTGTCTGTCTGTCTGTCTGTCTGTAAATCGCCGTGTCTTGAATTATATATAATTATCGGTGGTTTTACTAATATAACAGATTATAACCTATGCATACTTATACATTACGTACAATATATTGTTATTTTGGCATCGTAGCTGATTTATCAACATTTGGCGAACAGCAGAAGTTGATTGATAATAATTGTGTAATTGCGATTAACACGATAACAATGTGGAATGTAAAAATCGGGATGTAGAGAAATTGAAACACAATATTAAGAAAAATGATAAAAGGAAATATTCTGTTGTTGATAATTATTTTTATTCAACTCTTTTGTTTTCATCGCCGGATGTTTATTATAATATATTTATCGCAGCGCCCTTTCTCTAAGCTCTCTAACACGTATATACATATGATACAATATATTCATCTTTATCTATCTATCTATCTTTCCCTCTCACTCTCTTTCTCTTTCTCTCTCTCTCTCTCTCTATATGATCAATTTTCTCTATATAGTTAAATACTTAAGTACGCTATATACTGTGTGTGTTGATCGTCTGTCGATTATTTTTTTTTTTTCTTTTATATATACACGGATATATGGGTAAGATATAATCTAATTATACAAACATACACGCCTGTGCGTATATACGAAACGTTTCCAATCCTTACAAAATTGACGCGAATAAATATTATTATTATATTCTTTTTTTTTTTTTTTTTATTTTTGTTTTTCACTCAGTCAAACAACACTTAAATGATAAATGGTGAAAAAAAAAAAAAAAAAATTCACAGAAACATGGTGATGATGACGATGCGGTTAGACGAAAGAAATTATAAATGATGATAACAACCGGCTTGTAATGCATTATACCTATATGTATCCACCTATAATGATGTAACGTAAATGATTTGAAACTTTTTATTCGACGATAAAGGAATTACATCTAGTAAGATGTGGAGAAGTGAATGAAAAGATATTTAACAAATAAATAAATGAATAAATAAATAACACGTATATTAAAAAAAAAATACATGTATGATATTATACTTCAAGTCAATTACTTAATTAAACCCGAATACATGATATATTATTAATATTCTAATTAAATTTTTCATTCTATCTTCTTTACATGCAATTCTTTCTTTCGCACGTAATTAGAAACGAATCTGGTGGGAGGAGGAAAAAAAAAAAAAAACAGTGCACCGAGAATTATCTCAATTTTTCAATTAATTTTCGATTATCCTCGTATCTACAAATTTTCCGTCGACAGCTAAGAAAGAACAGAAAAAAAAAATCAATTGTTTTATCGCTCCGTAATTTCACTCGAATTTCTTTTCTCACTTTTTCTTGCTCTCAAGCAGTTTTATCCCTTACGTATACATAAAATTATACAACACGATCGCATACCTATAAACACAATTACTACGTACTATAGATGTAATAACGTATTTCGATGTTTCTATTATACTTGCATGTTATTATCTTAATTTATCTATCATCCTCTATGTACTATCCGTGTGCTAATATCTCTATATACATATACATATATATTTAGATTATAAAATGCTTATACGCAGTGTGTATGACAGACATAACATTTAGATGAAACGCTATACCATTATTGTTGTTGTTGTTGTTGTTATTGTTATTATTATTATTAATACTATTATTATTAATAATAATCGTTCTAAGATCTTTTTCCTTTCGCATTTTCTCTCTCAAATTTTCCGTTCGGTGGAACGAATGGAGAAAAATAATTTTTGCGCAAGCCTCGAATTTCTTCGAATTCGATGGAAAAAAAAAAGAAAGAAATTGTTGAATATGTTGAAAACTCCTCTTTTATTGTGTGCATAATACGCGTAATTTGCAATTTACTGTTGTTACAGATTGCAGAATTAAATGTTGCAATACGAACGTGAATATGCGGGGTAAATGTAAATTGTTGTTACCACTTATAATTATTGCTTGTAAATGTTAATCTCGTCGCGCTGTTGTTGTTTCTTGATATTCAAATATACGTAGGTATTTCACTGCTGCTTGAACGGTTCTCTACACGCATATATAGGGAATTCTACGTCAAATCGACCAGAGTAACTCGACACTATTTTGGATTTGGTCCACGATTTTTTATATTGTTGTTCCAACTCTAAGAAGCATTAAACATTTTTTTCAGATTTTTCCAACCCCCATGATCGCTTCAAATGATGATATTTTGAAAGTGATTGCGACATTTTTGATAATTGTGAAACACGTTACGTAATTTCTGTAGTCAAAACCAAAAATATACCAACCAAAATCAATGTGGGCAGGCAATATGATAATTTTTTATACATTTTTCTAATAAATGAATAATTTTTTTTGAATTCTCAGCGTTCAATATATCTTTTCTGATATAACAAGTACCTTGAAATTTTTATTCGGTATGCAAAAAAAATAATTCTACATTCTAAATAATTTCCTGATAATTGTTGTTTCGGGAAAGTTTTATTGAATACTGAAAATTAAAAAATAATTATTAACCGGGTAAGAGATTGATAAAAAAAAAATTACCGTTTTGCCCGACCACTTTGATTTTGGTTAAGATATTTTTGGTTTTAGTTCAAGAATTCATGTAACTTTTTTCATAGTTTTCAAAAACAGCGCAATCGCTGTTAAAATATCGTCATTTGAAAAGCTTTGGGTGTGTCACGAAGGGTAGGAAAAATCTGAAAAAAAAATCTCATGCTTTTTAGAGTCGAAACAACGTTATAAAAAATCGTGGACCAAATCCAAGAGGGTGAGGATCGGAACTTGGTCAAATTGACGTGGAATTTCCCGTACATATGTATGTGAATGTGTTTTGTTACATTGAAAGGGTCCCGTTTGTACATACAGGATCTCTAAATTTTTAAAGAATAATTAATTATCGTTATGATTTGCAGAAATTTTTATGAAAAGATAAACTGATACACAGTTTTCCAGATGAATTCCTCGTATGTATAAAACATGTGGGATGATTTTTCAATATTCCTTGTTACCCGTACGCTGGCTTTTTCTTAGATGGAATTTCGCTGAACCGTTTTCCGGAATTCAAAGTCATAAATTTTCGACGAACCCTCTTTTTCCATCAATATCGTCTTCTGCGCGGCTTTTGACTTATACTCTTCTACAATACTACATATTCACATGCAAAATCGCACGCACCTACACGTCGTATATAAACTTACGTAGAATACAATCTTTCAAAGATCTTAAAACTCTGTTTGAAACGTAGAAAAGAAGGGATAAAATGAAGATTCGAAATCGATGCCGAAAAAGTAACGGGATAAACGCAATAACAATTTTTATAGATCTGAAAATTGAGTGCAATAAAAAAAAAAAAAAAAAGTGAAGAAAAATAAACTTGATGGAGTTTCGAATTTCCTATTTCGCTTTCACCTTCACGATATATATCGTTGCTTTTCATTTCCAATCTGCGTGTAAGAAGTAAACAAAAGCAAACAAGCAAAGTCACTCTGTAATATCTACGTTATTCAAATTTCCTCCTTGCTTTATCTGCCGTTCTTCTCTTTTTCCAATTTTTCATCTGATTCTCTCAAACAAGTAATACATGCATCACATAAACTGTAAACCTATTTCAATCCTTTTCCTTGCGCCACCCTAAGCCTGATAAAGAAATATGTATATATAGGTATATAACAATATTATACAATATATACATATTATATATCTGTATTTAAAAAAAAAAAAAATACATAAATAAAATAAAAAAGGGCAACGTGGCAAGTGATATCAGAAAACTTACACGTGTATTATTATTGATATAATATACTGTAAGATGCATATTATTATACAAAATCACGTAACACGTAATAATTATATTTACGATTAACTGATTGTTCGAATGAACTGTCGTTGTTTTCTTTAATTTTTTCTTTTTTCTTTAATTTTTTCTTTTTTCTTTTTTTTTTTTCATTCTTCTAAGATCAACAACCCTTCGTTGCTTTTGGCAATGTTCTACATTATTCTGTAACTTACGCATAATAATACAGGCATGAAAACATCAAGAAGAGATAAAAATGATACGCGTCGTGTAAATTTTCGTCGACGGATCTTTCGCTGGGTACAATAAATGATCGTTCTCGTTGTTGTTATTATTACTATTATTATTCCTATTATCATTATCATTATTATTATTATTATTATTATTATTATTATCGTTGTTGATGTTGTTGTTGTTATTGCTGTTGTTGTTGTTGTTGTTGTTGTTGCTGTTTGTACGAATCGAGGGAAAGAACGTGAAAGAAAAAAAAAAAAATAATAACAAAAAAAAAAAAAAACCATTCACTCTTTCATTTACGCGTACAACGTGTACATCGTTCTTCTTTAGTATTTCTCTTCCGTCTGTGTTTCTTTTAATTTTCCATATCTCCTGTAATCTGTGATTATTTTTATCGATGAATAATTATTAATCGGCGGCAATACGCGGCGAGTAATAAATAATATGCCAAAATGATGCTGTACGAGATTTCGAAAATTTATGAATATAACGCGTATTGCGAATAAACCAAAAAAAAAAAAAGAAGCAAATTATACCGAATAGATCGAAACGATGCGGCAAAAAGGAAACGAGTCTAGCTTCGTGCCTTATGTAAGAACTGTCGAGGTACAAAAAACAAAAAAAAAATAAAAATAAAAATTTAATAACAAATCTAAAAGTAAAACTGAAACGAATAAGAGAAAACAAAACTCACGCTTTAAATAATTCACCCACTCGTTGAAGACACTCGCGCTCTTTCTCGTCGCGCGAATTTTGTTACCTTTTTCACTCGCCCTGTACGAAAATGCTTGTTAAAGGAAATCGAAAAAATGGAAAAAACAAAAAAAAAAAATAAATCATGAAAAAACTTCATCGAGAGATTCGTCGGATGATGGGATTTTTTTTTTTTGGTTTTTTTTCTCAAATCTGCGCGAACAAATTGTTAAATCGCGTCGGAAAGTTGTTAAGAAAGGGGCGGGATAAAATTAGGAGGAAAAAGAAACAGAGGGAAAGAAAGAAGGAAAGAAAAAAAAGAAGGAAATAAAAATTAAGAAAACAACGACTTTGATATAGCGTAACGTGTATAGTATATGATAGTGTAACGTACTATATAATTCGCTAGTGTAGAACAAAATTTGAATAAAGCAAAAAAAAAGAGGAGAATTTTTTTTTTTTTTTTAAACTTATTTTTTAATTTTTATCTGTTGGTTTGTCTTTTTTTTCACCTCCAAGCAAATGCGACGAGTTACGATAAGAAATATTATATATCGCGTATAAGTTGTAAAAGTTGAGAAAAAAAGCGCCGAACGTTATGATCGCGGATGTTTACGAACGTGGGTTTAATTAATATGAATTCGAAGAGTGAAGGAGGAACGTAAAAAGAATTAGAAAAAAAAACATATAAAACAATCAGAAACAATGTTTGCTTATTTTTTACGACAAGGGTAAGGAATAAACACATAAAAACACACACACACACACACACGCACACGCACACGCGACAAGAAAAAAAGAAGAAACAAAATAGTTTAAACCAATAAAAATAATATTAATAATAAAAATGACTATTTAGAGACAACGACACAACGCATTATAAAATAATGATTATTATATTAATAACGATAATGATAATAATAATAATAATAATAGTAATAATAATAATGATAATGATAATAGTAGTAGTAGTAATAATAATAATAAAACAACAATAATAATAGTTATAATGATAACGATAAAGGACAAACAATTAAATATAGTTAATCTTTCACACGTATATACACATATATGTTATAGCGTATCTATGACTGCATAATACACGTATATAATGTGTGTGTTATACATAGAGTTGAATAAAATAGGAAAGAAGAAACGTGAAAGGAAAGAAAATAAACAAGAATAGCTTAAGAAGATAGTAAAGAAGTGGTTGGTACGTATTAAGGAAGAAAGTGAAGGGAAAATTTTATTTTTAAACTTTCCCTTATCGAGAAAGAAAAATTACGAAACGAGAAGTAAGAGAGAGAAAAAAAAAATAAATAAATAATAATAATAATAATAATGATTAGGCTTTAGCTTTGTACGTGAGAGTGCTAAGATATGAATATATAGTTACATACGTACGCATTGAACATTGCGTTGTATGTTATGTTGTTATGTACGCAGTATTCACGGGTGTTTAATTACGAACATCCGCCATTATGTACCTTGATGGTGGAAAGAACAGAAAAAAAAAAAAAAAGGGATAAGAGAAACTAAATTTATATAGCATTCGAAGATGTGAAAATAAAGAGAAGTAAAACTAACGATTGGCGATATTTGATCCCATTTTCGGCACGTATGCAAAAAAAAAAAAAATACAAAATAAAAAATAAAAAAACTGTTTACCCGATTGATTGCGCGTTTTTTTTTTTCTATTCTGTTCGACTTGTTACACTTTTGAGGCGGGCTTGTGCGATTTTTAGGCCATTGTATGATAAAAACTTAGCGCGTGACTATGTATTACCATTATTGTTGTTGTTGTTGTTATTATTATTATTATTATTACTATTACTGTTGTTGTTGTTGTTGTTGTTATTATCATCATTGTTGTCGTCATTACTGTCATAATTTGATGCATAAATACGCGTATTGTACATGTTGTGTAATTGTTAACGAAAAAGCAATATTGTCGATGCCTATATTTGTAATACAATTAACTACGAGCTTTTATTCGTTTTTGTATTAATAATAACCTACCATCCGATCGTTTGTTCGTTCGTTCGTTCGTTACTTCGTCAATTATTCGTTTCCCTTTTCTTTTCTCTCTTAGTGAACACTCGAATAAAATCTCTCTTCGTTCGTGAACACAATTATTATTTATTCGTATACACGTAATACGTGAAAACGACTCGCGTCGAGCGTACGATAAAATAAAAATAAAAATAAAAATAATACGAACAACTATACACCACACGTTGTACATGTTACAACCGTTACAACTTTGAAAAAATGACAATATCAAAAAGACAAAACACACGCTGATACGGACGAAGAAAAGTTGGCAAAAAAAAAAAAAACAAAAAAAAAAAAACGAACAAACCATTTTTAATCGTAGCCCGATATAATAATTCAACGCATCGACCAAAAATTAAATGAAAATAGTGTCGAAAAATCGCATAATACCGGCTCACGAGTTAAGTCGTTAAAAAAATATTATACCATCATGTATAAAATCTATACATTAATGCATGACAACATTATAATACAGACGGTATGTTTGAGATGAAAAAGAGAAAAAAGAAAAAAAAAAAAAAAACCGAAACGAAAAAAGAGAATAAAAGGAAAACTGCAATGAATAAAAATAATGATAGCGATAGTGATAATAATAATAATAATGATAATAATGATAATAATGATAACAGCACTAGTATTAATGATACGAACCCTTGTATAAAGTAGTGTGCGTAGTGACCGATATTGGTATACAGAGACAAGATTAACGAGTTTGTTGTTGACGTAATTATTATCTAATATTAATAGTAATATTGATGATGATGATGATAATATTATTATTATATTGTTGTTAGATATCTACGGTATTACCTTATTTATTATTACATTATATTATATTATATTATATTATATTATATTATATTATATACGTATCGATATGCGTATACGTATATATACAAATGAGGCAACAATAATAAGACATCCCTCTATGTACGTATCCGTCTTAATACCGATATGGAAATGAGATAATTCTAGCTTAAGTGATTTGAGAGGAAAAAAAATAAAGTAAATAAATAAAAAAAAATCGATAACAAATCGAAAAAAAAAGACACACAGACACAAGATTCAAGTAGTATGTTCATATGATATATTATATGCATATAATATATTATATAATGGGCGTTGCGTATTTAGGGAGAACGCTGCCACATTAGGTTCGTCCCTCGGAACGGTTTTCATTCTATACGTAATTAATCGCGAGAATTTCTTCGCTCTCATTTTTCCGTCAATCATATGCGAATGTTGCGCGATCTTTCACTTTCTCTTTTGCCTTCTCTTCTTCTCACACCGCGATCGAAATTTCATTTTCTTACGAATCGCGACGAGAGATTATTATTCGGGTTGTTTTTATTTTTTTTTCACTTATCTACGGCTCACCGCCGACGACACGACGAAGACGAAACGTTGATTAGAAATAAAAATGTAAACCGTTGGGAGGGATTTTCCACACCGTTATAGCTCTTATTATTATATAGTAATAAAACTATTATGAAAAAAAAAAAAAAAATACCAATAAAAGAAAAGTGAATAAAAATGAAAGAAAAAATACCAAAAAAAAAAAAAAACCAACAATAAATGCGCGTTTATGTTATTTAGTTGTAAAAAGTACGTGGTAATTTGATGGGAAGAGTGAGACGAACGAGATGAAGGCGAAGCGTGTAGAAAAACGGAAAAAGTTGGGAAATTAAAAGAAAAAAGAAAAAAAAAAAAGAAAAAACACCACCATGGGTAAACAGTGAAAGTGAAGGACAAGAAAAGTGTAATAAAATTCAACCAAGTTATACCAAATTCACAGCTACCTCGTGTTATTTTTCATCATCACCCATGTATGCAGTATTTAATTATTAATTTTCATTCGTCACAAAATTGAATGACTCCAATTTTTTTATTTTTTTATTGTTTTTTTTTTTAACAATATTTAAGATTATAGATACGAAGTGAGGAATCATTGACTTTATTATTCAGCTAAATTTTGAGCACGTATTCGAAACGCGTGGGGCGTTTGATTCAATGCGAAGAAATGAATAAAATAAAAATAAAATAAAATTGGAGTAAGACATGGAATGAAATAAGCTTGCGTTTGCGATTTAATTTTTTTACGTCACCGCTCGCAACGAGAGGGCTTGCATACCGCAAATAATGCGTGCGTGTGACGAAACACGCGGCCAACTTTTATTCAATAATTTGCCAATTTGCGAATTTGCTAAACCGACAAAATAATCCGACGTGTGATATACGACGCGACGTTTTCGGTTATGAGATATTACACACCAGTTCAAAATTATCCGTCGGACGTTAAAGCACGCGGTGTGAAAGGACTCCGGCTGATTAGTGAATTTTTTTAAAACTTTTTTTTACATTACTTCTTCCCTAGCTGATGTGTGTGTGTATAAATACTACGTGTTATGAGAACGGTAAGGAATTCTCGAGTTTTAATCGATCTCGAAAATCATCGTCACTAATGATAATCAATTCCACAAGATTCGGAAATTAATTTACGGAAACGTTAATTTTTTTTTTTTTCTTTTTTTTTCTCTGTTTTTCCTCAATTTATTTCTTTCTTCCTTACATTATCCGGGGAACAGTGAAAATATCGAAGAACACAAATCGACAATGATTGGCAAGGAGTTAGCTCTGATAATCCTGCAGCTGGTCACGCTCCTAGCAAAATGTGGATCCTGTCAGGACCTCCTGATGAACGTAAACACGAAAAAGGTCTTAGCATTTACGAGCGATAAATTTCTCAGCTTAACTTTTGACCCGGCAGTTTTGCTGACAGGCGATGTTCTCGCGTAAGTATACATATATTAAAATAAAAAAAAAAAATTAATAAAAAAATAGTAATATTGTACTAGACGAAAATTCAAGCCATCTTGAAATTATTGCAATTTATTTCACAATCTTTCGATCCTCGCTAATGTTCAAATTTAATTTCGATCAATTACCAAGCTGTAAAAAAAAATTTCTTCCCTTCTATCGCTAATTGGTGATAAATATCGATCCTCAGATCGAGCACCGAGCGAATTACGAACATGGCGAAGGGCTTGGCACCTGGATACGTGAGGCTTGCAGGACCCAGAAGCAACCTCTACAATTTCGAAAGATCCCTCTTTCCTCGTACCCGCTTCGAGGATTCGGATCTAACGTTTTCGGGTAAGTTTCATTCTCACATTTTTTCATCGTCAAATTATCATCATAACAATAATCTGAACTGCGTGAACTAGGTCAGTATTTCGCTGCGTTACTCGCGAAATTCCTCAATGCTTACCCAAGTTCCTTCGCCTCGAATTTAATACAATATGCCAGCGCGTATCACGTTTCATTAATCGCGCGGAATGTTCAATGATGGGTGTATAATAATTAACGACTGTTATTTTACTATTACAGTTACAGAGTAGTAGAATTTCTTGAGATGGACAATATTAAAACGTAAAATTGGCTTCGCTTTCATTCGATATTCAATTTCAATAGATTTTTGTCCTTTGCGAATCTCGAACTGCTATCGCAAAAATTCATTTGCTTGGAAATATTCGAATCGTTTAATTACTTATTATTATTATTTGTTTCTTTAATTTTTCTCGACCACGAAATGTGAATTCAGAAGCCAAGTCAGCATTTCATTACGTTTAGTTCTACGAAAAATTATAATAACTCATTGTTTCCACAATCGTTTATTGTCGATCACTGCCGACGAATAAATTAAAATGAGTTTGATAATTAAGCCTGATGTTTCGTTGATATAATTGATATGGATTTGATTATCTCCAGAATTGATTAATTTACTGAAGAAATTATAACGTTACTGCATCTGAATTCAATATTTCAACGCCTCAAATGTCTCTGATTTACTAAAACAGTCCGGAGTTGAAATCGCAGGCAAGAAATTGGATGTGCCTGGGGAAATTGCCAGAGTCGACGACTCTCGCATTTCTACATTATACGTTATATATTGTTTATCTAGGAGCCAGTGTTCATATCCATAATACAAATACGACGTGTATACTACAGATGCACGTATAAATTGTAGAATTGCCTAGGTAAGGGATTAAATTTCGCAAGCAGAGCGTTATTGCTTAGCTGCCTTGTGCAGACGAAGCTACCAGCTGAGTGGATTAACCTAATTAATGTTTAACCCGCAAACCTATGTACGCGTATATGTATCGCGTATACATGCAATTCTCGTTTCCCGACGTTCCCATTTCTACGTCACTAATTCGAATTGGATAACATGCCAGACATATACAGATGAGAATATAAGTTGCAATATTCTCCTCCACGTTCGCAGCCAGTAAACCTACGCTAATTGCAAATTTAATACTGACAACATACTACAACGTTGTACACTCTCTCGTTGTAATTTTTATCATTCCGTTACTGCGTCTCTCTGTCATAAAAATTATACGTTTATGACCGGACTGATTTTATTAAAATTGACAATTTGAGTATAAAGGTACTTTCACGTAAATTACTGAACGTAACGTCTGAAATTGTACTAAAACTGAATATAAAAATGAAATTTATAAACCAACAATTTATAACCGAACTTTGTTTCCTCTCTTAACCCAGAAGCGCACTGGGTTCTGGTCCAACAATGGGCTCAGAGAGCGGGGCTCGACGTCGTCTCCTGTCTGACGCCTCAGAGGATCGAGAACGAGGATCAAGTAGCTGCCTGGGATCCGAGAAACAGCCTGGATCTGATCTCGTTCAGCGATCACATGGGATACAACATGAGCTGGCAGCTGGGATACGGTAGGAAAAGAGAAGCCGCTTGTATACATATCGCAGAGCTTAAAGCCCATCGATTCAACGAAAATACGAAACAAGACCTTTCCATTCTCCACTCGAACTATTTGCTTTCCAACTTTTTAATGGCAAGACTGACCGAGTCGTATTTCAAAATTACATCTCAAACAACCAGCGGAAGCTTTAATTCCTTTCGCATAAATTCACAGAGTGCCAGACAAGATGTGACATCAGTGGTTCTGATCTCGGGAAGGACGTGGCTCGCCTGAGACACATGCTAGGCGCTTTTCCGAGGTACGCTAACAGCATCATAGCTGGACCAGACGTTGTGAGCTTGCGTGGTAAACAGCAGCAGCAATTCATTCAAGACTACTTGAACTCGGCCGGAAGCGCACTTTCGGTGATCACCTGGCATCCGTAAGTTTGATCGGAAATAATCGATCCTTCGTTCGCTCGTGGCAAACGGAAGCAACCTTGTAAAATCAATTCTCTGTCCTTGTAGAGACTTCGCCGGTATAGCCGTGGACTCTGATGGTGTCGCACTTCAGACCGACACTCTGGCGACGGACAAGGATTTGCTGTACAAAGCGATGGGACGAACGATCGCCAAAAAGCCACTATGGATCGGTGAGTGGGTCATATATCTCTGGAAACCATTTATTGTTTGAATTTTTATTTTCTATTTATTTATTTTTTACAATCTTCCAGCTGAGTCGAAACCCGAAGAGTGCAAACAGCAGTTTCTGGGCGCTCTGGTTTGGGCTCGACGACTTGGAAGCGCCGCGAAGCTTGGCGTCCAGGTTATCATGAGACAACCGGATGCCTCTCACATCCTGCAGCCGACTCCGGTGAGTGAAGACATTTTCTTTGAGCTTTTTCATCGTTTATTTGAACGCCTCGAAGGCCAATTATCCCTTTTGTTACGTATTTCGTTACCTTGTCGCTAATTGTCGCACAGGACTACTGGGTCTCGGTGCTACACAAGATGCTCGTCGGTCGAGAAGTGCTGGACGCTAAATTGACCTTGGGGAACAAAACGCACCTCCACTTCTTTTGCCAGTGCACGAAACCCTCAGCCAAGTACGACAAGGGAGCTGTAACCATTTTCGGACTTAACCTGACTCCGGGAAAAGTCGTGGTATCGCTAAAGGGCCTGAAGGTCAAGACTCTTCACAAGTACATTCTAATGCCTGGATATGATACTGAGAACAGGATGTTCGCCGAGTGAGTAGAAACGAATATTTTTTTCGAAATTTAATTACATTGTCCGCTTTTGCAACAGTCTCAAATCAAGGACACTATTGATGCTAAATGCCGATTTTCACAGAACCGTTCTACTCAATAACCAGCCGCTAAATCTCGTCAATGGAAAAGATCTCCCTGAAATCAACCCGACTGTAACGAATCTCGGAAAGAACGTGGCCGTCAAGCTTCCATCAGGAGGAATTGGATTCTGGGTGATACCCGGAGCCAGGGTGAGAATTTGAATGATTATATAATTATTTATTACGGTAATTCATCGAGGAAATTCTTCTGGATCTCATTTGCAATGGAAGAGTTCATAATCGTTAACTTGTATTGAACTAATTATAGGTGAAAACGTGTCTTGGTCATGAAGATGAATTGGGGGACAAGAACCAGTTGTTGAAGAAATTGACAAAGAAGTTGGAAGAGCCAGATGCTCTGGACGAAAACACAGGTCACGAAGTGGAGGAGGATCAGGACTTTGAGGCGGATTCGACCGAGGATATAAAGAGCATCCTTAAGTCGAAAAAGATGAAAAAGCGAAAGCACAGGCACAGCGATGAAACTGAGGACGAAGAGAGGAGGTTCAAGAGACTGGATCCGAAAAAAGAACTTGAAAAGCTGGAGAAGCTTCTGAGGAGGAACACGAACAGTGAGGACAAAAAGTCGTCCCACTTGAGGGGCAGAGTGGGTTTGAGCATGTTTGACAACGGAGGGAATGACGGGACGGAAGAAGATGGAAGGGAAAATACATCCGAGGATCGAAATGGCGGGCTGATGCGGCTGAAAAACGAGAAAAATGACTCAGCCGAAGAAATCCGGGCTAAGCTCGAAGAGTACAAGAAGAAGCTGAAGCAGTATGAGATGAGGGAAAAAAATCTCGGTGAAAAACGCGTTGAAGAAACGAACAGAGCCTCGTACTCTCACGATGAACTCCCAATTACCGACATCGACACTCAGAAGGCGTTGGAAGCTCTCGCCTTGATATCAAGAGTGGAGACTGCGATGCGAGAGCAGGAAACACCCAGCAAAGTCAAAGTGCCGGGTCAACTTCAGATGGTGGCCTCTGACATCGGCGAGCTGGTGATGGTAGATGAGCTGCAGAAGACCGAGAAGACGAAGAGAACGGCGGACCCCGAGGCGTTTGGAAAGCTGTATCAGTTCCTGGTGAACACTGGCCAGCCGGATAAAATCCACAAGCGGGAAGTAGAAGGTAATTCGCGGAGAAAACGAGACCTGGAGAAGTTACTTGGCGACGACCCACTCGGTCTGAGGAAGGAGGGGCTATTCAAGAAGCGGCTGAAGAGCGATGACGCCAAGGAGAAGCGACTCGAGCGGAGGATAAGGAAGAAGGAAAAGGACGTTGATATGGGCCTGAAAAAGGATCTTACCATTCCGAGACACGCTGATAGTAACGAGAATAACTTCTTCGGGTTTCCGGAGCTGAAACCTATCGAGAACTTCCCCGAAGGTGATCTGTTCGTCGAAGAAGGAAAATCGGAGGAGGAGAAAAGCCACGATTATGATTACGTTAAGGACGACGACGACGAAGAGCAGAATGCGAATAAACGGAATCACGCCAAGCGACGCAAGGTCAAGAAGCACCAGAGGAAACCCGCGGTCGACGAGACGTGGATCGAGGAGCCAAACTCAAAACTCTACTATGCGCCAAATGAGTATTTCGAGAATTTTAACCAACCTCCGGTCACGATAAAAACTCAGTGGAAGGACTACGGAGAGCTGTGGGAACCAGAGTCGCTTCAACAGAGAGAAGAGCAGCCGAAGTTTCAGGAGAACGACGCCACCGGCGAAGCCGTGATCAGGAGAGCTCACATCGACGAGAAAACGGACAAAAAGGCGAAGGAAAAAGCGGTCAAGAAGCTGATCAATTACTACGACAACGCTGGGGTGGAGAAACCGAGAGCCAAGGGCGGGAGAACAGGGTTTAAATCCCAGGCCCAACAAAAGATTGGAAAACCGGCAATGAAACCGAAACCTGAACCTCCGGTTGAAGAAAGTACCGTAAAGCTTTTGGAGCCGGAGGACGAGTACGACGATAGCACAGATCCGGGGTCGATGCAGTTCGTTAGTTCGAAAGCTGAGGACTACTCGCAGGAGGATTACGAAGACGACGTTGAAGATGTTGGAAGTAAAAAAAGGACGAAGAGGAAACTCGCCAATTTGGACGACGAGGCTTTCGGGCAAGAAATGATTAGTGAGGACGCTGCCAATTCGAGAGACTGCAAGTGTAGGGTCATCAGAGGCAACCGTTATCCGGTATGCAAAAACTGCAGGCGAGCTGTTCGCAGAGGACGCGACGCTGCTGAGATCGTCTTGGAGGAAAAAGATGATTCTGCATCGACGCCCGCCTCTGACCTCTCCGAGGAGCTGAACGAATCGGCTTCCGATGAACTCCCACAGAGTTTGAACAGCTCGAATGAAGCGTTGGAGAATGTCAGCGAGCGGGTGTCTGAAACGAGCGAAGTTTCACTCACCGAGTCAGATGCAGCGGATTCCAACGAAGAGACCCTGAAGAATGCCGAAACGGAGGATCTTAATGCGGAACCAGATATTTCTACAAGCCCATCGCCAAGTTCTACGCCAGCTTCTGTCACAGTTGTGGAAAATGAAGAAATTGAACCACCTCAACCAACGCCTTCGCCGATGCTCGAAATGCCTCAAACCAACGATTCAGATTGTCAGCTTTCAGCCACTGAAAAACCTAGTGAGCCTGAAATTGTTACGGAAAATGGCAACGAAGTCGGTTCTCCTGCAGATACGGGGAAGGACACAGCGGTTCTAATTCTCAGCGACAAAACTACGAACCTGTCTGAGCTAGAGGCTGAAAACGAAAAGAACCCAGTCGAGGCTGATGTTCAGGCCAAACGTCAAGTTGGCGAAGTGACTGAGACGAAAACTGAGAGCCAATCAGCAACTAAAATATCCCTGGGAACTGGAACAAACTTGGGATCAGGTATAAAGTCGAGCAAGCTTGAACCTAAGCTGAAGGACAGGGTGGAGCTGAAAATGAAGTCGGATTCAAAGCCGGTGTTGAAGACTGATTTCACCAAGAATAAAATGGTGCTTAATACCGAGGCTTTGGCGGCGCTGCTAAAGGAAAGCGAGAGCAAGAAATCGGAGGTGATGAAGGCGCTCGAGGCGTCGGCAAAGTTGAAATCTGTCGACCCGAAGAAGTACGTTGATTACCAGAAGAAGCGAGCCGAGAAGTTGGAAAGTCTGAAAGACAAACTGAAAGACAGGAAGGTAAAAATACTTCAGCAGTATCGTCAGGAGCTGGTAGAAGCCTTGAGCAAATGCGACGACGAAGTAGAGCGGAATCTGAAGCGACGGCAAATCTGGGAGGACTTTGCTCAGAAGGACGAGTTCCAGGACTTCGTGGACAAGGACAAACTCGACTACCTTATGACGAACAGGCCAGTCAACTACGAACAGTCTGGAGAGCAGAACGAGTCAGTCGAGGAAGAGGACAGAAGGTATTATCCCGAAGTCGACCTCGTTCAGCCTCTGCGAAATCCTCGGCAGCAGAAAATCCCAAGGAATTCATACTACAGTCCAAGCATGTCGGACTCTCTGGACACTGTGCCGATCATGGCTAACGCTCAACCGTTGCAAAGTAGTCGCTACGACAACGGTGACTCCTATTACGCCATTGTGGAGAGTCTTGAAAATCCAAAGATCCTTCACAGACAAAATTTCGGCTACGGAGATTCCGGATACGGTTTTGACGACTACCGTCAAGGTAACAGACAGTTCTACATGCCTTCTGGCAATCAGCAGCAGCCGGGGCTTCGACAGTATCCCAGAAATGATCAGGATCAATATACTATTCCGCAACAGCCTTTTCAGCAATTCAACGACGGCGTTCAGTCGGATTATCAAACTTACGACGATTATATAAGCTCTGAAAACGCGGGGTCGTTTTACTCCGATGGATCACCGAGTGAAGAGACTTACAACCGAGACGTTCGGCGCGCTGTTCCGACTCCAGTAGAACTTGCAGAATATCAAAGCAGACAATTTTTTGGACCGCAAAAAAGGGAGCAGGACCTGGTGTACAAGAAGAAAGTTAGTGTTGTACTGGTACCAGAATCGAGGCAAAAGTCGGCTACGCAAGTTATAGGTGAGCCGATTGAGTTCTATACGAGCGTCGGAGACGTGAAAGAATCACCCAAGAAATCGAATGACATAAACGCTCCAAACCAGGACGATCAAGGTGATGAAACTTACGAGAGCGAAGATGGACTCAGAGTTCCACAGGCTAGACCAGAATCGCCATGCGTAAATGGAATCTGCGGATCTAGAGCGCGTGGAGATATTGCTATGGAACTTGGAGAACCGCAAGATTCGCACGAAGAAGTTCAGCTCGAAAATAATTCGGACAAGGAACGCAGAAGAAACGGTCGCAACTTGATTTCGCAGAAGAAGCTAACAGTCGATGAACCAGCCTTCAAAATGACGCCCGTTGAATCGGAACGTGATTTAGCAGCAGTCAGGAAGGAAAGAGGGACCGACGAAAATAAATCGCAGTACATATGCCTGAGAGAGGATTCGGGGGAAGATGACTCCGCTGGCGAGGAAGAGAGGACCCTATTCAAACTCGTGAAGAACGGCGATTACTACGAAGCGGTGCCAGTTGCAGTTGTGCCGGAGGATCTCAGTGCGTCCAGACAAAGGAAGATGTACCGAAGAATTGCAAGACAGAACGAGAAGGTGAGGAACAAGCGGCGCAAGTTCAGCGACGACGACTTCACCGATGATGACATGAACTACCACGTCCGTAGGGAGGCCTATTCGAGCAGAAGACCTGAAGAATTACTGCCAGGAAGTTCTTCAAGGTCACAGGTAATGCTCGAAGACTCTAACTATCGGTCGATCGGAGATGAAATGAACCGGGTGGAAGTGGGGCAGAGACTGAGTCCAGATGAATACGAGCTGCTGATGATGATTCCGGTTAAGAAGACCGGCAGAATGCTGAAACGCTCGAGGAGAGAGATCGGCGACAATGTTATCGACAGGTCTGGAAACTACGAGGACATGAGTTACTTGTGGGACGACATTGTCGACGGTGAACAGAACGAGGCAAAGCTCCAGGAGTACATCGCGGAGAAGGAGAATATCGTTCGGGAGTTCCAAAATGCTCAGGCGAACCTGAACAAGTACTTGAAGAAGCTTGAGGCCATGCGGGATCCGGTGCAGCTGCAGAAGTTTGAGCGAATCATTACGAACCTCGGGTCTCACGATCACGAGGAAATGTCGCTGATCACCCAGGACGAACAGCAACGAATTCAACTCGCGGAGTATCTGAAGCAAGAGATCTTGAACAAGGTTCGTGGCTTCGATGCTTATCGCGGAGAATCGACGACGCCGGGCTGTGAAACTTCGACTCCGATATCGCTGTTCGATGCGGCAATGCCGAAGATTGAAAGCACGATCAACGACAAGCTGGTAAAGGTCGGGAACTTGACCGAATCACTGGAGGACTTCATCAACGAATTTGACAAAAAGTCCGAGGATAATTCGACGGCTAGTAGCAACGAGACTTCAAGTGCCAAGAACGAGAAAATCAGCTATAACATCTTCAACACCGCTCTGAGTAACGTTAAGAAATTCTTTGAGTTTCTAACTGGCGTTAATCTCATTTTCCGCAGACACTGATCAATCTTTGTCAATTGTAATTTATTCCATGAATTTTCTTCTTTTTATAAATCGTCTTTTTGATGGCCTGATTCTATGATTCTAGTTTTTACTTATTATTTGTGTACGTCACTGTCATTTTTACAGACCGATGAGGTCATAATTATTTATTAATCATTATGTTCCGTATATTCTGCTTGTTATACCGTGTATGCATATATGTATACATGCTTAAATAACATGTTTGTCAAATAATGTCGTTACCACATCCTGATGTAATAAAGAAATTTGCTGCAATCACGTACCGTTGAGCGAAATAAATATAATACATGTGTCCAGATAATTGCAAATACCTGCCTTGACCTAATTAATCATTTCTGCATGTCATGCTTGTCAGCGTTAAGTAAGAATTATAATAATACATCTTTTTTATAACTCTATAAATTATTGAGAGCTGGTAAATAAATATATTTAAGAGTAATTAATTAAAGGTTACACAGTATGATCAGATCTATTACGTACAAATAGTCTAGCAAACATCTTGCCAAAAGTAGAAGAATAAACTCGGGATGAGTAAAACTGTACGAATAGGCCAGTGATTGTTCTTCTAATCATGAAACTTGAGATCATTATCAACACATTCAGCAGGTAGCATACTACCTGACTTATAATTAGCTCAAGTGTCACAAGTACAGCGTGAAATATCACGAGGCGCAATGAAATGACCATTCTTCAGAATGATAAAATGAAACACGATAATATGACGAAAATTTATTTAAGCCCAACGATTTGTTCACGCAGGAATTTATTTAAAAAATTCACAAATAGGTTGACTGTAGAAAACGGCAAAATGAGAAATAAAGTAGCGAACTACTTTAAAAGCTACAAAAGACGCGAAGTTTTGACTTCACAATTTTTGAAAATACATCTAGCAATAAATCAAATCTACTTTTGGCTGTAAGTAGACATGTAATTATAAATTCATTCGACCAGATAGACGTAATAATTAGTTATTTGCTGATCTACAGAGTTGAGATATTTGGATGCAATTGTAAACCATAGCGTCGCATCAAGTGTGGAAGTCCATTGCTGTTGACTAGTGTACGAGTGTTAGTGTAAATAAATCAATCGAGCAATTCTTCATTGCGGATATAATAATATGAATACAACGCCGAGTGTGGAATTGTGTGCATAATATTTCGACGTTGCGAAAATCGTCCGTTTCGCAAGACTATCGTCGGTGGCTTATCTTTTTTTAACCGACTCATCAGATGCACTATAGTGCAGCGGAAAGTCGCTTTCGCAGCTTGTGTCGATTCGCACGTGACAGTTTAATTAATCTCCGGCGGAAATTCGATTTTTATTAATCTTCAAGTTTGTTCTATGAGATAGTGTAATCGAGTACTTAAAAATAACGCGAGCCTGATTCAAACGAAGTTAAAACACGGTATTGTCTATGGGATATGTGCTGAAAGAATTTCTACCGTGTCTTGCAAATGCTGGAAAGTCGAAGGTTGCGAAAAGATATTTCTCAACGTGCTAGTTTGATGGAAACGAACGTATATTAAATTTAAAAATGGTTAAAACTGTTACATTTTCGCTGCTTTACTGCTTAAGCTTTTACATTTGCAGAATCAGCTGTGACCTTAATGAAATTTCATGGTACGTATTATTTTTTTGCTTTTTCATCACCTTCTCCATAATAGTGATTTTAAAAATCATCAATTAACTCGTTTCTTTACTCGCAGCTCATTCAAAATAATTTAATTTTCTCATCGTTGTTGTGAAACATTATTCGTTTCCCTGATAAATTGCGCAAGAATTTTAAAACAGTCGTGGAATGTTTGTTGGAAAAATTCAGGGTACAAACACACATCGATTGAGCAAATAGTAAGCAATAAACTGAGTGAATGAAAATAATACAGCGGAAATTGATTTCGAATCGAATAAACATCGCGAACAAAATTGTAACCCGATTAACTCTTGAGAATATATGTACCTAAACGTGAAATTATATTTTTAGCTGCGTCAGCTTTTGCTTGGTATGAATTTCAAAACCCGAAGATCGTTGACCCGATGTCCTTGTAACGAATTACGACTTATGCATAAACAATTTTATTCAGGCCGTCGGTCAGCGAAGCGTCGAATTCAGGATCTACGGAGATCGAGATTAAGCACAGCTTATTTGACGACCCTTCGAAGAGAACTGTGGCAGTAGTATTACCCTTGGACGAAGAGAAACCCCAGGTAGAAAATCATCAGAAGAAGAAACGATGTCGGAAAAACCGCCGGCACAGAAAAATGAAGCTGCGACTCGACCCAAACGATGCAACGGACAATAACAGAGATAATTTAGTGCAGACCAGATACAGGAAGAAGATCTCATCCGCAGAGATGGAAGGCCAGCAGGTTCCATCGATTCGCAGCGATTTCCATGAGAACACGAAACGGCGCGTCGACTGGTCTAAGGAATTTCAGGACATCGACGAGAGCTTGGAAAATCCGTTCATGAGAATATCGGAAAATCGGGGGTCTCACAGATCGAACAACGAGGAAGCGGAGATCGGTAGCTTCGAAAAAAATGACGAAGACGTTATTTTGAGACGGATCAGGAATCATATAATCAACCCTGGCGACTACAAAGTCCTGGCCCTGGTCGGCAAAAAGGACGATTATTCACCGCCTCAGAATCCGAAGAAATACATTTGCTACTGCAGAGAAGATGACTGCTCAGGTAAGGACTGCCAACCTGAGATTTACAAGCCCTGTTCAGGGTCGAGAAAAAATTCTAGACCCACACCTATGAACAATTGTGGCTTTAATAAGGTTAGAAATTACTCGCCGTCGAATGCCAAACACGATAACAAGAACTACGTTCAAACACTGGCAAAAGTCAACGTCGAAAACAGTGGAATGAACCACAAAATCTTGCAAGAAGAGGAGAATAATAAGAACGATTTCTCAAAGGAAACCAATTCCAATCAAAATATCCAGGCGCAAAAATCCACCGTGAATTTAGACCAACAGGACCAATTATCAGTCAAAAATTCTCAACGACTTGCAACTTCGACGCAGCAAAGTGTTAGCCAGATTCGCACTCCGAACAACAATCAGTGGCTGCGTCCAGTCCTTGGAATCAAAGGTACGGATTGAAACTTGTGATTTTTCAGCACATTACGCGATAAATTTTCTTTTCGCCAGTAATAAATGAACTGCAATTTTCTTTCAGGATCACCGATACAGTCTGGTAGTCAAGGATCCTCTCAAGAATTCAGTAGAACACAATCGGACGCAACCTTGAGTTGGCTTCCGTTTTTGAAGGATCAATCCACCAAGGGCAAGAACGAAGATGGAGTGCTGATGGCTCACGGTCAGGTACCTCTTCAGAAAAGTCGCACTTTTCAACTTCCGTCCGTTAAAGAGCCGGTGCCGAGCGTCGAGAAGCCTTTCGGTTACCTGGAAAACCCTGAATCTTATGTGATCTCATATGGAGATTCGACGACGATGGAATCAAGCACCGAGAAATATCAGCAATCGGAAGAGAATCGAGGCTATGACTCGAACGTGGAATCCAATGTCGGCTTGCCCGTTAGTTCGGAGGAATATTCATCGGACAAATTCGATGCTTCTACGGAGGGAAACCTGTATCTGCAAGTAGACGATGGCCCAGGATCAGACGAAGTCACCAAAGTCTCGGTCCCGCTGAATCATCCTGTGAATCTTCCTCACCCTGAAAATCACGACGACGATGTTTACTTGCTCGGAGATTCGACGGAGGAATTAACTGGTCACAAAGGATTCGGCAATACTCCTCAGAAGTATGAACTTCCTCTGACGATGTCAAAGGACGACGAATATCAACTGGAAAGAGATCAGTTACACCACAAAATGTCTGGCTTCGGAACTCTGCGACCAGGATACAATCCTCTGCCACCAGGAAGTTTCGTTCACGAATTTCGAAGACCTTATAACGGTTACGGAAGTTATGTGGTGAGTCCAAATACGCAACCCAGCTGGAAAGATCGCTCGGGTTACTTGACCACTGAAATTCCTTTTCGAGCACAGCTGGAACGACCTGCGATCGCAAGATCCGGCTGGAATGGATGCAACGTTTATCCGACTGCTCAGCTTTGGCCATACAAAGGGACGATGCAGACTCCGAATAATTACTACGGAAACGGAATAGGCGGTCCTGTATTGCGAAATTTTGGATATTACGGAAATCCGCATGCGGGAAAGCCGATGGAGGACAAAAGTTACTTGTATTATTCACCGATGATGAAGACAGGCAATGGAGGTTCAGGGTTGACCCAACAACGACGTCCCGCGGCTAATGACAACCGCGATGATTATTCCGACATACAAGTCGTAACGAACGGATATTTCACTTCGAAAACATACGATGACGTGGAGGATGTCGATGGCAACGACGATCAGGAAACGGGAAACGCGCAGGCGAAATTCGAGAGTAACGTTGACCGGGTACATCACCTCACTCAACAAGGCTTCGCTTATCCCACTTCGAATTTATACAATGGATACGAACCAGCGAATGATTGGAAAGCACAGAAAGAAAATTTCGCGGTCTTCGATGGAGAAAATTCGCGGTATCTTGAATCAGTGGAAGATGACGATGAAATGGAAAATCCTTCCGCAGTTTCTGCTGAAGCCAATACACCGATCGTCGATGAGGATCTGAACATTTTAGCCGTAACTGAGGAAAGTTCTTCGGAGGAATCCTCACCGAGTGAAGATTTTACTGGCGAAAATCAGTCAAAGGGTGTTTCAATGGATTCAGCTGTTCACCAGAGTCTGGATTTACTGAAAAAAGGAAATACGTCTAGGGTTGAAACTGTCGGCGGAAGAAAGATAGGAATATGGGGCACATCGGACTCGTTGGAGGCAATAGAACTAAATGCTGAGTCTTGGAATGAACAGTATGGAACAATTAGACCGGAAGAGAATATCTCATCGGATTCATTGGAAGTCTCGGAGGAGAAAACTTCAGAATTAATTGAAAATGGATCTCGAGGTCTTGAGTCGAAGTACGCTGATTCGAAAAACGATAATGGCGAAGAAGTTGGTTCCTATTACAAGGCAGACTGCCACTACCCAACGTCTTCTTTGTCCGATAAAAAGTATTCCGAGAACATTGTATCAGCAGAAAATGAAGGCAACGCTGAGCAACAAGACGTATCAAACCTTTCGCCGCCGATTATCATCGAGCCAATTGTAGCGATCGAAACTTCACCGACTAAATATTTTTCCCCGAATGACAGAGTCTTGGAGTACATAAAAAATCACGGTCAAAATTTATTACAACATTCTGATCCTTCTAGCCTTGACCAACAAGATGCAGTAAATCAAGGAGATCATATGGGCCAAACAAATGAGACCAAAGACCAAGAAACGTTTGTTCAAAATCCACAATACGTCGGAGAATATAGTCAAATGTCGACATCAGAGAATACGAATAGTGAAGAGATAACCGATGAGAAATCGGAAAATCTAGAGAGAATATTTACTCAGCCGAATATACCGGAAATTGATGAAATCGATGAAGATTCCGGTGATTCCACGGAGCGATTTGACGCTGATGCAGAAAATGAATCTAAGGAAAAATCTGTAATGACTTCGGAATATGTCCAGAGACCGGGAAAATATGGTGTACAGGATAAAATTAGTCCGACCGACTTATCATCTCTGAAAAATGAGGCGTCTGAGGATTTATCTCGAAGTTACGAAGATTGCACAGTGGAATCTGTGATTTCCGAAGTTTTAGGAGAAACCCGATATCCTGATAGTTACATATCCGAATCAATGGATGAATCAACAGAGTGCTCGCAGCTAGAAGATTCAGTTTCAAATAATCATCTAGACATGGAGAACTATGGATCCGAATCTATGGTTAAAAATTCTAAAGAAAACATTCAACAATATGGAACTGTAGAGGCTGGAGGAGGAAAGAATTTAAATTCCTATAACATTGGCAGTCACGATTATAATGATGAAAATTTGCAAAAAGAGAATGCGAGAACTCAAGAAGCGTCAGTTAATTTAGTTATGAATGAATACCGGAAGAATAATGATGAAAGCAATGCGGAATCCAATTACAAACCAACCACGGAGACTTACGCAGACAACAAAAGACTTCTGGTTGGCGAATTTCTGAATCCTTCTACTGGGAAAATCGTGCAAGAAGGTAAATCATTAAAATTATAAGATAACGAGTGTGCAGGGAAAACACTAACAAAAATTTATTTCTTTACAGTCAACAGGCGGACAGAAATGAAACCTGAGGATCACGATGCTGTGGAAGACAACGGAATGCAGTTAACGGTTCAAAGTTCGAAACTAGAGGATAAAACGGATAGAAAATGGGACACCGCGCAACACAGAGTCGATTATGGGGACGGAAAATATTCAAGTTCACTTGAAGATGATAATGATTACGGATACGAAAATTTACGAGAAGATTCAAATACTCGGAAATATTCGGAGAAATTAGGAGCAGTGAGTTTGGTTGCAAATGAGGGAGAGGATCGTAACGAAATGAGTACCGCAGCATCGGTGAAGACTACACCATCTGTATCATGTAGTTGCAGAGTTCCCGAGGGTGAAATCACTACGGAGGCTTACAGAAATAACGAAAAACTTTCGTTAAGTGAAGTCCTGGAACCTACTGTTGAGAAAGACGTGCAGGATACAGAATCAATGAACACACATAAGATAAGCGATGACAAGGCCAACAGCAATTCCCAAGTACCTAGTCGAAAATCAACAACAGAAGCTTACGAAGAGAGTAGGAAACTCCTGCTTGGTGAATTCGTGGATCCTCCTACTAGAAAAGACGTTTCAGAAGAAGGATCATTGAATGCGTACAGTGGCAAGTATGGGGAATCAAATTTTGGCAATAATCCGACACCTGGAATGAGTGGGAAGGTCAACGGCTTCGTTGGAATTCAATCTACGACGAAAAATTCTAAAATAGATCACGAGGTAAATCGAAATGCGGGTAAATATCACGATTATAGAACATCAGGGCAATATTCGAGTTCTTGGAAAAATTCGGGAGAGTTGCAGAGTGCGCCAAGTTTGACTACCGATAAATACTCGAAGCATAATAAGAAAAGTAATGTGGCAAACTCTGCTTTTCGAATTCCTAGTCAAAAATCATCTACGAAGGCATATGAAGATAAAGAGAAACAACTTGCAGGTGGTGAATTTTTGATTTCTGCTAAAGAAAACGTGCCGAAAAACAATGCACTGAAGCAAGAGAACGCTGAGGTTGAACTGATGAATAATGCCAAAAATCCCTTAGCCCAAATCGACGGTGAGATGAAAAGCTTTGGCAAAGAAACAGAGAATAATGACATGCAATCCACGAATGAAAAATCGAAACTAGAGAATGAAACGAATAAAATCGTTTCACAAGGTAATCCTGAGCCTAATAGCGACTCATTTTCAAATTCGCCGAATGAAGAAGATCACAACACGATGCTATTTCCAGGAAATTCTGGGGAGATAACGACAAAAAATTTTGAAATCAACGGAGTTGTACAATCGCTAGGCTCCTGCATCAAGCCACCAGAAGTACAAAATGATTCTGGTTACTTGGGAAGAATTGCTCCACGAAATCCAACTGCAGCTGTTGAGTCTTTCGGGGATCTTGTCGATTCCGATCTCTACTACATCGGAGACGGTGTAAGGCTACCATTGACCATAAAGCGGTTGCAGGATGGATCCTTTGCTCTGAGCATATCGGAGAAAATTTGTCAACAATGGGCGAAGGAGAAATGCCCCTGCTGCGTCCCGCGGGAGGGAAAAATTCTACAGGAAAAACACTGGGATGATAAGAACTTGGATTCACTAATGAAAACCAGCCGGAGCAGCCTCAGTCGAAGAGGAATTTCAGCTGATCAAAAATCAAAAAGTGATGAAATGGAGCTTGAGGATAATCCGGATATCGCGAAAGGTACGCAACTTCCCAAGAAAAGGAGTATCAGGTCGATAACTATGCCGGTTGACGAGTTCGCTCAATTATATAATTTGAATTTAAATTTGGAGGATTACAACGTGGAATCAACGGCGATTGAATCCACTCGGAGACACAAACTGACCGAAAGATCTAAGATGGAGAACGACAATCAAGCGCAGAGCAGCGATTTGGTCCAGAAAATTGTATCGATAAACGAGGTGCCTGAGAATGAGAAGGTCGGCGTATTGTTGTCGACTTTGCAAGACTTGATTGCAACAGAGCCGACGGAAATATCTGAGGTTGTGGATAAGCTCGAGGAAAATATAGCGAAGGAAAAATTCAGGGGCGAATTAGGAGGGGATAACGGAGAGGAAGATGCTTCCGGGGATGAAGCGAAGCGATTATACGATTACCAGAAGAACAATCCTGTTCTGGAAAGAATAAGAATTATAAAGCAGCTGCAGATGGGTAAGGCAAGATGTGAACACAAGTACCAAAAGGACTGCGACTACGCGATTACCCAGAAAACTGAACTCCTTACGACAATACTGCGATGGCTTAAGGAGTTGTTGCTCACAAGTCAGATTGAATGATTTATTTGAACGTAATATATTTCATGTATATTTTTTGGCGGGCACTGTTTATTACTGTAAAAAAATATATCGTTATTCATGGTGTGAATTTTATTTCCGATGTGACGATTAGAAATCCATTCTAAAAGGTGGCAGGAAAAATACTTTTATCCTATACGAACAGTTGAAGAGCAATAAAATTCTATCTGATGGAAACTGTACCTGGTTTTTGTATTGCCTTATTTGTAGCGATTGGATCATCATTCATTTTCGAAAGTATACGGAACAGTTAATAAAAAAATAATCGATCAGAAATACTTTTGTGAAAATGTATAATGGTGCAAATTTGATATATAAAAATACTTCTCGAGTTCTCTTATATCGGATTCAGCGCGAAATCAATGGCGCCTAAATGAGGGCAATTTCTACGGAATAATTGTTCTATCGAGAGTATGGAAGAGACGGTTCAAATAATTCAAACAAAAATGATGCAAGGCGTCACAGTTGCATGCGATCAGGCGTACATGGTGGAGCTACGAAAACAAACTATTATTACTGTTTAGATAGATGGATGGATGGTTAATTTGACTGGGAGAAATGCAGTGAGGACGGTTGATGTTAACATTTATACCTAGTAATATCATGAAATTATTCATGCTGTAATTCACACACACTTGTATGTTTTCAATAAAGATAAGACAACAAGAACAATAATTTTTGTGTAGTGTTTCATTTATTTAACCGAAATAGAATCCTATTTGAATTTATACTTTTGTGTTCTGGTTCACTCTTATTTCGAACAGTCTACTGAATTCACATACTTTAAGTCTTATTGTTTCTGTAACAACTCTGACGTTCTTATCCTCGACATGGTAAATATTCAATTCTGATGCGTATGCTGATGGGATTTCATCAAAGCACTTTGACGGACCGTCAATTTTCCGGAATTCATATGTGGTTTTCTCAAATTTCACCTGGAGTCTATATTGTTTGACGAAGCATTCGCCTTCGTTTACGCTTCCGTGATATCGTTGTCTCCGACTTGGCTGGTTTCGATCTGACCCATTGCTCCATGAGGAATTTGAGAGTGAGCAGATGATCTTCATAGTATTCCATGGATGAAACTGATATGAGACCCAGATAGAGATTTATAGGCTCGATAAACGTAACACTAGTAATGGAATTTGCGATCCTGGGCTGAAACGTTTAATCTCTGGTTCGGAGCGTATTAAGACTGCGCCCAATCGATTTCTCTCGCAAAATTACGTCAGAATAGTGCCACAATTATTTAATCCAGCACTTTTGAAAATCGCGAAAATTTTCGCCAAAAATACAAAGGGGTTAACCTTCCTTTTTTTTTTACCAAAAAATTTTTCGTCTCAGAATTGATTCGTATGACTCTTTCCCGACCATTTGGACCCCAAGGAACTCAGAAAACGCAGCAAAAGGAGCGTGGGATCAACGGGAGAGAAGATACGAGGGAAAAAGCACCTGCTGAAAAATGTCGAAAATTCAGGTTTTCGTTTTTTGGCTGTAACTTTCGATGCGTTGATCGCAGCGTATTGTGACTGCGCCCAATCGATTTCTCTCGCAAAATTACGTCGGAATAGTGCCACAATTAATTTATTCCAGCACTTTTGAAAATCGCGAAAATTTTCGCCAAAAATGCAAAGGGGTTAGCCTTACTTTTTCTTCATTTTTGGAGCCAAAAATTTTTGGTCTCAGATTCGATTTAAATGACCCTTTCCCGACCAATTGGACCCCAAGGAACTCAGAAAACGCAGCAAAAGGAGCGTGGGATCAACGGGAGAGAAGATACGAGGAAAAAGGCACCTGCTGAAAAATGTCGAAAATTCAGGTTTTCGTTTTTTGGCTGTAACTTTCGATGCGTTGATCGCAGCGTATTGTGACTGCGCCCAATCGATTTCTCTCGCAAAATTACGTCGGAATAATGCCACAATTGATTTATTTCAGCACTTTTGAAAATCGCGAAAATTTTCGCCAAAAATACAAAGGGGTTAACCTTCCTTTTTTTTTTACCAAAAAATTTTTCGTCTCAGAATTGATTCGTATGACTCTTTCTCGACCAATTGGACCCCAAGGAACTCAGAAAACGCAGCAAAAGGAGCGTGGGATCAACGGGAGAGAAGATACGAGGGAAAAAGCACCTGCTGAAAAATGTCGAAAATTCAGGTTATCGTTTTTTGGCTGTAACTTTCGATGCGTTGATCGCAGCGTATTGGGACTGCGCCCAATCGATTTTTCTCGCGAAATTACGTCGGAATAGTGCTACAATTGATTTATTCCAGCACTTTTGAAAATCGCGAAAATTTTCGCCAAAAATACAAAGGGGTTAGCCCTCCTTTTTTTTTACCAAAAAATTTTTCGTCTCAGAATTGATTCGTATGACTCTTTCCCGACCAATTGGACCCCAAGGAACTCAGAAAACGCAGCAAAAGGAGCGTGGGATCAACGGGAGAGAAGATACGAGGGAAAAAGCACCTGCTGAAAAATGTCGAAAATTCAGGTTTTCGTTTTTTGGCTGTAACTTTCGATGCGTTGATCGCAGCGTATTGTGACTGCGCCCAATCGATTTCTCTCGCAAAATTACGTCGGAATAGTGCCACAATTGATTTATTTCAGCACTTTTGAAAATCGCGAAAATTCTCGCCAAAAATACAAAGGGGTTAACCTTCTTTTTTTTTTCACCAAAAAATTTTTCGTCTCAGAATTAATTCGTATGACTCTTTCCCGACCAATTGGACCCCAAGGAACTCAGAAAACGCAGCAAAAGATGCGTGGGATCAACGGGAGAGAAGATACGAGGAAAAAAGCACCTGCTGAAAAATGTCAAAAATTCAGGTTTTCGTTTTTTGGCTGTAACTTTCGATGCGTTGATCGCAGCGTATTGTGACTGCGCCCAATCGATTTCTCTCGCAAAATGACGTCGGAATAGTGCCACAATTAATTTATTCCAGCACTTTTGAAAATCGCGAAAATTTTCGCCAAAAATGCAAAGGGGTTAGCCTTACTTTTTCTTCATTTTTGGAGCCAAAAATTTTTGGTCTCAGATTCGATTTAAATGACCCTTTCCCGACCAATTGGACCCCAAGGAACTCAGAAAACGCAGCAAAAGGAGCGTGGGATCAACGGGAGAGAAGATACGAGGAAAAAAGCACCTGCCGAAAAATGTCGAAAACTCAGGTCCTCGTTTTTTGGCTGTAACTTTTGATGCGTCGATCGCAGCGTATTGGGACTGCGCCCAATCGATTTTTCTCGCGAAATTACGTCGGAATAGTGCTACAATTGATTTATTCCAGCACTTTTGAAAATCGCGAAAATTTTCGCCAAAAATACAAAGGGGTTAGCCCTCCTTTTTTTTTACCAAAAAATTTTTCGTCTCAGAATTGATTCGTATGACTCTTTCCCGACCAATTGGACCCCAAGGAACTCAGAAAACGCAGCAAAAGGAGCGTGGGATCAACGGGAGAGAAGATACGAGGGAAAAAGCACCTGCTGAAAAATGTCGAAAATTCAGGTTTTCGTTTTTTGGCTGTAACTTTCGATGCGTTGATCGCAGCGTATTGTGACTGCGCCCAATCGATTTCTCTCGCAAAATTACGTCGGAATAGTGCCACAATTGATTTATTTCAGCACTTTTGAAAATCGCGAAAATTCTCGCCAAAAATACAAAGGGGTTAACCTTCTTTTTTTTTTCACCAAAAAATTTTTCGTCTCAGAATTAATTCGTATGACTCTTTCCCGACCAATTGGACCCCAAGGAACTCAGAAAACGCAGCAAAAGATGCGTGGGATCAACGGGAGAGAAGATACGAGGAAAAAAGCACCTGCTGAAAAATGTCAAAAATTCAGGTTTTCGTTTTTTGGCTGTAACTTTCGATGCGTTGATCGCAGCGTATTGTGACTGCGCCCAATCGATTTCTCTCGCAAAATGACGTCGGAATAGTGCCACAATTAATTTATTCCAGCACTTTTGAAAATCGCGAAAATTTTCGCCAAAAATGCAAAGGGGTTAGCCTTACTTTTTCTTCATTTTTGGAGCCAAAAATTTTTGGTCTCAGATTCGATTTAAATGACCCTTTCCCGACCAATTGGACCCCAAGGAACTCAGAAAACGCAGCAAAAGGAGCGTGGGATCAACGGGAGAGAAGATACGAGGAAAAAAGCACCTGCTGAAAAATGTCGAAAATTCAGGTTTTCGTTTTTTGGCTGTAACTTTCGATGCGTTGATCGCAGCGTATTGTGACTGCGCCCAATCGATTTCTCTCGCAAAATTACGTCGGAATAATGCCACAATTGATTTATTTCAGCACTTTTGAAAATCGCGAAAATTTTCGCCAAAAATACAAAGGGGTTAACCTTCCTTTTTTTTTCACCAAAAAATTTTTCGTCTCAGAATTGATTCGTATGACTCTTTCTCGACCAATTGGACCCCAAGGAACTCAGAAAACGCAGCAAAAGGAGCGTGGGATCAACGGGAGAGAAGATACGAGGGAAAAAGCACCTGCTGAAAAATGTCGAAAATTCAGGTTTTCGTTTTTTGGCTGTAACTTTCGATGCGTTGATCGCAGCGTATTGGGACTGCGCCCAATCGATTTCTCTCGCAAAATTACGTCGGAATAGTGCCACAATTGATTTATTTCAGCACTTTTGAAAATCGCGAAAATTTTCGCCAAAAATACAAAGGGGTTAACCTTCCTTTTTTTTTCACCAAAAAATTTTTCGTCTCAGAATTGATTCGTATGACTCTTTCCCGACCAATTGGACCCCAAGGAACTCAGAAAACGCAGCAAAAGGAGCGTGGGATCAACGGATGAGAAGATACGAGGAAAAAAGCACCTGCTGAAAAATTTCGAAAATTCAGGTTTTCGTTTTTTGGCTGTAACTTTCGATGCGTTGATCGCAGCGTATTGGGACTGCGCCCAATCGATTTCTCTCGCAAAATTACGTCGGAATAGTGCCACAATTAATTTATTCCAGCACTTTTGAAAATCGCGAAAATTTTCGCCAAAAATGCAAAGGGATTAGCCTTACTTTTTCTTCATTTTTGGAGCCAAAAATTTTTGGTCTCAGATTCGATTTAAATGACCCTTACCTGACTAATTGGACCTTCAGGAACTCAGAAAACGCAGCGAGAAGAGCGTGGGACCAACAGGAGAGAAATGGCGATCGAAAAAGCACCTGCCGAAAAATGTCGAAAACTCAGGTTCTCGTTTTTTGGCTGTAACTTTCGATGCGTTGATCGCAGCGTATTGGGACTGCGCCCGATCGACTTCTCTCGCAAAATTACGTCGGATTGGCTCATGCAAGAATTTATTTCAGCACTTTTCGAAATCGCGAAAATTCTCGCTAAAAATGCAAAGGGGTTAACCTTCCTTTTTTTTTACCAAAAAATTTTTCGTCTCAGAATTGATTCGTATGACTCTTTCCCGACCAATTGGACCCCAAGGAACTCAGAAAACGCAGCAAAAGGAGCGTGGGATCAACGGGAGAGAAGATACGAGGGAAAAAGCACCTGCTGAAAAATGTCGAGAATTCAGGTTTTCGTTTTTTGGCCGTAACTTTCGATGCGTTGATCGCAGCGTATTGGGACTGCGCCCAATCGATTTCTCTCGCAAAATTACGTCGGAATAGTGCCACAATTAATTTATTCCAGCACTTTTGAAAATCGCGAAAATTTTCGCCGAAAATGCCAAAGGGTTAGCCTTACTTTTTCTTCATTTTTGGAGCCAAAAATTTTTGGTCTTAGATTCGATTTAAATGACCCTTACCTGACTAATTGGACCTTCAGGAACTCAGAAAACGCAGCGAGAAGAGCGTGGGACCAGCAGGAGAGAAATGGCGATCGAAAAAGCACCTGCCGAAAAATGTCGAAAACTCAGGTCCTCGTTTTTTGGCTGTAACTTTTGATGCGTCGATCGCAGCGTATTGGGACTGCGCCCAATCGATTTTTCTCGCGAAATTACGTCGGAATAGTGCCACAATTGATTTATTCCAGCACTTTTGAAAATCGCGAAAATTTTCGCCAAAAATACAAAGGGGTTAGCCCTCCTTTTTTTTTACCAAAAAATTCTTCGTCTTAGAATTGATTCGTATGACTCTTTCCCGACCAATTGGACCCCAAGGAACTCAGAAAACGCAGCAAAAGGAGCGTGGGATCAACGGGAGAGAAGATACGAGGGAAAAAGCACCTGCTGAAAAATGTCGAAAATTCGGGTTTTCGTTTTTTGGCTGTAACTTTCGATGCGTTGATCGCAGCGTATTGTGACTGCGCCCAATCGATTTCTCTCGCAAAATTACGTCGGAATAGTGCCACAATTAATTTATTTCAGCACTTTTGAAAATCGCGAAAATTTTCGCCAAAAATGCAAAGGGATTAGCCTTACTTTTTCTTCATTTTTGGAGCCAAAAATTTTTGGTCTCAGATTCGATTTAAATGACCCTTACCTGACTAATTGGACCTTCAGGAACTCAGAAAACGCAGCAAAAGGAGCGTGGGATCAACGGGAGAGAAGATACGAGGGAAAAAGCACCTGCTGAAAAATGTCGAAAATTCAGGTTATCGTTTTTTGGCTGTAACTTTCGATGCGTTGATCGCAGCGTATTGGGACTGCGCCCAATCGATTTTTCTCGCGAAATTACGTCGGAATAGTGCTACAATTGATTTATTCCAGCACTTTTGAAAATCGCGAAAATTTTCGCCAAAAATACAAAGGGGTTAGCCCTCCTTTTTTTTTACCAAAAAATTTTTCGTCTCAGAATTGATTCGTATGACTCTTTCCCGACCAATTGGACCCCAAGGAACTCAGAAAACGCAGCAAAAGGAGCGTGGGATCAACGGGAGAGAAGATACGAGGGAAAAAGCACCTGCTGAAAAATGTCGAAAATTCAGGTTTTCGTTTTTTGGCTGTAACTTTCGATGCGTTGATCGCAGCGTATTGTGACTGCGCCCAATCGATTTCTCTCGCAAAATTACGTCGGAATAGTGCCACAATTGATTTATTTCAGCACTTTTGAAAATCGCGAAAATTCTCGCCAAAAATACAAAGGGGTTAACCTTCTTTTTTTTTTCACCAAAAAATTTTTCGTCTCAGAATTAATTCGTATGACTCTTTCCCGACCAATTGGACCCCAAGGAACTCAGAAAACGCAGCAAAAGATGCGTGGGATCAACGGGAGAGAAGATACGAGGAAAAAAGCACCTGCTGAAAAATGTCAAAAATTCAGGTTTTCGTTTTTTGGCTGTAACTTTCGATGCGTTGATCGCAGCGTATTGTGACTGCGCCCAATCGATTTCTCTCGCAAAATGACGTCGGAATAGTGCCACAATTAATTTATTCCAGCACTTTTGAAAATCGCGAAAATTTTCGCCAAAAATGCAAAGGGGTTAGCCTTACTTTTTCTTCATTTTTGGAGCCAAAAATTTTTGGTCTCAGATTCGATTTAAATGACCCTTTCCCGACCAATTGGACCCCAAGGAACTCAGAAAACGCAGCAAAAGGAGCGTGGGATCAACGGGAGAGAAGATACGAGGAAAAAAGCACCTGCCGAAAAATGTCGAAAACTCAGGTCCTCGTTTTTTGGCTGTAACTTTTGATGCGTCGATCGCAGCGTATTGGGACTGCGCCCAATCGATTTTTCTCGCGAAATTACGTCGGAATAGTGCTACAATTGATTTATTCCAGCACTTTTGAAAATCGCGAAAATTTTCGCCAAAAATACAAAGGGGTTAGCCCTCCTTTTTTTTTACCAAAAAATTTTTCGTCTCAGAATTGATTCGTATGACTCTTTCCCGACCAATTGGACCCCAAGGAACTCAGAAAACGCAGCAAAAGGAGCGTGGGATCAACGGGAGAGAAGATACGAGGGAAAAAGCACCTGCTGAAAAATGTCGAAAATTCAGGTTTTCGTTTTTTGGCTGTAACTTTCGATGCGTTGATCGCAGCGTATTGTGACTGCGCCCAATCGATTTCTCTCGCAAAATTACGTCGGAATAGTGCCACAATTGATTTATTTCAGCACTTTTGAAAATCGCGAAAATTCTCGCCAAAAATACAAAGGGGTTAACCTTCTTTTTTTTTTCACCAAAAAATTTTTCGTCTCAGAATTAATTCGTATGACTCTTTCCCGACCAATTGGACCCCAAGGAACTCAGAAAACGCAGCAAAAGATGCGTGGGATCAACGGGAGAGAAGATACGAGGAAAAAAGCACCTGCTGAAAAATGTCAAAAATTCAGGTTTTCGTTTTTTGGCTGTAACTTTCGATGCGTTGATCGCAGCGTATTGTGACTGCGCCCAATCGATTTCTCTCGCAAAATGACGTCGGAATAGTGCCACAATTAATTTATTCCAGCACTTTTGAAAATCGCGAAAATTTTCGCCAAAAATGCAAAGGGGTTAGCCTTACTTTTTCTTCATTTTTGGAGCCAAAAATTTTTGGTCTCAGATTCGATTTAAATGACCCTTTCCCGACCAATTGGACCCCAAGGAACTCAGAAAACGCAGCAAAAGGAGCGTGGGATCAACGGGAGAGAAGATACGAGGAAAAAAGCACCTGCTGAAAAATGTCGAAAATTCAGGTTTTCGTTTTTTGGCTGTAACTTTCGATGCGTTGATCGCAGCGTATTGTGACTGCGCCCAATCGATTTCTCTCGCAAAATTACGTCGGAATAATGCCACAATTGATTTATTTCAGCACTTTTGAAAATCGCGAAAATTTTCGCCAAAAATACAAAGGGGTTAACCTTCCTTTTTTTTTCACCAAAAAATTTTTCGTCTCAGAATTGATTCGTATGACTCTTTCTCGACCAATTGGACCCCAAGGAACTCAGAAAACGCAGCAAAAGGAGCGTGGGATCAACGGGAGAGAAGATACGAGGGAAAAAGCACCTGCTGAAAAATGTCGAAAATTCAGGTTTTCGTTTTTTGGCTGTAACTTTCGATGCGTTGATCGCAGCGTATTGGGACTGCGCCCAATCGATTTCTCTCGCAAAATTACGTCGGAATAGTGCCACAATTGATTTATTTCAGCACTTTTGAAAATCGCGAAAATTTTCGCCAAAAATACAAAGGGGTTAACCTTCCTTTTTTTTTCACCAAAAAATTTTTCGTCTCAGAATTGATTCGTATGACTCTTTCCCGACCAATTGGACCCCAAGGAACTCAGAAAACGCAGCAAAAGGAGCGTGGGATCAACGGATGAGAAGATACGAGGAAAAAAGCACCTGCTGAAAAATTTCGAAAATTCAGGTTTTCGTTTTTTGGCTGTAACTTTCGATGCGTTGATCGCAGCGTATTGGGACTGCGCCCAATCGATTTCTCTCGCAAAATTACGTCGGAATAGTGCCACAATTAATTTATTCCAGCACTTTTGAAAATCGCGAAAATTTTCGCCAAAAATGCAAAGGGATTAGCCTTACTTTTTCTTCATTTTTGGAGCCAAAAATTTTTGGTCTCAGATTCGATTTAAATGACCCTTACCTGACTAATTGGACCTTCAGGAACTCAGAAAACGCAGCGAGAAGAGCGTGGGACCAACAGGAGAGAAATGGCGATCGAAAAAGCACCTGCCGAAAAATGTCGAAAACTCAGGTTCTCGTTTTTTGGCTGTAACTTTCGATGCGTTGATCGCAGCGTATTGGGACTGCGCCCGATCGACTTCTCTCGCAAAATTACGTCGGATTGGCTCATGCAAGAATTTATTTCAGCACTTTTCGAAATCGCGAAAATTCTCGCTAAAAATGCAAAGGGGTTAACCTTCCTTTTTTTTTACCAAAAAATTTTTCGTCTCAGAATTGATTCGTATGACTCTTTCCCGACCAATTGGACCCCAAGGAACTCAGAAAACGCAGCAAAAGGAGCGTGGGATCAACGGGAGAGAAGATACGAGGGAAAAAGCACCTGCTGAAAAATGTCGAGAATTCAGGTTTTCGTTTTTTGGCCGTAACTTTCGATGCGTTGATCGCAGCGTATTGGGACTGCGCCCAATCGATTTCTCTCGCAAAATTACGTCGGAATAGTGCCACAATTAATTTATTCCAGCACTTTTGAAAATCGCGAAAATTTTCGCCGAAAATGCCAAAGGGTTAGCCTTACTTTTTCTTCATTTTTGGAGCCAAAAATTTTTGGTCTTAGATTCGATTTAAATGACCCTTACCTGACTAATTGGACCTTCAGGAACTCAGAAAACGCAGCGAGAAGAGCGTGGGACCAGCAGGAGAGAAATGGCGATCGAAAAAGCACCTGCCGAAAAATGTCGAAAACTCAGGTCCTCGTTTTTTGGCTGTAACTTTTGATGCGTCGATCGCAGCGTATTGGGACTGCGCCCAATCGATTTTTCTCGCGAAATTACGTCGGAATAGTGCCACAATTGATTTATTCCAGCACTTTTGAAAATCGCGAAAATTTTCGCCAAAAATACAAAGGGGTTAGCCCTCCTTTTTTTTTACCAAAAAATTCTTCGTCTTAGAATTGATTCGTATGACTCTTTCCCGACCAATTGGACCCCAAGGAACTCAGAAAACGCAGCAAAAGGAGCGTGGGATCAACGGGAGAGAAGATACGAGGGAAAAAGCACCTGCTGAAAAATGTCGAAAATTCGGGTTTTCGTTTTTTGGCTGTAACTTTCGATGCGTTGATCGCAGCGTATTGTGACTGCGCCCAATCGATTTCTCTCGCAAAATTACGTCGGAATAGTGCCACAATTAATTTATTTCAGCACTTTTGAAAATCGCGAAAATTTTCGCCAAAAATGCAAAGGGATTAGCCTTACTTTTTCTTCATTTTTGGAGCCAAAAATTTTTGGTCTCAGATTCGATTTAAATGACCCTTACCTGACTAATTGGACCTTCAGGAACTCAGAAAACGCAGCGAGAAGAGCGTGGGACCAACAGGAGAGAAATGGCGATCGAAAAAGCACCTGCCGAAAAATGTCGAAAACTCAGGTCCTCGTTTTTTGGCTGTAACTTTTGATGCGTCGATCGCAGCGTATTGGGACTGCGCCCAATCGATTTTTCTCGCGAAATTACGTCGGAATAGTGCTACAATTGATTTATTCCAGCACTTTTGAAAATCGCGAAAATTTTCGCCAAAAATACAAAGGGGTTAGCCCTCCTTTTTTTTTACCAAAAAATTTTTCGTCTCAGAATTGATTCGTATGACTCTTTCCCGACCAATTGGACCCCAAGGAACTCAGAAAACGCAGCAAAAGGAGCGTGGGATCAACGGGAGAGAAGATACGAGGGAAAAAGCACCTGCTGAAAAATGTCGAAAATTCAGGTTTTCGTTTTTTGGCTGTAACTTTCGATGCGTTGATCGCAGCGTATTGTGACTGCGCCCAATCGATTTCTCTCGCAAAATTACGTCGGAATAGTGCCACAATTGATTTATTTCAGCACTTTTGAAAATCGCGAAAATTCTCGCCAAAAATACAAAGGGGTTAACCTTCTTTTTTTTTCACCAAAAAATTTTTCGTCTCAGAATTAATTCGTATGACTCTTTCCCGACCAATTGGACCCCAAGGAACTCAGAAAACGCAGCAAAAGATGCGTGGGATCAACGGGAGAGAAGATACGAGGAAAAAAGCACCTGCTGAAAAATGTCAAAAATTCAGGTTTTCGTTTTTTGGCTGTAACTTTCGATGCGTTGATCGCAGCGTATTGTGACGGCGCCCAATCGATTTCTCTCGCAAAATTACGTCGGAATAGTGCCACAATTGATTTATTTCAGCACTTTTGAAAATCGCGAAAATTTTCGCCGAAAATGCAAAGGGGTTAGCCTTACTTTTTCTTCATTTTTGGAGCCAAAAATTTTTCGTCTCAGATTCGATTTAAATGACCCTTACCTGACTAATTGGACCTTCAGGAACTCAGAAAACGCAGCGAGAAGAGCGTGGGACCAACAGGAGAGAAATGGCGATCGAAAAAGCACCTGCCGAAAAATGTCGAAAACTCAGGTCCTCGTTTTTTGGCTGTAACTTTTGATGCGTCGATCGCAGCGTATTGGGACTGCGCCTAATCGATTTTTCTCGCAAAATTACGTCGGATTAGCGCATGAAAGAATTTATTTCAGCACTTTTCAAAATCGCGAAAATTTTCGTTAAAAATGCAAAGGGATTAGCCCGACTTTTTATTTTTATTTTCCGACTGAAAAGTTCTGCTCTGAGATTGGATTTACATGACCTTCTCCCGACTAATTGGACCGCCAGGAACTCAGAAAACGCAGCAAAAATAGCGTGGGATCAACAGGAGACAAATTACGATGTAAATATTCAATTATCACTGTGTCATCGTCGAAGTTCCATTGATGTGACGAATCAAACAATCTCTCTCAGCTTTTTTCAAAAAGCGGAATGCTCTTAGCCGGAATAGAAGTGGACGTTCACTGCCAGCGCAGTTGGTCAAGGTAAGTAGGGGAAATGAATTGAAAACAAATTGTTCAATAGACCGGATATACGGTTAAAGTAGTTTATAATTTAAAATATATATATATTTATATATATATAAACTGTACATAATTGATATATTTATAGATAATATGTGTTTTAATAAAGTAATGGTGAGCGTGATAAATTAAACAAGTATCTTTGTTTCATACAAACTAAGAAATCCCCCAATTTTTCTGACAGTCGGATGAATTTGGAGGATCTCCAGTAATCACAAATTGTATGTATATGTTTCGTTTCATCTACATTAAATTCAACATTTTTCATTATTATACCCTATTCAGTCCATCCTACAAATACATTTTACAGACTGTTTTACATTTTACGATAATCACATATTCTCACCTATCAAATTTCCTGTACGTCGCAGTTTTTTTTTACATTTCATCCAATCGCTCATTCAAATAATTACGGAAAATTCAGATGTTTTCGGGTGTCATCATCCTCTAAAACATGGTCAATGAATCGTTATAGTGCGAAATCACAAACAATCACAAATAGTCATTTCTGTTCACATTAAATACAGATTCTGATATAGTGTATGGGTATTTTATGCGAAGGAAAAAGAACATGACATGCGTTAATAACAGAACACGAGTCCCACGCAGACAAAATAATGTAGAGCATGTTTTTTGAGCTATGCAAGCCAAGATTGCCAATTGAAAGGCCTGTGCCAAATATGCCAAGATTGATCATTGAAAGGCCTGTGCGTGTAAATAATATTATGCAATAACTGTGAAATGGACTTTGTAATATTTATATATCCATCGAGTCAAAGATGAAGTAGTCGAATAAGAAATCGTTGATAAAAAAAAAATTCGATTGCAATACACAAAGTCGCCGTATATCGTATACACTTTTGACTCTAGACGTATAAACTATTTACATAAGAAAACGTGGTCACGGAATAGAGAGATAGATTTTCTCCTATATATATATTGTACTCATAAATAAGGATAATAATAATAATAATAATAATAATAATAATAATAATAACAACAACAACAATAATAGTCGTATATTAAATACGTTAAAGAATTAAATAATATGTATGTAATAGGTCTGAACATTAACAAACCATACAGAATAAGGGAATAAACGTCCTCTATAATTCCAATGCGTATTTACATCGATTCAAGAACTAATACTGTATGATTTTTTCTTTAAAAGTTATTACAATCGGTAAATATCAAAATTCGAATTGCAACCTCATATATTATATGTATATGGTAATACTTCACTCTCTGTCACATCGGTATATCTTTATTTATTTGCTTGCTTAATAATAAGAATATGATAAAAATGTTTATTAGAAAAATGACCAAATGACGACAGCTATTTCGAAACCGCACCTAGTAGTAAATCTAGCATCACTTCGTTTGTCTCTTTTTCCCTCGATTTTTCTTAAATAAGAACAAATTAATGTATGATAATAAATAACTAATCTCGGAATAGCTGCCACGGGTACGACTTAGTCGTGTTAATCGATATAATATTTGAGCGCAGCTGAATCCGTATTTCAAAAACTCGGTCGAATTGATATTATTTTACAATGCAAATTTGTACCACTACTGAATAAAATATGTTGGATATACATAAATACGTATATATTTTCCATTCACAAAAGGTCAAGATAACATTTTTAATGTTACAATACGAGGAAAAATAAGCACATTTGAATAAATAATTTCAACGTCAGATTCAGCTGCCTGTGGCTAATGTATATGTACGACGTTCAATTCGGGTTTGTTTGACCATTGTATAACGCAAATACAACGTCTTTTTCGTAAACAAAATTATTGCGTCAAATATCTATGAGGGTTTAGTCAATTTGAATAAGAATCTTTGTTAGTGTTGTTTTTTTTTACAATTTTTTATGCCGTCCACTAATGGTATGACAGCGAAAACTTAAGGAACGTGTTTTAAAACGTGCACGAATAACAGAACGAGATGTAACGAAAAAAATTTAATTCCTGTTTCATTTAGATCTAAGATCTTTGGTATAATATAGCTAGACTCAGAGATATTTGTCGCATTAAAGCGCTGTCGTACTCAACCAATTGTAATTTAAAATAATTATCGGTATCAATTGCCTAGTAGAGGGGTAAGTTTCAGCTACCCTGATAAGGCATCTGATCGGGAACAGACGATGAGTGATTTTGATTCGGACTGTGATAGTGAAGGCTGTTGCTGTCCTGTGACATTTCATTTCCCACCGGTTCTTCATACTTTCCTCTTTTGAATCTGCCGTAAAGGGACGAATACGGCAAATTGTAATGTATCGCGGCTTGATTTATACTCATGTGACCCATTCTGCAAAGAGAGAAAAAAAAAAAAAAAACACCTCGATATTACAACACGTAAAACAATGGCAGGGAAAGTAGAGTTTTTATTGGATTCACAGTAGATATAAAAACAAATGTTTCATTTTAAATGTACTGAAAAAAAAATAAACGAGTACCAAAGAGTTAAGACTCCATTATTCAGAAACGTTAGAAAAGTGTATCTTAAAGGACTTAACCAAGCAAGAAATTAGTAACAGACGCAAGTTCTTTATTGCCTTAGAATGTTTGATTCACACTCGCGGACGAAAAAGTGTTTCTTGAAATACAACTAGGCAACATTTTTACTGTTATATAACAGGTGTTATTTCTCACCTAACAGCCTCGAGAGCTTCAGTCATGGCGTCTTCGCTCCAAGGCGTCGGATTGCTCCTGCTCAATTCGATCCCCTCTCTTTTGCATCTGCCATAAAGAGTTCCAGTCGGGATACCAAATTCCGTGGAAGCACGCTGGACGGACGTTTGTCCAGACCGAATCGCTTCCAAGGCTCTGTCTAGGTCAGCGGGCGACCACGTGGTCGGACTGGCGTTGAAAGGTGCCGCTAATCTGATCCCTTCTCTCCTGGCAATCTTGTACAAGGTGCTTGAGGGTATTCCGAAAGCTTTCGATGCCTTGTTCGCGGAAATTGTTCCCGTCCTCAGAGCCTCCAAAGCGTTGTTCAGACTCTCGTCGCTCCACGACTTCGTCGGACCGTCTTTTTTCGGCGTATCGATACCGAGTCGATGCGCCCGCTGCCACAACGTCGTCGATGGAATCCCAAAAGTAGCTGTTTGTATGTAAAATATCAATGTTAAAAATTGAATAAACAACTTGCACAACTTGTTCAACGAATGTAAATAATCGTTGTTACGATTTTCGATACTCACCGGATGCTTTTGTGAGGCTCATATCGTGATTTCGCAAAGCGTCCAGAGCGGCGTCCATGTCGTCCTGTGTCCAAGACTTGGATCCGTGATGATGGGAGCCGATTTGTCCGGAATGTGATCTGCCGTTGTCCCCACCATCGGAATGACCGGAACTGCCTGACGGCATGAGGCCAAGAAGCTCTGGAGTGATCATCATCATGTTGTCATTATCGCCGGTCGTTTTTGAACTGACGCTAGCTCGATCTGACATATGACTATCTATATCTATCGTGTCCGTCGAGTCCATCGTGTGCAGTGTCTCAAATTTTATTTTAACACTGTCACAATTTTGTATTTCTGTAACATATAATTAACAACCATCGCAAGTATTACCACACGCTGTGATTTTTGTGAATTTCGCTTTTGTTTTTTTAAGCTTTCGAATCATCTTTACAGACGTGGCAAAAAAAAAAAAAAAAAAAACAAAAAAAAAATAGCCAACACCCCCAACAACGATATACAATCAATTTATAGTCATTCACATCCCCATTTTCAATTTCGATTTTCCGAGTTTCGTAGAACTCTACCTTATTGGAAAAAAAAGAAATAAATAAACAAATAAACACCCGCCGTCGTACGGTTTGAATAAACGATTCGACGATGATCATTTTACGGTTACGTGACTCTATTAAACTTAAAACGGTATTACGATAAGAGGAGCCCCCCCCCCCCCCCCCCCCCCTATCCCACCTCCCTGCTCGTATAATAAAATGATGTTGCGTAGGCAGCAAATTCAATGCGGAGGAACGCAAATTTAATCACAACTAGTTAAGTCTTATTAACCCAATTATTTTGATTTGTCATCAAGCTAACATGCCGTAGTACAACGTAATTATTCTCATCACCGGTTTTTACCTCATAGAAAATTTCCATAATATACATAGCAATGAAAAATTAAACAAAGAAGACGCAAAAAGGTAAAATATGGAAAAAATTTCCACGAATCGTATTAATGATAAAATTCATTCATTCATTTCTTCATGTACCCCATTACTTCCGTTGTATACCTATACGTACAATATACTTGATGGTTGTTACGCTACTTACTGCTCACTGTTTTCATCATCACTAATTATTTCGTTTAAATATTGGTCGAATAGACACTTTCCGACCTATCGTCGTTCGTATTTCAACTGTATTCTAAATAAACAGTACCTAATCAAATCTAAACTGTCATCGATATGCTTTTCGAAACACACGTTCATTGTTATCATACGTATAATAGTCTACGCTTGTCCTGACGTATGCCGGTATAAATAAAGGTTTATGCATTATGTCACAAAGGAATAGGTACATATTAATATACCTGTCGATTGGTGATCAGGGTCTCTCAAATGCGTTATCGTAGTACCAACTAGAGTAGCACTGGGAGGTGTAGGTTGAGTTTCGGGTGGTAAATCAACGTCTCCTGGATCCGTATGGTGCCCGTAATGTCCCATTCCTGTGTGACAAAACATCTCACCTTTATTTCAGTGATTAAAATCTGTCCTAAAGTATCCATTATATAGATATGCCCCACACCTTTGACTATCGACGACGAAACCTCATCAAAAATTTCTATAACCAATCATTATTCTCTTTTCCTTACTTTTGTTTGCTTCTTCTTCTTCTTCTTCGTTTTTTTGTTTTTTTCTTTTATCTCTCTTCTCTCTCTCTCTCTCTCTCTCTCTCTCTCTCTCTCTCTCTCTCTCTCTCTTATCGTTAGTCCCTAAGAAAAAAAAGAAAAAAAAAAAAAACTTTTCAAGCGTCATTTCCAGTTACGTATATCAAACTATTTCCTTACCCTATAATAATAGTATGTCTATCAGTTCCTCTTTCCGGATACCGTACGTGTACAGAAACTGGCATAGTGATGCATACTTATGCACTTTTTATAACGCATTCCATCCATCCATACATACATCCATACATACATACATGCATACATGCATACATACATATGCTCGAACCTAAAAAACCATCAATTTCGGTAAATGTAAACTTTGTTTTTCCCCCCCTCTCATCATACACGATCATAGATCGACGATCGCGACGAAACGTGTACCTAGTTAAATATCACTCGAGGTATATATATGTATATATAATCTTTCGGATATCAAGCGCATTGTATAAACGACATATACATCTATAGACACATATAAATGGGGATGTGAATGACTCAGTATTGTTCATACCACACAAAAACATATAACAATATTACTATTTTACACACTTAAAATGTACATGTTTATCTAATTAATTTTCATCACCGAATTTCCAGTGAACGATGCTCCTCGTGTTCATGGGAGATAGGGGAAAATCGTAGAAACGAACGAAAGAAGCGAGCAATGAGAAAAAAAAAAAAAAAAAAAAACGACCTCGATTCGTGACTGTTACAAATATATTAATTTTATATTAATTGTTGAAGGAAAAAAAAAACAATGAAAGATTTTTTTATTCGCTTTTAAAATATAGGAAGTGTAAAAACAAAAAAAAAAAAACGAAAAGAATGGAATGAAAGAATATACATTATGTCCGTACATAGGCGAGGGCGAGAAATTTGACGGTGGATTCTTTGCTAGAGCACAGTTTTTTATTTGTTTAAGTTTCTTGATTATTATTTTTTTATATATATATATTTTTTTTTGCAAAGAAATTGTTTTTATCGTTTCACGTTCAGGTGTGGGGCAGCAAATCGCGTGAAATCCACTTACCGTTATTGTTGTTCGTGTTACCGTTGCTTATTTCCTTTTGTCGCGATTCTAAAACTATTGTCGGCTCACCGAACTCTTCATCTTCGGTCTGCCAGTCCCTGTGATTCTACAAATCGAGAGACAGAGAGAAAAAGATAATATTGAATATATATTTCTCAATTGTTCTCTACTTTCTCCATTTTGTCTATATTTTTATTCTTTCATCTATCGTCATCATTATTATCACAAAAAACGCGCGCCGCCTTCTTAAAATCAATTCGCGCTCAAAAATCTCTCTTCATCGTCAATTTGTTTCCTCTACATTATACATGCATGCGTTTTATTTCAAATTACCTTTGACGGTCAGGTCTGATATTAACAGAGGAAAATAAAAAAAAAAAAATAAAGAAAAATTTCTCCCGCTTTTGTCTCTAAAAATGGTATAATATACGTATATATAATAATAATATTCTTTTAATCGCGCTTCTTTTGTTTATCTATAACGTCCGAATTTCCGGTTACCCCGAAGGGCCTCCTCCCCTCCCCTCTCCTCTCCTCTCCGCCCCTCTCATCTCCCGTCATCTCACCGGCACTCCTCTCCTCTCCACTCCACTCGTACTCTCATAATCTCAAACGATCGTCAGCTTACCTCTTTGTCGTCCCGATTGTTGAATCCTTCGGTTTCCTCTTCTTTGTACTTCTCGAAATGCCTGTTACCCGGTGTATCCGAGGACCTTGCCTCAAACCTGGGCCTTTTATACCTCGGATGATGCTGTCTTCTAAGCTTTGTATAATTCAAACGTGGTGTACCGGTACCGGAAGAATCACGATCCCTAGGCGGTGAACTTAGGCTAACAGAAGACGGTGGACCCTCTCTACTTTCCGGTACCTCGCAGAGGCCCTTTATCTTCAATTGATCCGCAGTCTTCAGGAGTGACTGCAACAACGCAATTAAACAACGCCGTCAAATTTTAACATTCTCATTACCCTTTCGTCCGTCCGCCGATAACACGTTAAAATAATGATAATTCGAAATTTTATACAAATTTTTTTTTTTTTTTTTCAAAATCCCTTCTTTCCCTTCATCAATTTTTCCCCTTTTTTAATTACCGTACATTGTGATTCATTTTTTTTTTTATATTTTTCTCACGTTTCTCATTCTCCAACAGACTATCGTTTTCGTTGTCGTCGTCGTCGTTATTGTTACACGTATAACACGAATCGCGAATGTTATTTGCAACATATATATTATACAATCGTCGCAAAGAGACGGATACGTAATACGTACATGTACATTCGACACTCTCGATAAGGCCGCTTCTCCCCCCATTACTCGAGTTGGAACAAAGCGCGCTCGTTGTCCCAAATTTTCTCAGATACTCTCGCAAAATAATAGATCCGACGACAAAGTAGAAACGTCGAAAAGAAACCAGCCCAACTACTGTCACAGACTTTCGTCAACCCTGTTAATTCGTGAGATTCTAATTTGAATGCGCGATTAAACGCACGTCGATCTCATCTATGTTAATTAAACTAATTCTTAGAAATATCCTCCCCTACAGCCCCATAACCGGCCCTACATCGAAAGTTTCTCCACACCGCAACCCAACATTTTTCTCTTCCTTCTTCGCCGTTCGTTCGTCATCATACCCTGTACAATATTAATCCGGCAATGCAGTACCCCGCTTTGTCGTCGGTTCCGTCGCTGAATCCGGTTTTCTGTTCTTTAATCAACGCCGAAAGGGGGAGACAAACCCGTGGCGGCTTCGGGAGAGGGGGGGGGGGGGGGGGAGGGGGCCGATTAGGCGGGGTTCAGGACACACGACGAGAACGATGTATACGTGTATAACCTCCCCCACCCCCACCGCCCTTCACCCCGACACAGCGCACCCACGAATCGGGGCTGAGGGGGGTGGAGGGGCAGTCAGACACGACGCTGCGGACCTGCGTATCGACCATCGTACACCCCCGCCCTCCACCCCGCCGAACCCTTAACGAACTTCGAGAGACCTATACCCACCCCCCTCCGCCCCTTTGGCGGTGTTCGCGAGGTGGGTTGACGGGTAAGGGGTAAGTTGGTCGGGTGACGGAGGTGGCGGTGGGGGGGTGTCGTGCATATTAATGTGTTTACAAGGGTATGTGTGGAGTTGCCTGTACGATATATATTATATACATATATATATATATCAAGGTGTCGGTGCCTGCGTCCATCTTTTTTTTTTTTTTTTTTTTTGGCGCATTTGTGTGTGTGTGTGTGTAGGGAGGGGGGGGGGGGGGGGGGGGGGGGCACATATGTGTATTACGATTATCGTCACATGCGTATTATATGTATGGCAGGTTGATTCGAAAAATGAAGTATTTTTTTTTTTTCCAAACGCTCTTATCCCACGACATTTTAATGTTTGGTAGAAAAAAGATCGTCCCATAAAAGATGACATCTCTGTCTCGATAGTCTGATGAGTCGCGATCTTTTAATTATTATTTCCGATTCATTTGCCATGAGAAAATATGACTTTTCGTTGGAAGTTTGAATACTCGTAAATTGCCGAATGTTTTTTTTTTTTCTTTTGTGTTCAGCGAAACTCATGCACAAATTCGAGCTTTCGAAAACTCTGCGAGAAAGCATATTTATCATCGTTAGAACACACGTTTTGGAGTTATGTGAAAACTATCGATTTTTATCGAAAAAGAGAAGATCGGTAATGTTCGAATGATGATAATTATTGATATAACAAGGTTTGTTGAGTGTGAAAAAATATTGAACCAAGTTTACGAGTGAAATTTTCTACCATGGTTAAGGGGATACCATGGTCGATTACGAGGTCCGTGCGTATATACATATACAAAAATATCGGAAGACACGTAACTCGAAAATTGGTTTAACAGCCCCATTCTATACGCAATTCTGAACAAAGCTTCGATCCATTTTCATTTGACTTAGAAATAAATAAATCGCACGGGTTTTACGAAATCGCGATGGTAAATTCGTAGAATTCATGCCATTTCTTTATCTCTGCGTCAAATGAAAATATGTTGAATATTATTTTTGCTCATAATTGCTTATAGAATGAGGCTGTTCGAGCCCTTTTCCGTGTTTGAAATACGTGGATCTCGATATTTGAATGCATAAACGAAAACGTCTAAATCGATTAGGGAACGCTTAAATGAATTGGGAAATAAAAATCAACATTTCAGGGGGTAAGAGCTAGAACTACGTTTCTTTTTTTTTTTTAAACCACACAAACGTGTCGGATGAAAAATGTGAAATAAAAAAGTAAAAAAACAAATAACTTTCTCGGTGTTGCCACGATGAAAAATCGTAAATTATTTTTTCCCGAAACTACACCCTGGTATGTATACGTAAACTTATATATGTATGAGAAACCGTGTTTTACGCTTTCTATTGTAACGTTAAAAATAGAAGTGTCAAAGTACGAAATGTTTTGAAGACGCAAGGATCCGTTTTACGGTATTTTTCAAATTTAGAAAGTTCAATCTCTATTAAATAAGAAAGGAGTTTAAATACAACGATTCCCAAGAATTTCTTATTACCAAAATGTCCAAAATTTCACTCAAGTTCCACTTGCAATACAATAACATCGTAATAAATAGAAAAGGAATTTCCCGTTTTGCAATTTCACTATTCTTCTTTCCGCGAAATAATAATAATAATAATTCAGCAGAACCGAAATAATTTTACCATTACAGATTCAAAACGAACGTTCCGCCGTACGGCGATGAAGGAAAAAATAAAATGTTCCGTCCATTAGTCGTATAAGATTCGTATAAAATATATAATTGGGCAGGCGATGCCCTTGAACCCCAACAAGTATTGATTTGTGAACTCTGTGTTTGTACCTAGCATGAACCAGCTCTTTCTTCCTTATCTTCTCTTCTCTATTATTTATATGAAAAAAAAAAAAAATATATATATATATATATATTATATATATATATATATATATATATAAGCAAATGTTTACTTTCACGATAAACGAGGATTTTTTTCTGACAATATTTGTAACGTAGTCAAATTACTGCGCGGTAATAATGTTCAAACATTTTTATATAGTTTGTTCAAATATTAAATTTTTTTTTTTTAATTTTTATTATTGATTACACCTTTTTTTTTTATATATATATATAATATAGGGTTACGCACCATAATACCGTAACTAGTTACAATTTTACCAATCGGAAGAAAAATACTGATCGAATGAACTGGGTCGTTTTTATATTCAAGATAAAATTTTCTTACGTTCGTACGTATACGTCAGTAAATAAGTCAAGCAAAATATTAAGTGTGTGTGTGTGTAAATATGATATATATAATCACATGTTGCTCGCAGTGCCGCGGATTGTAAGAAAAGGGAAAAGAAGAAGATAAACATGAGACTGGGTATGTATTTCTGGTATACAACGTCAAGAGAAGATAGTGTGAAAAAGACAGAGAGAGAGAGAAAATAAATAAAAGAAAGATGAGAAGTGAGAGGGGAAATGGAAGACGGAAGCAGCCTCCCCATCCTTTCCCTTTCCGGAAAAAGAAAAGAAGAGTAGAGAGAAGCATGGCAGCTACTGTTACGAATACACCGAGCATAACGGAATTGATAATGTAACGACGTAAGACGACGTGGGTGGTGGTCATGTTGTAACCTTGTATACGTATACCGCTCTAGTTGCGGCTGTGATGGTTGTTGGAGATGAGAGAGCGAGATTTCTGAATGGCTTGCAAAAGAAGTTTCACGTACGCTTCTCGTTCTGCTTCCTCGCCACGTGCGTTTCTTCGTGATAACACGTGTGTACGTTAGGATGATCCTTACTTGGGACGTCGATGATTTTTTTTCAGACCACCCCCCAAATCGACTATAAATAATTCAAAAACAATTTCCTAATTTTTTCACATTTTTTATATCAATTCTAACCCGTGCCTGTGAATGGATGGATATCACCATTTAAAATACACCTGTTTCAGATACATTCTCGGCATATAATTTATTGTAAGAGTGACGATGTTCGAATCAATCTGTAATTGCGGAGATTTAGTGAGTATTGGTGCTACTGTCTGAGAAAAAATTCACACCAATCTCGACGAATTGCACACCCTAGAAATTTGACTTTTTCTTTTCATCTATAAGAAATGCAATTCTCTGTATTACCTGGTATGATGATGTGAATTTTTTCTCAGATAGTAGCACTAATGCTCATTAGAACCTCACATTCATGGATTTTTTCCAACATTATTACTCTTACAGTAAAATATATACTAAGAACGTGTCCGAAACACGTGTATTTTAAATTGGGAAATCCTTCCTCTTACAGGCACGGGTTACAGTTGATATAAAAATCTGAAAAAAATTGTGAATTGTTTTTGAATTATTTATAGTTGATTTGGTGGGGTGATCCGGAATAAATTCGTCAACATTCTAAATGAGGACCAACCTAGTGTACGTACACCTATGTATAATATTTACTACGTATACAGGGTGGTCCATTTAAGTTGGCACAGCGGAATATCTCGAGAATCAGCTATTTTAGAGAAAGATTTTTGAAATAAAAGTTTCATGGTTCGAAGGGGAAAAAAAAACACTTGCGCCATCGTACTTTTGATTTGGTGGAGGTGAACGTTTTTTTTTTTTTTTTTTTTTTTTCCCCAAATCGAAGCGTGTACTTTTTTTCACAGATTTGCATTTTACACATAAAAATGATAAACTTTTATACCAAACATTTTTTTTTCATACGACATCAATTTTTCAAGGTATCTAATATTGCAAAAAACAAAGTCGTTTTAATCCATGCTCAAAATTATGCCCGTCAAATTCAATACACTTCTAAATAAGTTTTATAAAGGATGCGTGACAGCGTGGTAAAGTTCCTCTATCCCGATGCCTCTGCAAGCATTTCTAATCCGAATTCCTTCATATTTTCTGGAGTGATTGACTTTTTCTTTGATGTCGCAAAAAAAAAAAAAAAAAGTTAGGGATAAAAGTTTATCATTTTTATGTGTAAAAATCAATTGCAAGTAAACATATTTTGGCGACGAGAAAACAAAAAAAAAAAAAAAAAAAAAAAAAAAACAAATGCAACAAATTACGATTGATATATTTTTTTCCATCGCAAAACAGATTGTACGTATTGAAATATTTTTTCAAGAGATAAAATAATATGAAATATATTGCGTGTATTTATTTATTTATTTATTTTATTGTTTTTACTTCAATACATCACTTTTGTTCGATTCCTTCATCAATTAACTTCTTCCGCAATTTTTATTCCACCTATCGTTATTATGCGTACAATATTTTCTCGCCGCTTCGTCACGTAAAAAACGCTGCATCGTTTTCGTCGGCGATTGCAGCAGACACCGCATAATGAATAATCGCTGCGCATACTGTGCGACTGAATTTCGATATCCTGCGTATACGGTATAGATGTATAAGATATATGCATATATAATATACGTAATCGTGTATAAACTAGCGGCGCCGATTCAACTCTACTCATTGTTTTAATTACGGTCTGCACGGAGTATCAATTTTCCTCCCCAATTAAGATGCTTCGGAAAGAAAAAAAAATTTATAACAAAATACAACCAGGAAGCGCGTGTTGTTACAGGCACATACACGATATACGTGCGGTATATAGTATTAATTATCCGTAAAGAAAATGAAATAATTCTATTTTTCTGAAGAAAAATAAAAAAAAAAAATATACATATATATATAGCGAAGAAAAACAGAAAGAATGGAGTAAGGTTATAATTAAACAAATTCGAAATCAACAAATAATTTCATTCAAGAAGTCACGCGTCGAATATATTCAACTTCGAATAACAGATTTGTAAATATCGTTATACCTGTTATAAAACATTCTTTTTTTATTTTTATTTTTATTTTGTCAAATTATCAATTTTCAACTCGAAAATGCTTGTTCCGTGCGCAGTTCAGGGTAAGTGTATCTCTATTTTCTCAAGGATTCAATGTACTAGGTTTGACGGGCATACCTACTTGAAGGTGAGGCAACCACCGGTTGTCGGATGTTTACGAACGTGTGGAGGCAAGAGAGAACCTGATAATGCCGACACTCGTCCGATGTCTATATCTATACCCCACTTACGAGAGAAGAAGGAAAGAAAAAGAAAAGAAAAAGAAGAAGCGGACAAATAGAGAGAGGTGGAGTGTTTCACCGGACAACAAACGGACGTATGCCAGTGTAAACTTGAAAGAGGACGCGAAAAAGAGAGAGAAAGACAGGAAGAGAAAGGAAGAGAATAATCTTCCTTCGCTTTCAAGCCGTTACAGGTATATGATGTACGTTTATTATATCTTTCTATTTTTCCGCCGTCTCATCGCCTGTAATAATACCGCAATATTATCTGTGAAACGTAAACTGCATTTTAAAAAAAACACTGCAAATAATTACACGCTTCTGTGTATAAATTGATGAGATTGAAAAAAAAAAAAATATTTATAATCCTGTGGAGTTTATAATTCATGAATCAGTTAATTACGGACAGGAATATCGTACGAATTCACGATAATACCCCCCCCCCCCCCCAAAGATTATTGCACATAATCCGTTCAGATCTGATTGAAAAGGTGTTACTGCTGCGGCTGAACAGTCCGTTATATTTTAATATGTAAATGCTGATATCGGGTGAATATGTAATTCTGAAAGCATGTCTTTTCCAAGTATTTTTGAGGTCAAGGAAATAATCCGATAACGACCGTAAAAATTTTTATTTTCCACGCATTCATACGGTTTTGAGCGTTCAGAGTCGACGAATTCTTAAAACCATTTTCTCGGATGGCGTCGTAGAACAAACTATCATATTCGTCTTTTGGGATGAAAGTTTCTTTTGAAAAATACCGAATAACACTAGTTTTCAGTTCAAATACGAAATTTCAAGAACTATCGAGTCAATCTGATTTATTATATAATTATACAGTATAAACATAACTTGTATTAGAAGAGTTGATCGGTAATTCTTGGAATTGCGTATTTGGAACTCAAAAGTATTATTATTAAATGTTTTTCAAAAGAAAAATTCACCCCGAAGAAAGAAGATGACAGTTTGTTCTATTGCGGTATTTTATAAAATGATAAAAAAAAAAACATATTCAAAACTGCCTTAATGCGTGGAAAAAATGACGTTATATAACACGAGCATGTTTTACATGTTTTTCTATGCGTGTTTTCCATACCCAAATTACCCATTTCTATGACGCTCGAGCAAGTCTGCGAATGCGCGCATGCGCGGAGTACTGAAAATACCAGTTTTAAGCCTACGAGTTAGAAGTGATAGTTTCAGTACTTCTGAGTACTCCGCGCGTGCGCCGCCGCGACAAGACCAAAGTTACGCGACCCTAACCTCAATCTCGTACTTCGTGAAAGACCGAGTAACATACTCTTGTTATATGAAGAATCGTGTGCAACGATGAGGCAACGGTCTTTTCGCCTTGCGTATTCGCAATATTCGTCTTCTTCTCACTTACGACTCATATTGCAAACTTGCGCTCGGCCCGAAAAGACCGAGTTTGCCTTTTATGGACATTATCGGATTCTTCGACCTCAAAAATACTTGAAAACACGTGTTTTCAGAAGTAAATATTCACCTGAGACACCAAAAACATTGAATTACTTTATGACGTCATACCGCGATTTTTGGTAGTCAAGTGGTTTAATAACAGAGAGATGAG